>NC_137466.1:135840053-136440053 GCF_964235325.1 Thermobia domestica | reverse complement strand
CGTGGGAGGCTAACGACGTTATACCTTCTGAACTATAGTAATTAACTGGAAAGGAAAGAAGAGAAAATAAAACAATACGGAGTTTCGGAGCAGGTCGCCCGCTCGTGAGATTTCGTTAAAAATATACTAAAGTACTACCTTACTCCATTCTGGACAGTACTCACAGTACATCAACGAAGTGCATCCTGGAGAATTTTGTTCGTATACGGGGTGTTGATGAGTTTAGTGCCGAACTTATCTTTCTTGTACACTCATGTCCAAAATGATTGTCGCATACCTACAACTGTCCTCTTGTAAGAATATAATTTGATAATGATTTTGCAGGGTACTTTTAATACTGATACTGTGTGTATAATCGGGAAATTTAGATTTGTGGTAAATTTTATAGGAAAAGAATTATAAATACGAAAATTAGAATGAGTAAAACAAAATGTTGCTAAATGGGCAAGAAAGATTTATTTCCGTTTTATTATTTACTACTATTTTGGCATGAAATTTTCCACATGTCTTTGCCGATTGTACACATACTAACATTGTAAGAAATTCCGGGCGAATTCGTTATCAAATTATATTCCTATAACACCATATTTATAGACATGCAACAATAATTTTGGACATGAGTGTACATTGTGGTGCATAGGGCACGCAAGGTTTGAATATAAAACTTTTTTTGTAGGTAAATGCGAAGACGGAGTTTAAAAAAAAAAATCCTGCAAATAACCACCATTCGCAGCCCCACAAAGTGGCTTTTTTCAGTGCATTATCCATAACTTCGCTGAGAATTCTGGCAGTAACTGTTGAATCTAGGTCCAAATATTGTTTCTTAGCTGCTCTGTGGTGGCTGGATGGTATATATATGGGCCCATATATATATATATGTATATGCGCGTTCTTTGAGAAATCCATAGAGGAAAAATTCTTGGCTGTTAGGTTCGGGGAACTTGATGGCCAGTTAAAATCTGTGTACCTGGAAAGCGGACATACTTCAAAATTGTCGGTAGTGTCCTGGTTTCAAGTGCTGTGTGAACAGTGGCTCCATTGTACTGGAACCAGTGTGCAGGATTATTCGGTACCGCCAGTCTTCACAAATATCCTGATCATAGTGTGCAACATCATTATCAAAGAAATAAGAACCGATGATCCTTTGTGAGGTCACACCACATCGAACGCTGGTTTATGCAAATCACGCTGACAGGTGATCTTGAGGATTTGTTGGGCCCATATTCTGCAGTTTTGCTTGTTGAGAACTCCATTTAAGTGGAAGTGGGCTTCGTCACACACATTATTCTCAAAGTTCTGTTCCGTCGCAAACTCCAAAGCTAACTGCATACCTCAGATGGGCGTGTGGATCTCCGCGGTTCGATCTCTGCTGCAGTTACCTTCGCGTCATCTTAAGCTTAGTGGCACGTCATTTAGTTGATATTTCTGGGTTGTCAGTAATGTTCTCTCACTCAAATATTTTCGAGCGTCCGAACTGAACGTGGTCCACTCGTTCTTGGGCTGTTTGCAGACTGTTGTTGCCGAAAACATGCTACCAAACGGAAAATCGTTATCTAATGAGGACAGTTGTGCACTTTGAAGTGGCGACGATATGCCCTGTGAGTGAGAGTAATAGGTCTTTGGTTTTCAAAGTACAGCTGTATCAGTTTCGTGCGCTGTTCGGGACTTACTCTCTACGATTAACCTCCCGAGGTTACTTCAGTCCTGCAAAACAAAATCTACAATCAGTAGTCAAACCAAAAAATTGATGGCGCATGCAACCCATGCTTCACCCTGTGTAAAATGAAAGAAAAGAAGTTCTAATATACTTGGGATAAAACTCCTCCTTTCATGATCGCCGAAATCGTGTAACCCACTTCTTAAAACGCCCTGGCTTGAAAATAAGATGTCTTGCAAGGGGCGTATGAACTATTATACGCTCTGTCTAAATATCTCGTAACAATCCTCCGTACCGGCGTAACGAATTGTAGGTATACAAGTAAGTTTGGGTAAGGAATTTAAGTACTAATTTAGTACCTGTACTTGAGGATTACGACACATGGATATTTAGAGTCTACTAGTTCCTGTGTAAATACTTACACAGCTTCCGAGAGGTCGTATAATATTCGGGCCAGAGCGTTTTAAAAGAATACACTCGCATTTTCGGCGGTTTATAACAAAAAATAATGTTACTTAGAACTTTTTAAATTTGATACTGAGTTCATTAACATTGGGCATATTTAAACCTTGTTTCTCGATAGTATACAAAATTTCCAAACCAAAAACAGTAATATAGCATTGAATTGATCATATACAATCCCGTTTTCCGGTCATGGTACCGTTGTTTGAAATTCAGCCACGTCTCCGTGAGAGGATTGACTTCAGTGAAATATTACTGCTTCGTGATCAGTTAAATTATTGTTTTTTTTTTATATACAATTTAGCGAATTACAGCTAGAATTAAAAATGATGTAAAATCAATACTGAACATTTGAAAGAAGTACAATGATGGTATAAAGGATTTTCTGACTGCTTCGTAGCTATAGCGGCCCATTTATTCTACTTGAGATTCTTCTAATTATTATTATTAGATTCTTCTCGGCGGTTTCAGGGAAAGAAGGGCCAACGTAGAAGAATAAGGTGTATGTGGAAAAGGTTGGATTGGGACGCATTGTATTAATTGGGATGAAACGTAAGTAATAGTAGAATGAGCATGTTTTATCTTGAGCATAGAAACTTATGTAGTATTCTGTATGCATACATTTTCGTGATAGAAAACGTAGAAACTTAAGTTTAACAGTCGTTTGATTGATTGATAGTACTTAAATAATTTGTTACTGTTGAGGCTATACCGGACGAGACGTAGGTTTAAGCGCGTATGATGTTCCAGGGAAAATTGAGCCCGATATCTTCCCTAGATTAGCTAGGAGGCCTTAGTATTTCGTGTGGGTGCAGTTGATCGTCATGGAAAGGAATATAAGCATGGTGTCCATATTTTGGAAAGTCGGTAAATGGCAGATTGGTCAGGGAAGATCAGTGTAAAAAAATCTGAATAAGCAATATTATAATGCTTGGTGATTGGTGATGTCTAAGCATGTGTAATTTATTTTTCATATTTGAAGTACTCTATATTGTACATTTTCGTTTGCAACTTTACATTTTGTGTAGTATGTAATCAATATCGCTCTAATGCATGATGGTAAATTTACATTCTTTTGAATTTAAAAAATTGAAGTAAAAAAAAAAACAGTGAAGAGAGGGCAAGGCAAGCTATGGGGAAGGTGGAGGCTACGGTTTCTTCTTTATATATTCTTAAATTATTCATTGGTCAGGGAAATCTGAAACTTTGGTCATGGAAAGGCAGGGATTCTTTCGCCGAATTGTGTGGACACCATTGTAAAGAACTGATTCGCTGTGATCGAAAGTATCCGGACACCTGGCTGGGCACCCTCCATCGGTACTGCTGAAATTCAGTATGTAGTTGGCCCACTCTTATCCTTGATGACAGCTTCCACTCTCGCAGGCATACTTTCAATCAGGTGCTGGAAGGTTTCTTGGGGAATGGCAGCCCATTCTTCACGGAGTGCTGAACTGAGGAGATGTATCGATGTAGGTCGGTGAGGCCTGGCACGAAGTTGGCGTTCCAAAACATTCCAAAGGTGTTCTATAGGATTCAAGTCAGGACTCTGTGCAGGCCAGTTCACTACAGGGATGTTATGGTCGTGTAACCACTCAGCCACAGGCCGTGCAGTATGAACAGGTTCTCCATCGTGTTGAAAGGTGCAATCGCGTTGAATAAAACGTCAATGTAGGCCTGCGCTGGGAGAGTGCCACGCAAAACGACAAAGGGTGCAAGCCCCCTCCAAGGAAACCACCGCACCATAACACCACCACCTCCGAATTTTACTGTTGGCACTACACACGCTGACAGATGGCGTTCACCGGGCATTCGCCACACCCACAGTCTGCCATCGGATCGCCACATTGTGTACCGTGATTCGTCACTCCACACAACGTTTTTCCACTGTTGAATCGTTCAATGTTTACGCTCCTTACACCAAGCGAGGTGTCGTTTTATCATTTACCTGCGTGATGTGTGGCTTATGAGCAGCCGCTCGACCATGAAATCCAAGGTTTCTTACCTTACGCCCGTCATAGTACTTGGAGTGGATCCTGATGCAGTTTGGGGTTGCTGTATGATGGTCTGGATAGATGTCTGCCTATTACACTTTACGACCCTCTTCAACTGTCTGGCGGTCTGTCAGTCAACGGACGAGGTCGGCCTTGTACACTTTTGTGCTGTACATGTCCCTTCACGTTTCCACTTTACTATCACAACAGTCGGTGGACTTACGGATGTTTAGGAGTGTGGAAATCTCGCGTACAGACTTCTGACACAAGTGACACCCAATTACTAGACACGCTTTTTGGTAAACGCGAAAACGTGAAATGTATCAGTTTTGTGCGAAAACGTTGTGTACCTAAAATATATACTTTTTCACCATTTGTTAGGCCATATAACGCTCGCGATTAAACGCGAAATTCTGTCGAATTAGCGAAATTTGCAACAGGTCCCGATATTCCACGAAATTTACTCAGAAGTGACAATTTTTCAATGCAATGTGATTAAAATTCTCGTGTTTGAGAAAACAGACCACCATGAATTTTTGAAATTTTACATGCGAGCTCCAAATTCTATCTACGGGTGAAGTGGATAGTGTGGAAAGTGTGTTTCGCGGTATGTTAAATGAGCATTCAGAAAACACTGGAAAGTGTCTCCCAACTAATGTACATCCTGTCCAAAATTATTGTTGCATGTCTATAAATATGTTGTAAGAACGAATAACGAATTTGACCCGTATTTCTTACATTTTTAGTATGCGTATAATCGGCAAAGACATACTAAAAATGTCATTTCCTGTCAAAAGAGCGGTAAATAACAATAAAACGAAAATAAAACTTGTCCATTTAGCAACATTTTGTTTCACTCATACTAATTTTCGTATTTATAATTCTTTCCCTATGAAATTTACCACAAATATTCATTTCCCGATTATACACATAGTATCAGTATTAAAAGTATCCTACAAAAGCATTATCAAATTCTTACAAGAAGACATGTGACAATCATTTTGGACATGAGTGTACATTATCAGTTTCGAATGTTGTGGAGAAGTCTCTCTCTTACAGTGACATACTTACCGACAAAAGAACAAATTGAACACCAGAAAACATTGAACCTATGCTTAAGTGTTATTAGCATAAGTAAAACACTATAGAAGTTATTTTTTCTATTAATGTTCTGTTTTTTTCTTTAAATTATACTTTTATTCAGTGAGGATCCTTAGTTTTATATATATATATATATATATATATATATAACTCAAATATTGTTTGATATAGTCTTGCATAAGCTCATATCATGGTGATTGATGAGTGGAAATTAAGGTGAAATAAAAGGTAACTAATTGTAATTGCCAAGGAAAATAGTGTTCTTACATTGAATTTTATTCACGATTTTATCCCGCTTTACGCATATTTTATAACGAAATTGCGAATTTGTATTTACCACAAAATCGTGTGTCTACCAATCACCTGACCACGTTCGAAGTCCGTGAGTTCCGCGGAGCGCCCCATTCTGCTTTCTCAGGATGTCTAATGACTACTGAGGTCGCTGGTAATGAGTACCTGGCAGTAGGTGGCAGCACAATGCACCTAATATGAAAAACGTATGTTTTGGGGGTGTCCAGATACTTTTGATCACATATACATACATATATATGTGTGTATCAGTGTGGGCTTATCAGGACTAAAATGCGTACGTAATGTAGGGATATCATAAATATTGCAGACGTTTAATTCTTGTCCTCTCTCTCCTATATTTCATATTGGGTAACTGCTGCGTCTGTTGCGAAAGAGCACAAGCTTAGCGTACTTTGTCAACAGTAAGATTACATGAACCTATGGTTAGATAGATGGCAGTCCTACTGTCCCTAGTGCGTTCAATGCTCTCCCACCGGAAATCGAAACCACAACCACGTGCGCTAATCACTATACCATCTGGAAGCGTCCCAGACCTGGTGGACAATATAGTTCTCTCTATTCCTATTATTATATTGAATAAAAATGGAACTCGAAACTTTTTTCACGCAGTTTTACATTATAGTCTTGACGAGGACACTGCTTATAACGTTTGATCTATTATATTTGTACGTGTCGTGTGGTAGTTGTCTATTTGTTTTGGACATCCTTTTTTCGACCCCTTCTATACATCCTGTGAAATTCTTTTCCATGTCCAAGAATAGGTGTTTACCTGATAATCGTGATCTTATTTCTGAGACTCCACCTTGTAATTCTTCGAATACTGATAGCAAATACTTTGAACAGTAAGGCTGTATGAGACGTAAACTTAGTTTTGATGTGGAATTCAAATCACGAGCTACCGGAGGGAATCGAACCCGGGTCTCGCAAGGTTTAAATCAGATTCATAGAGTTGCGATATAATGATAGAATATTTACTGGTACGGTCTTTGCTTGAAAGAAGAGCAGTAGCATTGGTTATTACTGCAATAACATTGCTGTTTGATAGAAATTTAGTTTTAGCGTTCCGTTCAGCATCGAGGCTACACGAGTAATAAATTAGTGTAGCACCCAATCCGCATGGGCTCTACTCCGAAAACTGAACTCGAGTCTCCGAAGGTATAATTCGATTGGATAGGTACGAAATAACTTATGTACTGGTACGGTACGGTCTTTGCGTGAAAGAGAACTGTACTTCACGATACTAGGTAAAACTGTTTAATTTGTAATATGTATTATACGATACTTCATTTTGACTTAGAAAAAAAATATCCAATATAAGCTTTTTTTCGTTTCAGAAGCATGGCAGACAACGATCCCAGTTATCGACTTAACATCAGATGCAAGGGATGAAAATACAAAGAAGTCGAAGTAAAAGCAAGACGAATCGGTGAGATTATCAAAAGACATTGAAGAACTTTTCCGAATTTTTGAAAAGTATGTACGTGTATGTACAAGGTCTGTATGATAAGTAATGAGACTCGCCGCGCCGCGGCGCGCGTGTCGCTGGAGCGGGTTTGTCGGTGATGGAGGATGTAGGGGGGGGGGTCCGAGCAAAGCAACGCACCGCGCGTCAGTTGGCTCCGAGCCTTAGTGGAGCGCGGACAAGCCTTGGACAAAGCCCTTGTGAACATTCTTGTCACGGCGGAAAATCAACAAACATGGAGGGTTCCATCGAACAGCGTTATGCGATCAAATTTTGTGTTCGCCTGGGGAAAACGGCTACTCAGACGCTTTCTCTCATCACGGAGGCCTACAAAGAGGAAGCCCTATCCAAAGCCCAGGTGTTTCGTTGGCACAGTGCGTTCCGGAACGGCCGGGAAAGCGTTGAGGATCTGGAGAGGGCTGGACGCCCGACAACAGTGACTACGGACGAAACTGTGGCAAAAGTGAGGGATCTCCTGAACTCAGACCGTCGATTATCGTTGAGATTGATTGCTGATGAACTCGATATGAACCACACAACAGTGCACAAGATTGTGACGGAACAATTGGGAATGAGAAAAATCTGTGCGAAACTGGTGCCGCGAGTGTTGACTGACGAACAAAAGCAACGACGTGTTGATTGTTGTCAGGAACTGTTGAACCTCATGAACAGTGACCCTAACTTTGAAGATGACGTCATAACAGGTGACGAGTCGTGGGTGTTCCAGTACGACCCTGAAACGAAACGTCAAAGCGCGGAGTGGCACACTCCTGCGTCCCCGCGCCCCAAGAAGGCCAGAATGTCGAAGTCAAAGGTGAAAACAATGTTGATTGTTTTTTTTTGACAATGTGGGGGTGGTCCACAAGGAGTTTGTACCCCAAGGACAAGCCGTCAACGCCGCCTTCTACAAACAAGTCCTTGAGAGACTGCACAGGAGCGTCAAGCGGAAAAGACCGGCGATCGCTAGCCGGTGGAAGTTGCATCACGACAATGCCCCTGCCCACACCGCCTTCTTAGTGACCTCCTTTTTGACCCGGATTGGGGTGGAAGTCCTTCCACAACCACCCTACAGCCCAGATGTGAGCCCGGCCGACTTCTTCCTCTTCCCGAAGCTGAAGCCACGCTTGAAAGGAACCCGTTTTGCAGACGTCACAGCCATCCAAGCAGCCGTGACCACATTTCTAAAGGACATGCCGGCTGCTGACTTCCAGGGGGCGTTTGCAGCGTGGAAACATCGATTGCAGAAGTGCATCGACGCAAGAGGAGAGTACTTCGAAAGCTTTTAAGTCCCTGTACAGATCAGATCAATAAAACAATGTTTCCAGACCTGGTCTCATTACTTATCATACAAACCCTGTAAATAAAGAAAAAAAATACCATACAGGTAAAATTTGGAGCAGTGTTGAAATTTATCGCTTTAGAGCGACGTCTGAGAAAATTGTAACGAGAAAGGAAATGTGTAAAATAAAAATGTATGTATTAGAAAAATAATAAAAAAAAAATTAGTAGAATACCGAAGGTTAAATCCGTTGTTTATTTTAACAAATGTCAGCCTTGTCTTTGCAATTAGTATACGTAGAAAAGAGAAATCTGATTCGCTTAGTTGTTGGTGTGAAAGCAGTTTTATTCTTATGCAGTTTTGTTGTTGTTTTCAGCATTAAGGCTATAGGAGACGAGCACCTAAAAGATTGTTTTACAAGCTACATGAGACGATCAGTTTTACTCATTTTAATTCATGCTTAAAATGATTTTTAAAAAAATCTGGCCTAAAGAAACTGATATAACATCCCAGTTATTCTATTTAGGCTAAAAGAGTTCACATTAGAATGAATGAAGAAAACGAGAAAATGGGAGGAAACCCACGCACACATGTTTGTCCACCACAACTTTCGTGGCGGGACTGGGATGTAACCTGGGACCCCATGCACCAGAGATATACGCTCTACCACTGAGCCCTATAGGGTAAAGGAGATGCAATTTATTGAATAGCATTTAATGTTAGGTGCGTCTTTAATAAAGTTTGTCTTAGTACAGTGAGAAGTAATAAAATATTTAGAGACTCCTGTACTGTTTGACTACCACAAAATTCATTGGACAGCTTTTTCTATATACTGTTATCAGTATTTAATGGGTAATTAAAAGAAAATGCAATTAGGAAACGAAGTATTGTAACATGTTGTCAGGTGAGTATTGTAATTCTGGGAGAAAATTGACGTTCTGCCAATGAATTTGCCAACATATGAATATTTTTGCATGTGATTCAAAGGATTTCTAGGGCTTCTTTATCTTTATTCTCGTCCTGTATGAAGGATGATGTCCCTCGGCGAGCACACAATCCGAGGAAATGGAATGGTGAAGCGGTCTGGTACTTATGTCAGCACATTTTATTTTAGTGTGAACGCTGGAAAAAATTTACGGTGTGTGGTTTGTAAAAGCATTGTATACTTCTTCCATTAACTCGGAATCGAACCGACGGCATGAACGTTAACCAATATGTTAACACTTGATTCATGTAGTACTGAAAATTATACGGTTACAGTCTGAAGAAAAATAGTCTTATCTTGGGATGATCACCACATACTTGCTTGCTTCAGGCAGAATTGGATCTTTTCTTCTGGTAAACTTGAAAGAAATGTTAAGAACTCTGTACTAAGAAATTATTAGATAGAGGGAAAAAAAATCTTGTATCAAAAGATAGGCATTAGCAAATAAAGATATAGGGTATCGATTCTTACTCGCCTAAATCCTTAATTTTCGACCTGTAACTTCTGTCATGGAGCAAAGTAAGAGACTCAGATAAATAGATCTTTAAAAGATTCGTATAGTAAAATAAAAGCTTTGAACTTTTAAATCCTAAAATAATGTGGAAGACTAAATATAAGGTAAACAGCCCATGGACATGCATAAATTCGCCGGTAGTAATGGACACTGGCGGAAATGTATGAAAAATAAGACATTCACTAACGCGGGGAAGTTTACATTGTGTTAGAAATTATATATATGATATACTGGTTCCACTCAAGATTGTTAGGCTGTCGTCTGCTAGATCTACGGACACTGCAGGTGTGGTGTCGATTGCACGAGCTTGTTTTCACATTGTGTTACGAAGTTGAATATGATGAAATCACTTGGCAGCTCTACTATAGTAAAGCTATGAACAAATTGAAAGGAGAGTTTTTCTACACACTAATATTGGTATACTCAAGGCATGTGTGTGGCAAAAATATATATATTCATAAATTTGGACAGTCAATATTGTGGATGTGCATGACTGGTAAGATAAAGGTGCTATTTGCCAATGTTGGATACCCTCCGTCCATTACTGATAAAATTTAAAAATATGTCATTAACACAAATGTTCACTGCAAAAGTACCATGAAAGCTACCATGAACAAACTGGCTCAAAGAAACTGATAGCCTGTGACGTCTACCAGTAATGGACAGTGGGTGTTTATTACTGGTGTAGCTTAGCAATTTTGGTCCAATTAGGAAATGTTTTGTCTCTTAAAAATATGTTATTTTATTATTTGTTGTTTATGTGAAATGAAAGGGATGAGATCTATTAACAGATTTATAAGACAAATAATATGTAATGTCACATTTTGCTGCTTTGCTATTACAGGCACAGTTATGGAGAATACTTAATTAGCTATATATGTGCCATCAGCATAAGCAGATATCTTTAAACAAACATAATGATAAATTAGGAGCCAAATGAGATTTATATTCTCAAAAACATAACATGTATTAGTTAACATGATAATTACATAAATGATAGCTTTGAATGCTCAGTAGTAATAGTGAAGCCTGTTGTTGGAAGACCTAGCAACAATCTGGCATAGCTAATGTCATCATAACAATAAGCAGTTAGGAGAGAAAGGACAACTTACTGACCAGGAGAGTGTGCTGCCATTCTTGAAAAACCTCGAAGAACCTGTTCAAGATCTTGGCAGTCGAATAAACTCGAATTTTCAAATAATCACTTGTTAAAAGTGAGTTCTTTTATGATTGTGGCAGAACACTTTCCCTTTCACCAGAAGTTGTTTACAATGATTTGTACGTCTGATGAAATACCTTGTTTTCTAAAGTGTGTTGCTATTGCCTTTACATTTAAATGAGTTTTACTTTGGAAGGAATTCAAGTCGCAAAGCTTCAACGAGTCGGTGCAAACCAAAGATGTATCTCATAACGATCTTCCCGATTATATAGTTCCAAACAAAAGCGTACTTTTCGCGGATGATACATTTTAGTTGAAATTCCAAATAACATTTGCTCGGAGGAATTCATATTTAAGAACACGTCAGATAAAATTACAGAATGGATAAAAGCAAACAAACTTAAATACAGCGAAAACAACTATAATGAGTTTCAATTAAGGAAAACTAAACTTTCTAAATATACATCAAATACGTATAGACGGGGAACTCATGCAGGTATCTGACACTTGTAAATTTTTTAGGGTTAAAATTAGATTAAGTTAACACGAGATGATCACGTGAAATATTTTTGTTGAGGAAACTAAGCGCGAAAATACATCTTATACGTAAAGTTAGTAAGATTCTAACTACAGAAACATTGAAAACAATTTATTTCGGATTGATCCAGTCAATTCTATCGTATGGAATCATTTTCTGGGGTAATACCTGTTATGCGAAGAAAGTGTTTACAATGCAGAAGAAAATGTTACGAATAATGTTATCAGTTCAATTTCATACACCAAGTAGACCACTGTTTTAGAAACTTAAAATATTACCATTGCCGTGTATATACATTCTCGAAACATCATCATTCCTACATATGAATTAAAGAAACTTTCAACTCAATTCGGACCTACACCAATACAACACAAAAACAACCAATCATATTCATATACAAAATTTCCGTCTAACAAGAACTCAAAATTCTTTACACCACATAGGAATAAAACTTTGTAATAAATTACCTGATCGTGTCAAACGAATGCCAAACTTGCGGTTTAAAAGACACCTCAAATTACTGATACTTAAACATCTTTACTATGGTTTAGATCAGCGTTTTTCAACCTTTTTCAACTTACGGCACACTATGGGTGTTACTTATATTCTCGCGGTACACTTATAGGTAAAACAGTGGTATTTTTTCTGTGATTATTGATCTCGCAGAGAAGAAAGCTCTCACTGGTTTTTCCCTGTGGTAAATCGTTATGCTGATTTTTCATTCTAATTTTAAAATAGAAAACAATTGCAATTGAATATTGGACTCAAGTTTTTAAAAATACTCTTTTTTTTTTTTTTTTTTCAAAAACTGTATCCAACCTTTTACTAAGAAGGAAGATCACTAAATAACGAAAGAACTAACAAATCTCTTTTACTTTTAAAAGACAAATGTAGGTAATTTGTCGAGAGGATTGAATGATATTTTAAATTTTCAAGTTACGAAATAGTTTGCAACAATAAAGAAGCAATAATAAAACCATAACAGTGATAACAGATACTTTTTTCAACATTAGAAATATACAGAACAGTAACTTGGTATGAAATTTAAAATTGTAGATTTATAGTAATGTTAAATACCAATATACATTTTTCCCTAGGTTTTGCAATTTGATTGCTATAAAATTAATAAGTTTGTTTCGATTCCTCACGGCACACCGGTTGGGAAACGCTGGTTTAGATGAATATCTTCAGTGTGATCTTTCTTTGTAATGTAAATATTAAGATTTATTTGAATTTTGAAATATATAAAACAAGGTACAATTTATATTTTCTCTAAAAATACACTTTTAGTTTAGCGTTTCTCTTGTAATTATTATTATTTATTGTAATAGCAACTGTATCTCTTGACGAAGACATGAACGCTAAATTCTTACGACGGAAAATGAAATAAATAAATACAAATAAATGATGATGCTAAACTTTTCCAAGAAATTCTTGCACCTTCCCATGGCAATATTTTGCCAAATCCTATACGAGCCGATTTGGATGAATCTTTCCAAGAGTTGAGCCCTAGTCAGACTGTAAATTCCGCAGCAGATGACGCGTCGAATAGTTTGTTCCTATTCTCTGAAACAAAGCCCATGACTGCTCAACATTCGTCTGCATTTGCAGAACAACCAGACATCCAGACCTCTGTATGACAGCTTTCTTAATGACGGAATTTCATACAGGGGACACCTCAGAAGCCAACAATTCAAAACCAACAGCAGTTGCTTCCTTATCAGCTGCATCCCACAAGTCGGTATGGTGTGATCCAACGGCGCCGACTTCCCAAAATTTATGTGGGTGCATATAAATCCCGGGTCGTATTAGTCTATATGTTCCCAGGGAAGTCTCGATGTTTGATTTATTTTGGAACACTGTCATAAAGACCTGTGCTGTGATAAAGTAAAATATACCGGTACTATAAGGATAAGTTGGGGCTGACCTAGCTCAGTCGTTAATAATAAAAGTGGTATTTATTTTCTTCAGTTGTGCCCAAACGCATGCAATTTCTTATTTATTGGCTTTTCATTTCATTTTCACAAGTACTGGTTTTGCTTAACATTGTTCAAGTGCAAAATAAACAAATATCCTACGCACATATACTAGTTACGTATTAAATTACATCTCAAATAGGTTAGATTTCAAAACTTGCTGAATTCTCTTGTGTCCATAACTGGGACATCCACTTTTTTAAATGTCCATTACTGGTTATAAAAATAGGGTTACTAGAACAACTCAAATAGTACATTCTACTCGTTTTCTATAGCGGTAATGACTATGATTTAATAGACGCAAGTGTAAACTATGCGTACCACTACTAAACAACAAGATTAATACAATTCTCTTCCATCTGCAACATATTTTGTCAAAAGTGCTCTTGATAGTGTCCATGACTGGGGTGTTTACCTTACTTGATTAAAACAAAGATGAGTAACCATGCTGGTCTATTGATCTTATTTGCGTTTAATTGCTCAAACTTTTATACGAGATTCATTTTTTTGTGTTTGTTCCAACACCATACTAAATACATCAGGGTGTCTGCTGATACTGTAAATACTTGAATTATACTGGAATAGTCTTAGAAACAATTTTGTATCCATTGAGATCGTAAATTTTTTCCAAAGCAAGAGTTGTATACATGTTGTAATTAGACATTTAACCCAATTGGTTGACTGGAGAGCTGTGGGGGGAATTGGGGGTCCCTTTAAAAAATGTTTTAAAAAATCAAGGTTAACTAAATTTATTAAAAATCTAAATATTCTTTTGATGGTAAAACAATTACAAACCTGAAATCATCAAGAGTGTGATTATTCCTAAAGAACTTTAAAAAAAAAAAAAAAAATCATTGTATTAGGTACATGAATTTTGCTAATAGTTACTCTAAATATACTGGACTTTTGAAAAGGAAACTCAGTAGACACCCTGTACATGGAAGTTCGTCGGGATGGTAAATTATGGATGTGTTAAAATATCAAATAGTACTTTCGGTAAAGTGGATGCTTCCAAATATATTAGGATTAAACCAAAATCATGTTCACAAAGAAATAAATGTTGACTAAAAGCAAGAAATTTGTATCATTCAGTTTAAAATCTCTTGTCGAGGAATTTAAAGCTTAACATATATAAAACGATAATCATGCCTGTTCTGTATGGTTGTGAAATTTGGTCGCTTACTCTGAGGGAAGAACATAGACTGAAAGTATTTGGGAACAAGATCCTGAGACGGACCCAAGAGGAACGGGAATGGGGAAAACTTCATAACGACGAACTATATAATTTATACGATTTAGCAAATATTGTTAGGGTTAACAAATATAGGAGGCTTATGTGGGCAGGTCATGTACGCAGAATGGAATAAATTAGGAACGCGTTCAAAGTCTTAAGTTGAAGATCAGTCGTAAAACCACCGTTAGGAAGATCTAGACGTGGATGGTAGGACAATATTAAGATGGATCTTGCAGAAATAGGAATACAAAGTAGAAACTGGATGCATTTGGCTAAGGATAGAAGTCAGTGGAGAGCTTTTGTGAACGCGGCATTGAACCTCCGGGTTCCATAAGCCATAGAATGAGTTCTAAAACCATTCTTTCGTGAATAGTGATTAATTTTCAAAGCTGATTTCTTACTTTTGAATGTGGAAAATCACTGTTGGAATAAATGTGATACATTCAGCAAGAAAATGTGTTCATATTACATCAACATTAGATAATAATGAAATTACATCAGTGATTGATCCAACACTAGCATATGATATACATATGGGAAATATGAAGTTTAATTTTACACTAACAGGGGCGTAAATAAGGGCCCCGCATTGCGGGGAACCCAAGCCATCACGGGGCCATCGTGATGTAGGACATAGAGAAGGAGTCCCATTCTACGTTGTCTGCAGGATGGCCCCCAAACTCTTAGTTACGCCACTGTTACACTTTGATTTCAAGTATAATTCTTGGGTGTCTGCAGCCGCGTAACATTTCAAATATAGGAGGGGGCAAGTTTTTTTTTGCGCCCCTCTCTCAACAGCGCGTAATTTCCACTAATCTTTACAGTATTACTGTTATGTATTTTTTTCGTGTGTGGGGGAAAATAATTGTAATTTACGAAAACAGCTATACATTTGAAAAATTAAAATATTAGACTTACTTGAAGTAAAGACAGCATCTTCACCCACCCAATGTATTCATTCAACACAAGAGTCGTACATTAGTAAAACTAATAGACCTCATTTGATTTGCGTCGGGATACGTATGAAGTACAGTTTACTATTAATTAATCCCTAAATAGTACGACATGATTGTTCCGTATACGTTCGGCACTAAAGCCACATTCTCACTCTCCAGAACTCATAGGCTGAAGACATTTCACAACCATATATTTTTTTTTTTTTTTTTCTAAAGTGATCAACAGATTCTCGCAATACACTTACACATTCACTTTTCAGTACATAGATTGAACTGCACTTTGTATTGATATACCGGACTAGAGATGCAAAATAGTCGGATTTTTGAGATGTGCTTTATTTTCATTAAAAAACGGCTTTTGGAATGAAAACTGAAATTTTCGCTCTTTTGACACAACTAGCATTTCATAAGTCCCACGTTGGTTGCCTAACCATGATATCAAGTTCTTGAAATTTAAACATCTTGAAATGCGTTGTTTGGGTTGCTTAAAGTCAAACTGGCAGACAAGAAAAAAGTATCACCGCCGTTCCAGAAACCTATTGTTTCAGATCATAGGCGGAGTTTGCCATAGCATATTGGGGGGGGGCCATCCAAAGGGTCTAGGTAAAGGGTATTTAATGACTTCAACGCCTTTACTGTCATGCTAATGGTATGATATGTAAAAGATGTAGTGGAAAAGGGTAAAATAAATAAAGAATTGCATTAATTTTAAATCTTTAATAGTTAAAAGTATTAAACGAGTATTAAGTTAAAAGCATTAAGTTAAGGATTTAACTTCTTTATTAGTTAAAACGTATTAAACGATAAACAAAAACATTAAGTCATGACATTGAAAATGATAGGTCTAACTATTGCATTGAGAACTTCGAGAAAAACACATTTTTAATTATTGAGTAAATGATCAATACTTTGAGGGTTTAGACCTATTTTTACATAAGGGTTATCTTTCTTTTCTCCTTTTTTGAGCTGTAGATATCAACCAAACTTTCTATATCCAATTTTCTTACAACATCTGATTCTGAGTATAGGACCATTAAGTTGTTCATCCTTTCTTGGCCCATAGTGCACCGCAACCAGTTGTGAATCCGCCTCATTGCTGAAAAGGATCTCTCACAGGTGGCACTATTTGATGGCAAAACGAGAGCAATCTTCAAAAGGGTGCCAAAACTTGTGTATGTCTCTGAGCCGGTCGTTAATACAACTTCCATTAATTTTGGAACAATTTCTTTTAGCGGGTTTCTTTGCAGATCTATGCCAGAACTTTCCATAACTCTTCTTAAAACTGCCATTTCTGCCTTTAGTATATTTCTATCAACTTCAGGTATAGAAAACATTTTGATGAATGGTTCTGCTCCAGATTCATCTACTCGGATAAACCGTTCGCTGGCATCAGCTATTTCCAAAGCTTCGCCGCTGAACCTTCTTTTAAGCTCTTCTGTTAAAATGTCTAGCAAAGGGTAATAAAAGTTATTTTTGTACTTATTTTTGACAAATTCATCCCTTTTCTGCAAATTAGTGGTTTCAGGATACATATCATCTTTATCTCTCTGGCCTACTGAACTACAAATTACAAAATCATCTAGGGTTTTCGATATCACTCGAGGTCGTTTAGGCTTGGAGCTATTATCTGTAGCTATACCACTCTCATCTTTGTTTTGAAAAATCCTTAGGTCAAACTCGTTATCAAAAGCCTTTATGTCTAGCCATTTCTTGTCCCATGAGACTTGGTTTCGATTGTTAGTTAGCTCTTCAATCACACCCCTATCAACATTTGAATTTTGTGCAATTGATGAGTCAGCTTTTTGTAGAGCTTGGCTAAGTACATTGATTAATGGCAAGCACTGAGAAAACACTGACAAACATACAAACGAAAGCAGACCCTTTGCTTCTGGGTTTTTGGGATTCCTTATGTCAGAAACTGTAGCTGTGAGTGCAGCGATAACTGCGGAGTAGTTTCTTTTTACAGATAAAACTGAATTAGCTCTGCAAGGCCATCGAGTATCGCTTACTTTGTGAATTTCATGAGGTCCCGGGCTGGTAATGTTTAGCTCTCTGAACTATATGAAACTCAGCGCGTGTGTCAGGATAGCTGAAGTATTGGTACAGACATTGCATAATGTTAAAGAAATTGCAGCTTAGATCGTTGTCCTTGCAAGCTACAACTAGAACTAGGTTTACTTTGTGGGCCAAGCAGTGGACATAGATTGCGTAGGGGTTTTGTTTATTGACGATAGCTTGTAAACCATTGTTTATTCCAGACATTCCACTCGCTCCATCATATGCCTGGCCAACCATCAACGCACTTAATCCAATATCTCCTAATTTTTTAAATATAACATCAGCTAATGAAATAGCAGACCTTGAAAGTGACACATCTTCAATGGCTATTACTCTTTCTTTGATCTCTTGTCCTACTAAATACCTGACGCAAATGCATAGCTGCTGAGTTCTATGGGATTTTGCTTCATCTACCATTAGTGCAAAAAATCCAGAGCTATTTATTTCGTCTACAATCACTCTTTAAAACTTCTGTTTTTATGATGCACAACAACTCGTTTTGGATATCAGAGCTAGTCATGTTAAAATACTTATTGTATTTTTCTTTGAAATTTTCATCGTACTTAGAAAAAAAAGTCACATAATTCCAAGAAATTTCCTTTGTTGCCTGACATATCAGACTCATCATGACCCCTTAGAGATAAACCCTGCTTTAACAGATATAGCAATATATCTATTAACTTTTTCATATAGTCTCTGTTTTCTAGTACTAGTTCTTTGTGGTTGTCGGACAATAATGTTTGCACGGACTGACATGGTTTTCTGTATTCAACCCATTTTGTCATAGAAAAAGAATGTGCTATACTAATGGCATCCTTATCTAATTTCTCACCAGCCTTTTTCCAATTTTTCATACCCTTTTCAACAAATAACTCTTCTCTGTTGCTTGAGGGAAATTGCCTACAGGCAAAGCAATAAACTGCATCGTTTTTAATGCTGTATTCTACCCATTCATGCTTTTTGTCTTACAAAACAGAGAAGTTGCGCTTTCTACTACCTGGAAAGTCTGTCAAAGGAAAATGCTGCAAGATTGGACGAGCTGGTCCGCTACAAAGATCACCTAGGTCATTTGCTGAAATTCCAAGCGAAGGCGCAAGTTCAGTCTTTCTTCCTTCATTACGAGATGGCAGGTTAGGAGTCTGTTTACAAGCATCACTTTGCACTGCTGGAGTGTTATCTATAGTTGAAATACTATTATTTGCAATAGGTTTTTGTTCTCTTTGTTTAAAAAACGAACAAATGTCAGACTTAGGTTTTTTGCTAATTGTTTATACACACATAACACACCACACTGTCTAAAACTCACGAGATGACGGCTTACACTGAACTACTGAACTGACAAAAATGGCCGGGTTGGCGGCGCGGGATATACTCAGTCTCTGTGTTTGACAGTCAGTGTTGCCAACGGTAATGTTGCATTTCCCTGCAGTGACCAAAAAAAAATCCCTATAAATTGGGTAGCCTCAAAGATGTGTTTAATCCATTTCTGATAATGAACGAATTATATTTTTCAGTAACAATTGTGAAAAATGGTTAGGAAGCAATGCAAATAAAGATGATGTTATTACTTTTTAACGTAACAGGTATAAGTTGATCAGTTGATTAAATAATGATATTAAGCACCTAAAAAGGTTTAAATTGTTTTAGCTTAGATTTTTTTTGGGGGGGCCTGGCCCCTCCAGGCTCCCCCATAACTCCGCCCATGTTTCAGATACTCTTCAATACCTAATATTAGAGCCGAAAATACTTCATAATTTATTCATATTTCAGAAGAAAATGTTTCACTAATAGCAGCATCATCTATGATTTAGTTTAAGGAACTGGAGCAACAAAGCTTAGTGCGGTGGCTCTTACCTTTTATTTTTCTTCAGAATACAGTATTTTTTTTAAAAAGTTATGATGGGAAAAGAAAGCTGAAAGCTTAAAAAAAAAGTTTTTTTTTTCGAGTCTAACCACTATTCAGAACAGTTATTGTTCCCACCACTAACGTTTCCCTAAAACTTTTTTTTGTCGTTAAACATTATTCTAAGAACTTTACAAACAATTCGTTCGAACTAGAAAACCCTATACAATAATCAGTGTTCGAAGTGGGGAAAAAAAAGCAGAGGTGGTATGTTTTATTACGATTTTGACTCAACATACCAGCTATTTAAATATTGTCTTGGATCACAGACAAAATAGAGATGGTGTGTCCTCATTACTGAAAAACCAGAGGCGGTATGGCATACCACCGCATACCGTCTCACTTCGACCACTGACATTAACCCTCTTGAGATTTCCACTTTTTAAGGTAAATTTTAGACTTTCAGTCAAGCAGCTATTGCGTCGAGACTATTTATCGTAGAATCATGGTTCATGCCCCGTTTCGTTCGGAATGAAACTGTGTTTTCCTAATTTGTAAGTTTCCCTAATATGTACGTACACTCATGCCCAAAATGATTGTCGCATATCTATAACTGTCTTCTTGTAAGAATATAATTTGATAATGATTTTGCAGGGTACTTTTAATACTGATACTATGTGTGTAATCGAGAAATGTATATGTGTGGTAAATTCCATAGAAGAAGAATTATAAATGCGAAGATTAGAATAAAAAAAAAGAATGTTTCTTAATGGACAAAAAAGTTTTTTTTTCGTTTTATTGTTCTTATTTACTGCTCTTTTGACATGAAATTTGCCACACACATGTCTTTGCCGATTATACACATACTAACATTGTAAGAAATACCAGGCGAATTCGTTATCAAATTATATTCCTACAACAACATATTTATAGACATGCGATAATTTTGGACATGAGTGTACCTAAGGCAATAAAATTCCTGTCCAAATTGGGAGAAAAGGATTTTTTTTTAATCCCCATTTCCTGCGAATTTCTTCCCTCCGGTACACAACATGGACATGCGAATGTTACCCCCCCCCCCCAGAAAAAAAACTTTGCTTCACTCCAAACAAAACGAGGTAGGAACCATCATACTGGGGTAAATAGTCTTGGTGCTAAAATTCATTTACTGTTTTTTCCTAATATTTACTATTGTTATTCAACAAGCTATAGTGTCAAGACTTTATCGTAGGATCATAGTTCGTAAATCTTTGTATTTGTAATGAAGGAATGTTTCCAACTGTACCATTCAAATTTCCCCTTTTTGTAGCAGAAGTGAAAAAATCCCGCTCAAATTAGGAAAAAAAGATTTTTGTCAGGAAAAAATAACCTTTTTGAGAATTTCTTACCCCAGATACATGCTAGCGCCTCGGCAATTGTACAGTTCGAAACGTTACTTCATTACAAACAAAATGAGGTACAAATCATGGTCCTACAATGAACACTCTTGACGCTAGAGCTTATTGAATAACAATGCATTAGTAACTAACTCGTATTACCCAAAAATGGGGAGGGAAATTTAGCAAATCAGCTCTAGCACCAAGACTATTTATTCTAGGATTATGATTTGTACCTTTTTGTTTGTAACGAACCAGCGTTTTAAATCGTATCGCTTGCATGTCATTTTTATCATGTACCTGAGGGGAGAAATTCCCGCCCAAAATGTATAAAGAAAAGCGGGAAATTCAAATTTTCAAAAATTAACTTTCTCGAAAATTTATCTCCTCAAGTACATGACAGCGCAATGGTAGTGGTACCGTTGGAAACGTTGCATCATTACGAACAAAATGAGATACAGATCATGATCCTACGACAAATAGGGATGACCTGTAGCTACTTTACTAAACACGTTGACTAAAAATGTGTAATAGGAGAAAAATTCAGATTTTTTTTTTTTTTTTTTTTTTTTGAAAAATCACTATGTACCCTACGATCATGGTTTGTACCTTGTTTTGTTTGGAATGGTGGTAGGTTTTAAACGGTACCACTCACATGTCCCTGAGGGGAGGAATTCCTGAAAAAAGAGAAAGATTGAAAAATCACCCTTTTCACTTTGGGCGGGATATTCCCGCTTCTGGTACATAATAGGGAAATTTGAGTGGTACAGTTGGAAACATTTCTTTATTACGAACACAACTAGGTATGGACCATGATCCTAGGATTAATAGCAATGTGTTAGGATTAAAAAAAAAAAAACTCTTAAATTTATCCTTTTCTTTCCTTCGTCCATGTTTGTGATGTCAGTGCCCCCAGACATCGTAAGCGTAACGGCAAAATGCCCATGAAACACATTCTTTAATGCTTTCCTGCTTGAATAAATGAAAAAAAAAAAAAAACAGGATATGAAAAGCTTTACTAGAGATTTATAAAGCAAATTCAGAAGGTCGACGCCATGGTTCAGATTTGTACCAAAAGTCCCCAAAGAGTTAATATATTTGCCCTTCTTTTTCTTATGAATGATCGATTATTCTTGATTGTTGAACTTCTCATATTTATTTTTCTTCAGAATGCAGTAATTAAGTCTCTTTTTCTTCTTATAATGGGGAACAAAGCTGGAAAGTAATTTCTTCATTAAAGTTGAAATATTAAAAAAAAAAAAAAAATCAAAATTTGACAGGCATAAAAGCGGTGGAAAAAACTTCTTTAAAGCCGTTTTTTGAGCTCTTGCGTACATAACATCCCTCATATATTTGACTTTTAATATATTTGACAAGAACGGAATAATATAGTTTCAATTTGATTAATGTTCCATGTAAAAAATAACGAGCCACTGTGATCCTATTGTTTAATTTAAAAGGTTTTAGTTCACTGAGTGTTTACCTTTTAGTATAGTGGTTAGTATCTTTCTCATAATAACAGTAAAATTGCTAAGTTCAGTACTATGTGTGAAAAGAATAGAATTTTCAAAATATGAATTTATTACAAAGAATAAAATGTTACTTTACAATATGCACACATAATAAATAAATGAGCTCAAGTTTGTCTGCAGTGATTTACAATAAAGAAATTAACAAATAAAGCAAAATTTTAGAATCTGTTATTTATGAGGCCTTTAGCAAAAGACTGCCATAGAAGAAATTACTTCTCCTTAGAGACTGAAATTATTTAAAAGGATAAAACTTACATGAGTAGTTCGGAGGTCTCTCTCTCAACTCAATATTGACCATCTTCGTTGTGGCTTCTAGTCCAAAATGTGAGACGCAGGTTACAGACGCAAAGTATGATGTAAGATCTGAGTCGATGTCTGATTGTCAGATTCCAAAGTTCTAATTTTCCGAAGCTTATATACTGGTTGGAGAGAGTGAACTACGTGACAAACAACTTATTTGTCTCATGACGTATTTTGTTATTTGTCTCCTGACGTATTTTGTTATTCTTCTCTAGTACTACACTATTGAAAAGTTCGTGTTCGTACATTCATATAAAAAAGTTTTTTAATATTTCAATAAAATAATCATAACATAGCCTCTTCTGCTAAAATTGTTCTTTCATTTGAATGTTTTAGCATCAAATTAAAAAAAGAATAATATTTTTAATATTTCAAAAAAAATTTCGAAGTGATGGATGTATACTGTATATAGTGAGTACACTGGGAAGAGAAAACGAAAATGAAAACACATTCACTTTCTGAAAAGCACTTCACTAGTGTTTATAAACATAGAAGCATAAAGGTTAACGGTGACTTGAAAACCGAGTTCATTGTCTTGGAGAAAGTTGACCTTGACAGTGAAGAAACAGCAAAGTGGATCGGCTGAGAAGGAACGTCTTCCTTTGATGATAAACTGTGATGGTCGGTGACATGAGAAATGGAGCATCTGGTAAGAGACGAAACCATTGGACAGGAGCGTGCTGATTCTCATGGTCGCGACTCCATAGAATCACGCTGACTGCGTATCAGGCAGGGGCGACGTAACAGGGAGCATCCTTGTTGAGAGGCCAGCTCTTCGTGGGATGACTGCACTGAACATCATGTCGGATGACGGAAACCCTGGCTGCGAACTGGTGTCTTAAGATGTCAATACTGCCGCTGGTCATCTGCAAGGGTGCTAGCTACCAAACCATGATGCTGGAGAGAGATGATGAACACAAGATGTAACACAAACGATAGTCGAAGACAATAGTTTGTGGCGTCTTGTTGTGAATGTAATGAGTGAAACACATGGGGGTGGGGTGGGAAATTGAACTGGGGTCTATCAGGTGGGACTGGATCACTGGAGATGACTGGTTCGTGTCCATGCTGAGTCCACTTCGATGAGGCGTCTGCTGGAGAACCACTGGAAACACCTGCTGAAAACTGGAACGTTGACTGCCTGGGATGCTGCTGATGACAATTGAAGTATCAGGAATGCTGTGTAGATTGCTGTCTGCGGTCAATCATCGTGACTGGTCGTCCTTATTACGTAGACATCTGTGATCTCTGGAAGCGAGATCATCTCGGAGGCTGGATACAGCTGAGCGATGGCATGGAGCCGTGTAGAATGAGAAGAGATGAGAGAGAGATTAATGACTGATATTTTAAATAATATATATACATGAGTGAGAGGGATTAGGATATAGGGTGTGACAACGCGAATTTAATGGGATAAGGGGAAAGAGGATTTATTACATACATACGTTATTCAACAGATCTGAAAGAAAACTGGCTCTGAAATAAACCACGCACACTTGGAGAAATTTCATTGAAGTATATGCATAACGGGAAATGCCGTTATAGAAATAGAAATATAGAAATAACATAATTGAAGTGACGTGAGTGGGAAACTATATATAAGAAGGAGGAATAACCTGACTTGTTATTGGCATGTTAATTTCTGCAATATGATGAATATGGAATAATTGAAGGACTTTCTGTAATATTATTGAAAATAAATAAATTGAGATATGTAATACCTTTAAAAATTCCTTTTTAGAAAGTAATGTTAACCTAATTTCGATTCTTTGAACCATTTTTTTTTATCTCTTATCTCAACCTAAAGGAAATGTATAACATTTCAATGTTACATGTAAATATACATATATATAGCAATTATAAGAGATATAAGAGGTACTCATAGAAATGAGATATATGTATCTACTATGTACAGTATAGTTATAATACTACTTGGGTACTCTATTAGCCATGTATTTTCTATATTTGGCTTGAAAAATAGGATCTGGAGATGTATCAGGGATGTAAAGCTTTAAACGATCTATGGCTATGGGTTGCAATGTACCATTAATGTCTATAATATACTCATTTTTGTGATAGGACTTAGCTTTCACTGTATGTGGTCCTGTATAGAGTGCAGACATTGATGGTGACTCACCCTTCTTTGTGTGCATTTTCTTAACCATAACCTGACTTCCTAAAGGATAATCCCTGGGCTTATTTTGAGCTTTGGATTTTAATTGCTGAAAGATCCTATGTTTATGGAAATGAACCAAAGACCTGAGTTCATCAATTTGTAAGAGTCTATTGTCTTGGTCCTCTTTATTTGTAGGTATCTGTAAGATGTTATCTATGGGAAATCTGTATTGTTGGCCATAAAGTAATGTGAAAGGAGCTGTACCTAATTGAGTCAGTGGCGTATTGTTACAAACACTTACAGCTTGTTGTACATACTGAGACCATGTGGAATGGTCTAGTTTAGATAGAAACCTAATGGCAGATTGAATTTTGGAGATTGCTGCCTCTACAGAGCCAATGGAGCGATGTGATGCGGGAAGCGCAAATCTTGCCTGAATATTTAGTGATTTAAAAAATTCCTGTACTTTAATGGCGGTGTGGTTCGGAGCTTTATCCATATGTATGCATTTTGGCGAACCATACTGCAAAATGATATTCTCATATATAAATTGGAGAAATGTATCAGTAGTCATATCTTTGACAGGTTTAGCCACTACATAGGAGGTTACTGCTTCTGTAGCCACATAAATATAATTGTAACCATTTGACGTGGGTAATTTGCCTATAGCATCCACAAACCAGGTGTCAAAGAGTACTGACGGCTGATGTGTTTGTATGTGAATATCATTAGGGCGATAATTTCGCTTAAATTTATTGCATTCTATGCATCCATTTAATTTTGAACGGAGCCAATTTTGTAAGTTAGGTATATAATATCTATCTTTGATTAGAAATTTTAACTTATGAAAACCAGGATGGGTGTCTGAATGAAATTCTTGAAAGACTGTATCTTTTAATGAATCTGGAATGCATAGTCGTAATTTAGTTTCTGCTGGTGTATAAATGATTCTGTATAATTTATGATCTTGTATTTGATATTGCTTGGACCAAAGTGTATACTTAGGATGAGTGGTCTCCTTATTTTGTAACACCCTGTATATTTTAGAAAATTTCGGATCTGAACGTTATAATTCAGCTATATCAGTATTACTATCTAAAACCAAGAAAGCATAGGGATGTTCTTCTGGTTCTATTTCTTCATATTCTTCCGGGGATAAGTCTAAAGGATGGCGTGAAAGATAATCACAAAGGGCATTCTGCTTGGATTTAATGTGGCGAATAGTAAAATCAAAAATTTGTATGTAACTTAACCACCTGACCATTTGTGCTGTGAGATTTGTGGTTTTCTTGACAGCTACTAATGCCAAATTGTCTGTCAAAATAGTAAAGTGTCCACCTATGAGATATCTGTAAAACTTACGAAGAGCGAAAAACACTGCAAAAAGTTCAGCATAATAAATAGGGTATGCTTTTACTCTAGGTGGGAGAGTAGCGCTAGCAAATTGTACAATAGACCAATGTTTCTCATTAGGAAGTTTCTGTAGAAGCACCGCAGCACAGCCAATGGAACTGGAATCTGTGACGAGCATATGTTCAGCGGACGGGTTGTAAATTTGTAAAATGGGGGCTGAAGTGACAATTTGTTTTAATTTCTCAAAGGCGTCAATTAATTCTGGGGTCCACTTCAAAAGTTTTTCTTTTGTTGCAGCAAATTTGTGTAATGGGGCGGCAACTATTGACAGTTTGTTATAAAACATTCTGTTATACTGCAATGCAGCTAAGAATGCTTTTAACTGCTTGGGAGTTTTCGGACGTTCTAATGAAGTTAATGCCTTGACTTTGTCAGGGTCTTGTGAAATGGTGCCCTGATCTATTATGTATCCAAGAAATTTAAATTTCTGTACTCCAAATTGAGTTTTGTTTAAACTAAACAAAAGACCAAATTTTTCTGCAGTTTGCAATGCTTTTTCTAAGACTCTAAGCATTCCGTCAAACGTATTTCCGAAGAAAATTAAATCGTCCACATACGAAAGAAATTCTTTGGGGGAGAAATCTCTAAACATATCTTTAACTATCCTATGTAAAATTAAAGTTGATGTCCGAAAACCTTGGGGTAAAGTGTTCATTTTAAAGAGACTGTGAGGTAACCCTAATTGATGCACGCTGAAACTGGTTAATTCTTGATCTGCCTCGTCTAATTTGACCTGATGAAAGCTTTGCTCCATGTCAGTTTTTATACAGTAACGAGCCTGTGCTAATTGGTCTAATATGTCCTAAACACCAGGGGATAATTCGCTGACCGGTTTTGAACGGGATGAAAGTTCTCTGAGATCTAAGACGAGACCTACTTGGTTCGAATCTCGTTTAGGAACTGCAATGAGATTGTTTCTATAGAAAATGTCTGATTTTGATATGATTCCATTGTCAATCATTTCCTGTATCTTTTCTTTGACTTTGGCACGAAGACGAAAAGGAATGGTATATGTAGGAACTGTCCATGGTTCTCTATCTACTACATTAAGTGTAGCAGAGTAGCAGTCTATAACTTGGAAATCTTTATTATGCCAAGAAAAACATGTTGGATGTCTTTTTAAAACTGAAAGTATCTTCTCTTGTTGATCTGGCGTTAAATCAGGATTAATATTAAACTTACTGTAGTCTATGTATGGTTTGATTTTTTCAAGACGTTTGGCCACCCTATCACGTGTTTGTTTTTTCGTTGGTTCGTAAAGCTTACGTATGAGATATACATGAGCCTTCTGTGTGTCCTTTGGTAATAAAGCGCCCTGAGCTATATGTGTTCCTTTCTGCAAATATTTCTTAGTATTTCCCGGATTTATTATCGGTAAATACATATTATTGGAATTTACTGCTGTTTGCATGAATACACAACCTTGCATATTTCTAATGATTGGATTTTGAACAATAAATTCAGTATTCGACACTGGAGTATCAAGAGTAAGAGGAACATACCTTATTGAATTTGGAGGAATGGCTGTACCTTGTCTAACATAGAAATTGAATTTGCAGTTTCTACTCACTTTAGCTGACAATGATGTTTCTTTGTCACTTTCCCTAGGAAATCTATGGGTGTCCCCATAATGGGTAAGAGTAACAGTGTTGGCTTTATATGAAATATTAGCCTCATGATTTGTCAAAAATCTGTTAGAAAGTAAAATAGGAATATTGGCAATTGGGGAAATACGGAATAAAACTTGAAAAGTTTTACCCGCTATAACTATCGGAATGTATGCTGCTTTTGTTAAATGTAATGGAGTAGAACTGATGCCATATACTTTAGTAGTTAGCTGAAATATCTTACAATTACGCGGCACTAAGGAGTAATGTATCAGAGATGTCATAGCGCCTGTGTCCAGTAAGAAGTTATACTGTTGACTCGATATGGTACCAGTTACATAAGGAAGTTGATTCCTAAATACTAAAGGGACTGTTACTTTAGTATGTGATTGCTGAGGCTGAACGGCATGTGTGTTTTGTTTCATACTCATAGTAGTAGCATTAGGTATATCAGTTGCAAGGGAATTAGTTTGTGAGTATAAGAAACTGGTATGTGACTCTTGACTTGCTTTTGCCTTGAACGGCAAGTGAAATGATTGCTTATCATGAAAAGTATCGACACTTTCTCTAGGAACGTGCAAGCTTGTGTGTGCAGTAGGTATAAAAGATGGTGCTTCCGGATTTAAATTTGAGGTGGAATTTACAGAATTTGTTCTAGTTGGCAGAGAATATATTGGGATTAATTCATTAAATTGCGGGGTGGGAGTCCGAAAAAACATACTATGCCCATCCCCTATTGATTCCCGTTTTTTGATAATGGTCTATATTCTAACGCAGGATAGTTATTTTGTGAAGTAAAAGATGGAAAGTAGGAACCATATGGCTGTCCAAAAGGTTGCATGTAATATGGAAAAGGGGGAACAGCATAATACTGTTGATAAAACCTCTTAGAATTTTGTTTTCCATTGGAAAACTTATGTTTCTTCTTGTTTTTGTTTTGTGAGTTATTTTGCCTACCTTGACCAGTGTTTTGATTTTTATTCTTGTAAGGAGAAACACTACGGGATTTCCTGTAATACTGTTTGTGATTTCCTTGTTGTTGAGAAACTGAAGCAATAACCTGACTGTCCTCTGCACGCGTTGCTAAATTTACCTGCAATGCTTCAAGTTGTTTTGATATTTTCTCTAACTGTTCATCCGTGGAAGACGAAGCGGAGGGAGGGGAGGTAGCAGAGTCTTGGAATGCAACGTGTTTGTGTTCCTGTTCCGTCCTGTATCTTAATAAAGCATCTGAATTTTCTATAATCTGAGCTTTGTTTATTAACTGTGAAAAATTTTCAAACTGATGTTGAGCAAACAAAGGAACAAATCTAGGCTGCAGAGATATAATCGTTTGCAATAAGAACGATTTAAAAGGCATGGGAGGTGTAATGCGTTGTGAGAGGTCATATTTCTCATACAAAAACGGAATGAGTTTTTCATCTTTTTCTTGTTGCCGTTTCTGAAACAAAAGTGTGGCCTCAAGAGAGGAAGAAGAAGGGGAAAACTGTTCCAAAAACTTGGCTTTCAAGGCTGACCACGATAAATTTAGAAATTGCTCATTTCTGTTAAGCCAAAGTGCTGGGAATTGGGTCAACGAAAGTTTGAAGACTTGTTTTTGGGTATCCTCATTTAACTTATGTAATAAAAAAAATCGTTCAAATTTCTGAATGAATGTTTCCGCATCTTGACCTTCGGAATTTGCAAAGGTATCTATGAACATGGGAAAAGCTATAGAAGGAGGAGTTGATGAAGTATTGTTATTTTGTTGTCTACGAGCCATTCTTTACAAAGTACTTTAAAACCAAAAGAAAATATAAGCCAGAAATCCTTAAGACATGTAGAAATCGTATATATGTTGTATTTCAATGCTCATGAAGAAGTAGTTTCGTAATCTAGGCCTCTTTTAGTTAGCATAGCAAAAGCTAATGTGCTGCGTGAATATTTTAGTCTCTATTTCTTGCGGGGATAGCCATGTTTAATTTAAATGAATTGATTTACTTTTAGTATAGTGGTTAGTATCTTTCTCATAATAACAGTAAAATTGCTAAGTTCAGTACTATGTGTGAAAAGAATAGAATTTTCAAAATATGAATTTATTACAAAGAATAAAATGTTACTTTACAATATGCACACATAATAAATAAATGAGCTCAAGTTTGTCTGCAGTGATTTACAATAAAGAAATTAACAAATAAAGCAAAATTTTAGAATCTGTTATTTATGAGGCCTTTAGCAGGAGACTGCCATAGAAGAAATTACTTCTTCTTAGAGACTGAAATTATTTAAAAGGATAAAACTTACATGAGTAGTTCGGAGGTCTCTCTCTCAACTCAATATTGACCATCTTCGTTGTGGCTTCTAGTCCAAAATGTGAGACGCAGGTTACAGACGCAAAGTATGATGTAAGATCTGAGTCGATGTCTGATTGTCAGATTCCAAAGTTCTAATTTTCCGAAGCTTATATACTGGTTGGAGAGAGTGAACTACGTGACAAACAACTTATTTGTCTCATGACGTATTTTGTTATTTGTCTCCTGACGTATTTTGTTATTCTTCTCTAGTACTACACTATTGAAAAGTTCGTGTTCGTACATTCATATAAAAAAGTTTTTTAATATTTCAATAAAATAATCATAACACTATAGCTCATTTCGACACAAAAACTGTACACTTCAAAGAGCAAAATTCATTCTTTTCCTAAGACAGTTGCACAATAGGAGCTATTTGTGAATTCTCTACACAGTTCCTTCACGTCCAGTGAGTCAAGCCTGTCTGGGTATGCATTAAGAACTGCAAAATGGTTCAGTCTTGCCTGGATCATTGTGGACCTCAGATAAGTTTTGAGACGCCGCAACATTGAGAAACTTCTCTCGGCAGTTGCAGATGTCGCCGGGATGACAAACAGGAGACGAAGGACTTTCAATACTTCACGAAACAACTTTCTTGTTTCTTTACAGTTTCTTGAAGTTCTCAAGCAAGTCTCTAATATTTTTTGAAGTGGGAATAGTGGTGAGTAACTGTTGCATCTGTAGTTGTAGTCCGGATTGACATGGTATTCTTTTAAAATGTCTCTAATGTCTTGAGAAAAGTTACCTTCCAGAATTACATCCTCTATTGCACGATACTTCTTCAGTTCAGGCTGATAGAATCGACTCAATTTTGCAAATGATATTGTCCAAACATTCATAATAGGTTGCGCGTAATTTCTCTTCTGCGGTGTTGAATTGGTAATTTTTCACGGATGCCTGCGAGTGTTCTACACTGTCCGGAGTTTGTTTCCTGCGCGGTAGTTGAGGATATCCTTGTTTGTTCTATCGAAGGCACCCTATACAATCAGGGGCGACAAAAGGAATAATTAATATATCTGCAGCGCCCTTAGTGCAATATTACATTCTTGTTTGTTCTATCGAAGGCGCCCCTATATAATCAGGGGCAACAAAAGGAATAATTAATATATCTACATCGCCCTTGGTATGATATTACAACCTTTTTTGTTCTATCGAAGACGCCCCTATACAATCATGGGCGACAAAAGGAATAATTAATATATCTACAGCGCCCTTGGTGTAATATTACATCCTTTTTTGTTCTATCGAAGGCGCTCGTATACAATCAGGGGCGACAAAAGAAATAATTAATATATCTACAGCGCCCTTGATACGATATTACCTTTTTTGTTCTATCAAAGACGCCCCTATACAATCCGGGGCAACAAAAGGAATAATTATTATATCTACAGCGGCCTTGGTGCAATATTACATTCTTGTTTTTTTCTATCGAAGGCGCCCCTATACAATCAGGGGCGACAAAAGGAATAATTAATATATCTACAGCGCCCTTGGTGCAATATCACATCCTTGTTTGTTCTATCGAAGACGCCCCTATGCAATCAGGGGCGACAAAAGAGTAATTAATATATCTACAGCGCCCTTGGCGCAATATTAGATCCTTTTTTTGTTCTATCGAAAGCGCCCCTATACAATCAGGGGCGAAAAAATGAATAATTAATATATCTACAGCGCCCTTGGTACAATATTATATTTCTTTTTGTTTTATCGAAGACGCCCTATGCAATCAGGGTCGACAAAAGGAATAATTCATGTATCTACAACGCCCCTTGGTGCAATATTATTCTTTTTTATTCTATCGAAGGCGCCCCTATACAGTCAGGGGCGACGAAAGGAATAATTAGTATATTTACAATGCTCCGTCATTGTAACACTATTTCCTTTTTTATCCTATCGAAGCATTATGTCGCCCGTACATAACGAGGGGCGACAAAGGATTAAGATAATGTTTATATCGCTGCTTGACTGTCATATAGGTAATTTTTATTTCTTTATTTTATTGTATAAAAAGTGCCCTAGACAATCAACACAAAAGGAACAGAAAAAGTGTCCATTATTTATAATAATGCAAAGCACTGCACTCTATATTTTGTTAAAGATATGGCAGTGCATGCAAAACACTGCTTTTGTACATACAATTTTCATTCTTCAATCGACTTAAAAAAGGCAATGTAATCATTAGGCGCCTTCGTCGCCCGCAATAACTTCTAGCAAAACTCTCGGGAGGCAATGCCCCCTTGCCCCCCGTCTTGTTACGCCACTGGATGTCTGTTTAGTGTTGTGAGGAAAGCCACATTGTTTCGGGCATGTCTTGTTACACGCAAGAGAATGCAAGCGATAACCACTCTGTGGCGGGCCGGCGGTAGGCGTTTGCTTAGACCGGCACCCACACAAGAGAGTTTTGTAATTTACCAAGATACTTCTAATTAGTCAACCAAAGTTACTGCAAAACACCAACTATAACTCGAGCGGCAAAGTTATACTGGAAACAGGAACTCAGCTAACAAAACAGTCTGATGAATCTTAGTATTACACGGTAGCGTTGGCCTGGGCCAAGACTTAACTTCTAGTGGAAACAGTGGAATCGTTATCCTGATTAAGGTTTGATAACCAAACAATCCTTTGGGATATGTCTTCAAACAAAACTCGACAAATATGTTCCTTGCAGTAAGCCTGCAATTTATTGGCTCTAAGCAAATTACAAGAACCAGAGCCGGGGCGATAGTGTAATTACTGTGTATATTTATAAAAGAGTTTAACTTACGTGGCGGTGTTCCAAAAGATAGTTCTCAAAAATAAACTCACTAAATAACTTCACTGATAAAAAAAGAGCACTGTTCACAAATAAAACAAAACTGCACTAGACTGGGAGGGCACGAATCAGTCCTAGTGGGTAGGTAGGTAAGAGGTATACTATTTGATCTACCGGTCTGCAGAACAGACACCAAATAGGGTAGGCTACCAGAGGTTAGGAACAGGTTACCGTTTGATCTACCGGTCTGCGAACAGACACAAACAGGGTAGGTGTAAAGGTTACCGTTTGATCTACCGGTCTGCTAAGCAGACATCAAACAAAGTTGGTTACCAGAAGGAATTAAGGTTACCGTTTGATCTACCGGTCTGCGAACAGACATCAAACAAGGAAGGTGTAAGGGTTTACCGTTTGATCTACCGGTCTGCGAACAGACATCAAACAGGGTGTAACTATTTGATTACCCGTGTGTTTAGGCCAGCTAAGCAATAAACTTAGAGTCTGTCAAAACACACATCAAATAGGGGTGCGACAGAACTTTAGCCGTCAACTTCCTAAGCTTGCCAGCAGTTTCTGGAGCGAGTCCGGGCTGAAGCGAAACTTGCGGAAGTAGATTGCCAAGTTCGGAAGTAGGTAACTTTAGCCGTCAGTTTCATAAGCAGACCAGTAATTATGGGAGAACCCTGGCTGAACCGTCTTGCTTTCAGAAACAGATTGCCAAGTTACCGTGAGGATTAGGTAGGGTAGTACTTTGACCGCCAGTTTCCTAAGCCGACCAGCAATTATGGGAGAACCCTGGCTGAGCCATCGAGCTTTCAGAAACAGATTGCCAAGTACTGGGTAAACCAAGAGAGTGAGGTAGGTAACCAAGAGAGTGTGTAGGCAGGCCTCCGTGGAGGCAGAGAGGTTGGAAGGCAGAGGGATGGACAACTAGAGACTTCTTCGTGATAAGTTCCTGAACTGAAACTTACCTAACGAATTGCGTACTCCTCGTAGGCCGCACGTCTCTGAGGGGTTCAGGAGAGGGACGTTGTCCGATGAGAGAGCCCAAAACATGCGTTTCTAAGGGCCTCGATCGGGGGTGCAACCGGCAGCAATTTACGGTCTGTGTGCAAAATACTAACGTGAGCAAACGTTGCACCAAGACCGTAAGGTCAGAGGTTGAGCATGCGTGGAGATGTAAAAAGTACCTAGGGCGGAGCCCGAGGGGGACCAGTATCCTGAAAAGGAAGATTATTGGTTTTGCACACGATTTCGGGTGCATAAGAGCTCGGAAGAGTTCCACTCTGAGGGGCGGAGATACTAGCTATTGGAACAAGCCATGCCATTAACATCTAGATTGGCTAGAACAAGATGCCTTGGGCGGAGCCAGGCAAAAGATAAGATTTTGTGTGTGCGCATGCGTGTGCGTGTGATGTGTAGTCCTTGAGTTTAGGGTGTGAGCCCCTTTCTCTGGAAGAATGATTTTACATTTAGTTTACAGAGAATTGTACAAACAGTATCTTAAACTATAAAACAGATACTAAACATAAAAGATTTCAAGTAATAAACTTGAAAGGTTTTATACATAATGAACTCAAGACCCTTCGACAGTTTATCTTCTTGTTTTCTACCAAAGACATACATATATATTTAATGTTTCGAAGAACGAAAAAGAATCTTCGTTTAGAAGCAGAAAATGACATTTAAAAGATACACAAAACTATATGGGTTTTCTTAACAGTATTCTACCACTAATAATAATAATCTAACTTGTTAAAAGACTACATAAATATAGAAAAAAAACCAGGCTTCTGTATAGAACCAAAAGGGGGAGAATGTTTATCTTAACTGCTCTTGACCTACAGGTCAGAAAGGGGGAACTCTAGTGCGAGACTTGAAGGCAGACAGGGTGTCTGGCTTCCAGCTAGGAAAATTTAACAGCAAAACTTCCCAACAGAATTCGGAGTTTAAAAGAAGTGAATGAGACGCGAATTCTGTTGCAATAAAATGCAAAGAAAAGAAAAAGAAAAAAATGGGGGGCAGATATTGAATGATATTTGCGGACGCTACAACTCATTCTCATTAGATTATCACATTGAAGACATGCTCGTGCTTAGCACGGCAAGGGAAAAATTAGTTTTGAACGTCTATGTAGAAACCTCTGGATGCTGGTAGACCTTTATGGGTGAAAAATAATCTCCATTGTAAACAAAGAGCGAAAGAAAAGTAGCCTCATGTGAGCGTCTACCATGTTACAGACGGTCTAAATAAATATTATTAACGTTTATTCTGACGAAGAAAGAAAGTGATGAAGAAAGAACACAACGTGGATGTATCATGAATACTGTGTGGACTTTGCATTTTAGAATATCTCACAGTACGGGTAAAAACGTAGAACAACTCAAAGTATAGACTTTCCTCATATTGAAAATCATGTGAAACATAAAGCATTATATCCAAGCTAAGTATACATGTATGGTTATAATGTTTGCTTGTTAATGTAGAGGACCTTCAATTTGATGTATTAAACACATCTAACGAGCATTAGAATATATTATAAGTGGAAGCTAATACTTACGAGGAAGGTCCATAAACCGTGAGAGTTGAATTTTGATGAAAATTAGTGACAAGATTCAGTTCGAGATACCAAGTAACGTAGTAATAGTCAAAGGTTGCGCAAATGCTTCGTTGCGCTGCTACACCGACGCCATCTTGAAATCCAATAGGCAATGTTCAAGAATACCCTTTTGGCACAAAGATGAAAAAGCTTTTGGTAGATCTGATTTCAATATTGTAAACCGGAATATGGCATCTATATGTGGGAGTACTTCCAGTGCATGATCGCCATCTTGAAAGGCGCCATATCGAATCGAGGTCAAATATAACATATGGAAACGGGATCATGTGGGGTATCAAATAGCACTGGAATTTACTCCTGAATCCATTTCTGTAACCAAAGTTTACATATTTGTTTTCACTTCAGAGTTAAGAGCCCTCTCACACACAGGAATATATAAAAACCGTGGGAGTTAGATTTGTGTTATGAAACATGGTCGTGCGAGCAAATGCAGGGTTTTAACTAATGCAGTAGTAGTCACTTGATCTACAATAGCCACTATACTAATCAGATCTTGAGCCTAGTGAGAGGAATCGTTAATTAAATTGAAATGCCTGTAGTGAAAAATGGAATAGCAGCACTGTAACAAATTATACCTATTTCAAAGTGCAATGGAATAGACTGGTGGTCGATGAGACACATGTTTAATAGTACTGACGAGCAGAGAGTACCAAAGGGATTGTTTGGATATATATTAGAAAATCCACTATAATCAGTAGGTCCACGTCTCCTTTAGCGTAGGAGGCATAAGTGTGGGACGTTGAACTGAATCAAACCAAAAATCTATTTTAGGCAATTTTACATGGTCCATTATATTGTGTTAAGTTTTCTTCTCCAATCTTGAAACCTTAGGCAAAGACCATCATTGTTGCAGAATATTGCGTTCTTTTCCAATACTCATACTTGACAACCTATAATTTACCGCACATATTACGAAGTTGAAATACTTTAATGTATTTATTGTTAGTTTGTCTAAATACAATCGATTTATCGCTGATGGACGCATTGAATAATGAAGGGGATTTAAATTACCAGTTCACAGCCTTTTCTTAGAATATACACCTGGAAACTTAGAATTCACTTTTTCTTGTGTCTGTTCTGCTAGTAATGATAAGAGAATGCATGCACACCTGCTAAGAATAGATGGTAATAAAGATTATTACAAGATTCAATACCAAGTTGCAATCCTTAAAACAAGCCTTTTTCATGTTTTTCCTTTAATATTAAATAATTAAATATCTGCATCTTTCCACCTTTAACGATAAAACACTCGCTCATAATAAGGGCAAGACTAGTTTTCATATCAAAACTGTGATAAATAACTAATTGTAGCAGGTGTTTCGAGGATTTATTTATTATTTAAATCACGCACTTGACAACTCAAGTAATTCATTTTGGTACTTGTGTTCATGTGCTTTAACACTCACAATAATATATATATGGCGCTTTTTTGTGTTTGAAATACTCTATGGGAATGTGGTGAATTCCCCCAATTATGTGGTGAATTACTCTGTATTATTAAAAACTAACAAAGTACAGTAGTAGTAGATTTATTAGTTCTCTTGACTTTAGATTATTTTTTTCAACATTTTAAATCAAGCAGTGGTGGAAAAATATCGTGTCGTGAGTGAGAATGGGGTAGAAGATAAGGCATTTTCAGGTACATTGCTTGCAATGATAACAAGCAAATATGATGGTAACGTTTCTCGAACAGTTAGTTACACATTAGATGTAGACACTGACACAGAGTGAGCATGAAGATTCGACAAACGAAATGGATTTGGAATAGATAACTAGTCCATCAATTAGTGACAGTGAGCCTTCTACGAGCGAGTTTGAGAGGTCATCTCCAAGCCGGACTAAATCTGTACGTGTAACAGAAGCTGTCTTTAACAAATACAAACAAATTCAGGAGCACATTGCATTATTGAAAAAGAATGGGAAACGTAACACTGTTGCAGCTGCAGCGAAGAAATTCAAATGGAATACGGCGTTTGTGTATAAGGCTTTGAAATTCCATAACAATCCTCCTCGCTCTCATGTCACGTCACTGCTAAAATACGAAGTACTAAAGACGTTCAACATTTATCGCACTAAAGGACTTACGGTACATGATTATTATTTAAAAGCGTGGATATTACTGACAGCGAAGAAATTGAACTATCCATTCCGTGCTTCTCGTGGTTTCATTAACAAATTTGAAAAAGAGCACAGGATTCGCTAACGAAGGGTTGCTCAATTTGTAACGAAGAAAGATGTTGAAAACGAAGGTGAATTACTTGATAATGCCCAAAATTTTGTGATTAACCCGGGAACGGTCGACAAGTGAGCGCAGCGCTCACCTTGGTTTATGTTTTCGTTTCAAATCCACCATAGTGGGGTCACAGACTTGAGGCGCCGTCTAGCTGTCTCTTGGTGTGTCTTGTGTGTGAGTCAAGTGTAACCTTTTCATTCTCTTCTGTTGGAGTAGCACTGACCTTATAAATGTGACTATGCGTCATTTGTGAGCGCCACGCTCACCTGTCGACCGACGGCGTGAGTGATTTTTCCGAGATCATGGACAACAAGGAGCAGATTCAGCTACAGCTTGCGAAAAAAAGGAGAAAAAAACGGTACGATATGCTGCCTGTGAAGTGTTAATCTGTGGGCAACACACTGTCAGTAACTGCTGGAAGTGTAATGGTTGACATCAAGACGGTGGTGAGACATGGAGTAGTACAGCGTCTTATTCAAATACCTACTGTATGTAACAAGAGACATAAATAAAGTGTTTACACTAAGATATTTATATCTTTAATTTCATTAGAAATTTCCAACTCAAAATATGAATGGTATGAAAAAATGAAGAGCATATATTGAAAACTCGCTCTAATTATGTAAATATGTTTTTTAGAAAATGTAATCCTCATGTGATATTGATAATAAAAATGTAATTTTATGAGACAATGATAATCAACTAATTGTATTGTTTGTGGGATAACAGAAATTGATTTCATAAAAAAAAAACTTTGAAAATAAAAATAGATACAACTTATATTAAGAAATGGTTTTATACAAACCCATAATAATTTTACTTTTCTATTTTATTTAATAATAATAATAATAATAATAATAATAATAATAATAATAATAATAATAATAATAATAATAATAATAATAATAATAATAATAATAATAATAGGACGTGCGAGAATTGTAGCATGGGAAAAACATTCGTGCTGAAGTTATACCTCCAAAGACCACCAAATTTATTCAGCCTCTTGATGTGCACTTTTTTCGGCAGTATAAGCTGGTAATTCGGAGACTAGAGGATTATTTTCGATATAAATTAATTGTTTGTGGTACACCGAACATGTTACATGACAGAATTTTCATAATGAAAATGCATTCTGTTGTGTATCATCAATTTTGTGCGCCAGTCCTAAAGGTCATGCTTGCATATGCATGGCAGAAATGTGAGTAATAGTTGGTTAATTTACAAATGTTCTGGAAACTATGTTGCAAGTAGAAAATTGCGCCTCTGGTCATGAAGATTGTGACGAAAGTGAATTTGTTAAGTGTTTGTACTGCTCCACGATGCTGTGTGCTAATCACTTCGTTATGGATCTCCATCATCACAACTGAAGAGCAAAAGTTTAGTAGGTTAATATTCGCTTATGTGCACCAGTTTATATTATTTTTCTGATAATTTTTCTATTATTTTTCTATTAATTTTCTAATAACTTCAAGACATATCCTTGTAAAGCCATATGTGCCGTTGCACATAACTTATATTACAGCATTTAAATGCTATGCATAATCGCAACACACACACTCATATATATAGCGCACTTCGAAATATGTATAATTTGTTACAGTGCTGCTATTCCATTTTTCACTACAGGCATTTCAATTTAATTAATGAGTTCTCTCATTAGGCTCAAGATCTGATAGGTATAGTGGCTAATGTAGATCAAGTGACTACTACTGCATTAGTTAAAACCCTGCAATTGCTCGCACGACTGTGTTTCATAACACAAATTTAATTTGCACAGTTTTTATATGTTCCTGTGGGTGAGTGAGCTCTTAACTCTGAAGTGAAAACAAATATGTAAACTTTGGTTACAGAAATGAATTCAGGAGTAAATTCCAGTGCTATTTGATACCCCACATGACCCCCTTGCCATTTGTCATATTTGACCTCGATTCAATATTTCGTCTTTCAAGATGGCGATCATGCACTGGAAGTACTCCCACATATAGATGCCCTATCCCGGTTTACAATATTGAAATCAGATCTACCAAATGCTTTTTCATTTTTTTGCCAAAAGGGTATTCTTGAACATTGCCTGTTGGATTTCAAGATGGCGTCGGTGTAGCAGCTCAACGAAGGATTTGCGCAACCTTTGACTATTACTACGTTACTTGGCATCTTGAACTGAATCTTGTCACTAATTTTCATCAAAATTCAACTCTCACGGTTTATGGACCTTCCTCGTTAGTGTTTGAACGATTTATAGCCGTGTGCACCAATGAAGTTCAACATTAAACTTTAAAGTTTAAACGTGGTTCCAGGACTTTCGTTGCGCCGTCGAAAGTCGAATTTCAGTACATCTCGTTTAAGTAAACTTCGGTCAATTTGTAACATCCGACTCTCATTGGTTGTCGTCTTTTGTCCCTAATCTTCGTTTAACAAAGTAACAAATTAAGATAGCATACCGCGTGCCGGTGTTTTCGACTTTCGATATTGTGTGCATAGAATTGTGAGTAGTCTAATTTCAGTGATCGTAATGAATGAAAAAGTAATGAAACCACGAGCAAAAACATTTCCCGAACACGTGAAATGTATTGTAATTTCATTAATTGAAAAATACGAAGACATTATTGAATGTAATCTAACTGACTTGGATCAACGAAGCTTAAACCCCCAAATTCGGCCGTTCAAGCTAAAGCGAAGTTTACCCACCATTTGACCGTGACAACCTTGACCGTTGTTGGTGCAACAAACATTTTTACCGAGCTTGGTTATGACCCTCGTTCAACAGTTGAACTTGGTTGGTGCACACGGCCGTTATTAATATAAGTTATACTGAACGGTGATAATGATTGCGAGCGGTAATAATGATTAGAAATAATAAGTAAAAGGCTAATAGTCACCGCAAAAAACAAACCTCATTACTAGGAAGTGCTTTCGAAGAACATCGTCTGCCTAGGCACACTTCGAAAAAGGACTTAAACCATAAAAAGACTTTAAAATGTGCGAAGTAAAAATCTTCTTGTCACTAGAATTAGACATGTTAATAGTAATTCACTTGTCACTTCACTGTTGTTTACTGTTTTTCTCTTTTTTCTCATTATCTTCCAGCTGGCGAAAATGAGTAGCAAACACATTGCTCCAAATGGCATTTATGTCACCTTTATCTGAATTAAGTGCTGGTTTCTCCTTATGGACGTAATAAGCTGCTTTAATTTTCCGTTCAGTTGCTGTTTTTGCTTTTTTGGTCAAATATGATTTAAAGTAAGTTGCTATGTACGAAACTAGGCAATCGACAAGATTCGTCATTCTTTCCCTTCCTACAAGGAACTTTACTCTTCCGGGGGCGTTGTATTAAGGAAGAAAAGATATGAAATGACATTCAGCTATATTAGTCCCGAAGTTTCTTTTTGTGTTTGAAAGGAATGGTTCTTCTATAAATTCGCGCACAGAAGAAGAAAGAATAGAAATAAAAGATTTTGTGGTTACTAAACTAAATTTTAGTAGATGTAAGGATGATTTTCTTTTCAGACTCCCTTCTCAAACATGGTTACCACTAACATATTGATCAGGCTTTCTTCCTGAATGTAGTGTACTTGAACATTTTGATATATTGGCAATTGCAATTTAGTTTTTCTTTGCTCTGTGTGGGAGGTTGGTCAGCTCGAGGGGTGGAAGTGAGGGGGCAGAGCCCCCCTGAAAGTATACTTAAAAGGAGCACTGCTACTGATAGAAATCGTGACTTTCCTCGGGATTCTTTCGTCTCCATCCACTTTCTTCCCTCCATCAATTCTTTCATTACTGGTTTAGTTATTTGAGCTTAAAATATTAAAATCTATATTAGCAAAATGGTAATTCTAAACCTGCACTTACCTTAAAATGATTCCAATGGTTCCACTCCTAAATCATCATTCTTCATTTTCCTCACTGCTTGAGTCAGTATTAATATTAATAATTAATGAGCCATGCATTTCTTCAAATTAAACCATCAACGTCAGATATATTGCTCTCTACTTTCTGCACGTGACTTACACAATTCTTCCAGTCTTCCTGAGTCCATTCCTGATACCTTCCTCCATTAGCACACGCACATCTTTCAGATTAAAAGTTTTATTCTCACTCGCAATGTGATTTTTTACTTTACTCCAAATCAATTCGATTGGATTTAATTCACAATGCTATGGAGGCAATCACAACACTTCATGACCGGCAGATTTAGCTAGTTCATCTAATTTAATTCATAGTTTGTTCGATGCTGTTACACAATTTCATGAAATTCGAACTTATCCCACGAAATTCCCTTCGATGTCAACCAGCATTGAATTTCTTTCTTGCTGCTGTTTGTTCTTCGTGGGCAGTTTTTCACTTCTTTCACTGTGGTAACTCGCATTATCGAAAACAATGAATGTAGCGAGATATTGTGAAGGAGTTTCTCGGTGAAATACTTTTCGTAAACTCTACTATCCATTTCACCGTGATAATCTGTATTTCTTTTATCCTTTTTTCCGTGAAAAATCAGTTGAGTATTGGGGACAAAACTGTTTTCAGAACCGGCATGTACCAAAATCATCGTTCTCCTTTCCCTATTGGAGCTTTCACCCCTGTAGAAAGTCCTCGTTTAGCCTGATCAGCTGATTTTATGCGAGTGTCAGCCCATGCCTTAGATTTTCTGTCCTTTGTTGGCCCAGGTTTCATCGGTATACACGATGATCTGCCTTGTTCTCTAGCTTTCCTGAAAAGACGCAAGTATTTATGCCTACTTGCAATCATGTTCTTTCTATCAATAAGTAGAGAACTTCTTTAGCGTCTCACATAATCAAACTCCATTTCTTTTATAATACGGCGCAAAGTCCACTTTGAACTCTGAGGCACTCAGGGGCGGATCCGGAGGGGCGATCGCCCCCCCCCCCAGAAGAGGAAACTTTCTTATTTTACGTATATAAATAAAACCCATCCCAAAGTTTGGAGCCCTTAAAAGTAGCAGTATGACAACTCACCGCCCCCCCCTAGAAGTCGGTCCTGGATCCGCCCTGGAGGCACTTCGTCGTCATCCCTGAGAATGCGTAAGATCTTGTCGATAGTTGGAAGTTCATTACTCTTGAAGAACGCATGGACATGTCTTCGAATTGTGGCGCGGAAAAAATCGTCATAAATGTCCATCCTTGTCACACGTTTGTGATCAGGTCTTGTTTTCTGGGGGGCTTCTAATTTTCCGCCAGATTTGATATGCTGCTTTTTTGTTTCTCGTATATTTGAAACGTCAAGTGTTGCATTAGCTGTCAACTAAAGTGCTTCACAAACCGAGGTTAATTTTGGTCCATTGCAAGATCGAAAATACGAATATACGTTTAAAACAATTTGTCCTTCCCCATTACGTAATATGCGTTTTTTATTCGTAGCTCTATAGCACTCGGGTGAAAACGCGCTTGATGAAGCACTCGCCATTGCGTTAACACAATACAGTATGCAGATATACGAAGCTATATACAAAATATTTAGAGCTACTGATAGTTATTTACAAAAGCACTGAAATCACTAAAGATATAATTCACACCATCGCTTATTAGTGAATATATACACAAGATCACATATAAAGAATTCACACACTCAAAACGAAATAAAAACAATAAATTCACAAACACAACGATCAACAGTGACCGCAAAGACAATCTCCAATCAATCGAATATTGTATTTACGAATGCTGTCCAGCTGTATTGTCTTTCATTGTAGTGGAAAGTTGGCAACATGGGGATCCCCTGCTGATAAGAAGGGGGGCTCCACAGAAGTGTTTCCGACTTTTGCAGGAAAATATTTTAAATAATAACATTGAAACTGTTTCCGGTTTAGCTTCAAGCAGGGCAAAGCTAATAATTAATTTTCCGACTGCCTTATGGCAAGATTTAAGTTGTGTAAGAAAAGTATTTATTCTAGATCTAATATAGAAATATACTCTAAAGACGCTTGTACCTGACACATCGTATCATTTATTATATAAAAGAAGAAATTATTATTAATGTCGGTGTTAAAGGTTTAAGAAAGTTCTTGCTCATTTTATGAGTAAGGAGTTGTGAGAACTAAAATTTGGTTGATAAGATCAGAATAATTAATTATGTCCTCTAACGTCAGTTTCACACACATATACAGTTACCATATTTTTCAGTTGCTTACTGGAATTTGGAATTATTTCTTCATTAGTCTCGTAATAGAACACTGTAATAAATGTTAGCACCGAATGTAAACGACGTAACCAGTAAGAGACATGCTTCTTATCAGAGAGGTTCCAAGTTCGAATCTCATGTCCAATATATGAATTAATGTTTCCATAGTTTTTTTTGTCAACTCTGCCAAGCCAAATATATATATATATATATATATATATATATATATTAAAATAACGTGTTTAAATACATTATGGAATTTTGATTACTCTTCTGTGCTTAAATTTTATATTTTCCGCACACATTCTGGCGGATACCACATTTATATATTACTAGCTGTCAATCAGATTCAGTTTTCGATTTTTTTTTTTTTAAAAAAAAAAGAAGTTTTAAAAGACTGACCTTGCCGATCCAAATCAGATTAGATCGGGAGTAAATGCTTCAGCAGGGCTTGAGCCTCAACAAGTTTAAAGCACAATAGTCACTTAACGTATAAAGTATGAAATGAATGAGCCTACTCTTTCATCAATACAGAATAAGACTTAATCGCGAAATTAATAAGAAAAACAGTTTTTCTCAAAATATCTTTCAAGCATTTCCGGTGTTCATTAACGAACATAAGGTACAGATTCATTATGAACTGAAAGACAGATAGCTACTATTAAGTTCGTCTTAATATTGGTGTCATTTAAGTAAAGGAAGATAATGCAAAATTCTATCAAATTGAGGCATGGGTCTTCAGAACAATTTTATTTCATTTAAGATGTTATTGTCTTGCAAATATTTTTTTCCAAGGACAAAGTTGGTTTTATTTATAGTTTCGAAATATATCAGACATTTTACAAGTATTTTCTAAAAAGTGAAACAGACATATGTTAAATAAAGACAAGTGTTTAAATGAATATTCATTAATTCATGAAAATTAATCATTACTTGTTTTGCAATTGCTTAGCACAGTTTACTTTTTCAAAGCTCTCAAAATGAAAACAAATGAATGCCACATTCATGCAGTCTGATTTGTCCGATCTTCAACTTAACGAAATAATATTGGAAAATCGGGTCTCATCCAGTGATAAAAATTAGTTTAAAAAACTAAAACAGAATTAAACTAAATAAGAGCTATGTTCAGAGGGTAAACAATTGACAAGAAAATTTCCTTTGTAATCTACCAAAATATTGATCAATAAATACGAATTTTTAAATATTTGTTAGGGCCAGAAGGTCTCGAGCTCTTAACCTGATAGCACTGCTGCTCATGAAGGTTCTCTTACAGTAATAATACTTTTTGCTTTACATTCCTATTATTCTGTTTTCGAACTCAGAATGAAAGAGTAAATTAAAATTAGGAAGGTTGTGAATTTAAAAATTTCAGTTACGCGCAGCTTATGAAAGTAGTACGCATAGATAAAACAAGTTCATTATCCAAACTTCTGAAGCATTAACATACATGACTCTTTGAAACACCTGGATATTTAAAACGCCTTGATTCCAGTAACACCTTTTATTTGAATAAAATGAAGATAATGCATAAATTTTATTTTATGCAGACAAAAGCCCATAGGAATAAGCGGTATTAATAGTTATACTGTACGTAATCAAGTCAACTGGTGAGAAGATATGGTGATGGAAACACTGCGTCAAGGAAAAAAGCAGCGCATCGTCTCCTAAGGAAGGACCAGCCGAGTATGAGGGTTTATACCTTGCTCTAACATATAACAATGTTGTGGTTATTTTCTTTGAGATGTGATGCCAATCCAGATAACTGTTGTAAGCTATGAGATTTGGACGTGCGAATGCGTTCAGCGATTCTGGTAAAAATATTCCTTTTTGTTTGACATATATATATATATATATATATATATATATATATATATATATATATATATATATATATATATATATATATATTGGTCACATTGACATTTAACCCTATAGACGCCACTACTTTGTTGGGATCAGTGAAAATGATTTAAAATTTGTAATATATTTTTCTATAGGTTTAGGAGGAACTTCGGAGACCTTGATGTTATATTTATGCGATGCCTTCTTAATTTTTGCCGAAATATGTGAAACTAGAGGGACACCAATCCATTTGTCTTTTCGGCATTTGTCGTTGGCCGATGGCGGGTGCCATCGATCTCCGGTTATACCTGTTCGTACCACTTCAGTAATAAAGATTTTTGATAGCCATTTTGTTGTTTTAATTAAATATTGAATTTTTTGGTTGAGGTCACCAGGAAGATCAGAAAGTAGAACGCTCTCCTAAAGAAGTTTTTCCAAATATTCATTTCTGTAGCCATGAATGAGATGACTTAAAATGAATATACTTGGTACCAGCAGAAGGTTTACGATATACTGAGTAACAAACTTATTGGCTTGTATTTTGATGGTAATATCAAGGAAGTTAAGAGCTCCATTTTCTTCTAGTTCCATCGTGAATTTGATTCTAGGATGTACTTGATTAAATTCATTAAATAATTTCTTTAAATCATGATATTCCTTGTACATAATTAAGGTATCGTCAGCATATCGAAAATACCTGATATGAGGAAATTTTTGGGAGAATGTTGTTTTCGAACATGTCCAATACCAGACAGTATTGGAGAAAGAGTATTGTCCATGGCCAATACATTGTCCTGACGAAAGATGGTATATTCAAATTGAAAAACATTATTTCTAAAGCAAAAGGCTATTAGTTGAGAGACTAGTTGAATTTCGTATCGGTTTACTTTTAATTTAAGTAAGGCAAGTTCCACTGCCTGTACTGGTATCGATGGATACATCTCCACTACGTCAAAAGATGCCATATGGATAGAATCCGCCGCGGCAAACGAATTTAAACATGTTTTTAAGCTATTTTAACAGTATATTTGATTGGGATATTAAAAGATACTAGTTTATTATATCCATACGCAATTCAACTCGTCTCTCAACTAAGCCTTTTGCCTTAGAAATGTTTTTCAATTTGAAGATATTATCTTTGGTCAGAACAATGGATTGGCCATGGTCAATACCCCAGGGTGCTATCGGTCACGCAATGGTTGCAATACTGCGTATGATTGTACAAGAGATATGAACAATGGGTAGTAAACGCAATGAATAACACATCAGCGGCAAGAGATAGTACCTTGCACACAGCCATAGGCGCCTAACACATGTAAATAGTGGGGGGGGGCAAAATTGGCCAATAAAGATTAAGTGAATTTTATAATAATAATAATAATAATAATAATAATAATTATTATTATTATTATTATTATTATTATTATTATTATTATTATTATTATTATTATTATTATTATTATTATTATTAAAATAATCATTCTTTCTGTCATTGGCTTTGAGGATAAGTATAGCTTCAATTTTTATTTGTGGTCTACAGCAATCATGGTTGCTGTTCGTACGAGAAGACGATCACTGTTGAGCATCCTATTGGGAAGGGAGATTACAAATTGCGCTACGTAAGACCCCAACGAAGAAAACACACTATTGTAAATGAATGTTCTGATAACAATGATATTAAATTGTGCAATCAACAAATAAATCAATTACTAGTGGTTTTCGGTTGATTAAAATTTTCGACACCTTAATGGGAACATTATCCGAAAACATTGGGAGATGTCTCCGAAAAAAAAAAAACTCCTCACGGAACTCTCTTACTAGACAAGGCATCGATAATTCGATGAATTTCACAACAAAAAATACTCACCCAGAAGTCAAAACATTTTTTCACTATGAACAGCAATATTAACAACCATTGCTAATCAAATTAGAAATGAATTTTGCCTTTTGAAAGCATTATACAAGAACGAACTAATTATATACTAAATTACTGCATTGCTCTACCATGGTAAAAAAAAAAAGTAATATGTTTATTACTTACGTAAATTTAAGGTTTCTTTCTTGAAAATGGTCATTTCCTGGTCTTGTAAAAATATATATAAACACCAAATATTCGAAATCTTTAAGATACAGTAGAAGCTGTTTATACAATAAAAAAAAGTCACAAACTATATCACTATCACTCGCAGTTCCCAACACACCACATATACACAATAGTTTTGGCTTCAGAAACAACCAAATGTTTTTCTGCGGATTTGTCTTTAATACGAATTCATTTGCTGTATCACGCACATTTAATTTGTCAAGTCTTTCCTGGTGAATCTGAAGAACAGCAACATGATTAAGTCTACTCTGAGTCATAGTGCTTCTAAGATAGGTCTTTAATCGACGCAGAGCTGAAAACATTCTTTCAGCAGTAGCCGTTGTGGCGGGTAAAAGTAAATGTAGTTCTAGCAAAGTTTTAATTTCCGAGAAGAGGTATGACATATTCCCCATGCTACTTAAAATATCAACGACGTCTTGCACTGAAACAACATCTCTGGCATCGTTTATAACGACATCACGGAACATTCTTAGCTGAACTCGAAGTCTACTTTCGTTCAAATCATCGTTATATGTATCAAGTACATATCTCCGTTCTCCTTCATATTGTATGTCCCATGCGGCTTTCAGAATAAGTTTCTCTGTGTGTAACGCTGTATTCACGTCCTGTTGGTCAAACCGTCTTTCGATCTCACCACAAACTATATCCAATAGTCTATACCAGATTTCTACTTTATGTAAGTGTTTCACATCATTAAAAGTGTGGTTTGGAGAGCCATCGTCCAGTCATCTAGGAATTTTTCGCTGACGCGGCAGAATTGGTTCTTCCACGCCTAACAACTCTCTTTTTGTCGTTGCATTAGTCCAAACCCTGTCAAAATGTTCATCTGTTCGAAGATTGGTGAAAGTCTCTCTTGTACCGTAAACTGACCTAGCATTAAAAGAATGCTTTGTTCGGAAGTTAAAAGATCAACAGATCAACATGGACTGCACTTGATAGCAGAAGTGCCCACCCTCCTCCTATACTTTTCTTTGGCTTCACAGATACCGGCAGAAGTTGACCTTACCTCGCTTTTCTACCATGTTCTTTCTTCTAATGCGGCACGGGACCCATTGAGGATGTGATTGACAGGTTATTTTACCCACTTTTCCATCTGCAGTTGTTTTAATCCTCCACATTGTTTTGGACATGCGCATTTTAAAAGTGACCTAGCATTAAAAGAATGCTGGAATCTAGCTCTTTGTATCGATGATTTACCAAAATCTGAGAATCTTGAATTTTTCTTTTCCAGCTGTTGCCTATGTATGGTTCACTAATTTTGACCCAAGCGTATGCATCTTGAACATTATAGATGAAAACCTGACACCATTAAAACCCACACACATTTATATATATATATATATATATATATATATATATATATATATATATATATATATATATATATATAGAGAGAGAGAGAGAGAGAGAGAATTAAAAATGATAAACACTTAGCAATTTATTTCAGTGCTTTGTATTTGAGAGGTAGTTTTCCCTGAAAGACAAGACTTTTTGGATATTGTTTGGTGCCCCGAAAGTGGGGGGACAAAATGCTATGTTTGCCCCCCCAGTCTGGGAAGTGGGGGGGGCAAATGACCCCTTTTGCCCCATGGCTCAGGCGCCTATGCACACAGCATACATTAATGCATATGGGTGCGGAAAAGAGATGAACAATGGCTAGTAAACGCAATAAATGATAGAACATCAGCGTCAGCGGTTCCATAATATGCATTGGGGTGCAATGTTAAAAATAAAACATGGCAGCGGTTGTTACCTCACGCAATACAGGTATTTGCAAGCAATGCTTAGCATGGCTGTCGGCTACCATTTAGTTTCATTGACAGCGGGTCAATTTCCTGCCATTTATATATTAGTACGTTTTCATGCATGGTACATGATGTTGTATAGGACATATGCGTAGTGCTTAGTAAATATAATGATTAGCATTTTGCATCGGCCTCAGTGGCTCATATTTCCCGCCAAGCATATGCCAGTACGTTCTTATGCGTTATATGTAATGAAGTATAGCAAATAGGCGCAGTGCTTAGTAAACATGATGGCTACGAGGCTACCAATCAGCATCAGCGGATCATTTTTCCCGCCGTGCATATATTAGAACGTTTTTATGCGTTGTATGTAATGATGTATAGGTAATATGTACAGTGGCCGACAAATATGATGGCTACGAATTAGTATCAGTCTCAGCGGCTCATATTTCCCGCCGTGCATATATTAGTACGTTTTTAAGCATTACATATAATGAAGTATAGGTGATTTGCGCAGTGCATAGGAAACATGATGGATGCCGCACACTATTAACGTGATCGTGCTTTATTTTCCTCAACGCGTACATTATGCATACCATAGGGCGCGGCAGATATACATATGTACTTTACAATAATCCACTTGATTATGCACCGCAGTAGCGACACTTAGAAAATATGCGTCACCGGGAACAAAATCCGACTGTCACTGATGTAAAAATGAAATGTTGTACAGGAACTCGGAATAAAATTTTGACGACATGCTGTTAGCCGATAAAGTAAAATGTTACACTTCCCCATTAACAGCAAAAAATCCTGTTGTATGCACCATCTTAACATTACTTTCTTTGTCGGTGACATGAATATCATTTGTCTCCGTTATTTCTTGCTTTTCCTCCCTACCCTACCCTTATGGCCTTCCTTACATCAAGCAATTCTTTTGAAAAGCAGAATTCCTTTGTTTTCCTCCATACCCTACCGTTTCTTTCACATTACAATTGTTCTGAAAAGCGGTATTCCTGTTTTCTTTTTGATATCGTTTTAGCATTTGTTGTATTAAGATTGATATATTTTTTCGATTTTGCGGAATTCCTATAGTGTTTTTGAGCAAAGTATGTTAGTATTCTTTTCAATGACATCGAGATTAATGCTGCCTGTTTGCGGCATTTCTTTTTCTCCTTTCTTCTTAACATTCTTTTTACTGCAGGCAGCATTACTTTGATTTCCTCTCCTACCGTCTTGGCATTCCCTTTTATTGGGACCGGTACACTATTTTTATTATTGCAGTATTTCTTTGACTTACCATATTATCTTATCATTTTTTCACTCAAACTTTACTCAAGTATGTTGCTTACAAAGAAAAATGATCTAGTATATGTATTCAATATACACTGCAAGAAAAATAAAATGGCAAACGTATCGTAAACAAATGTAATGTTCACTTAGAATAATGTACATGATCATTGTAAGTAAGCAAAAACTTTGTGTAATACTAGTGAAACAGGCATGTTCTTCAAGGAACACTATTTTTAAAAGTTGAAAAGTAGTAGTTAAAAAAACTGAACTTACTACAAACAAATAAGAATGAAATAAAATGTAAATGAAGATACTTGGTAGTTAAGAATATATATGTCGTCAATTCAAAATAAATGTTTTAAGTAAATTATGCAATCAATGTTAACAAAGAAGTTATAATGTATAACAGTATGATATGAAAAGAAAGTAATAAAAAGAAACGCAATATGCTGAATAAGATATGTTAACAAATAAATAGTAAGTATGAAGGGGAGTATATTTCCAAAGAATGTAATATGTATGAAAGAAAATATATCACCAAAGGTAATACAACTTACATCAATAAAAGGAAAGTAATATGAAAAAATAAAACTAGATAATTAATGTCAACAAAAAATAAGTAAAACAAACTATCAAAAAAGAAGCAATATGAAAAAGTAGATTGGACAATTAATGTCAACAAAAAATAATAATCAGACAAACTATCAGCAAAAATAAAATTTGAAAAGACAACTAGTCAACAACATAAAATAAACTATCAGCAAAAGTAAAAGCACAATGAGAAAGTACTAACTAGATGTGACAATAAATGTAATAAGTTAAAGTTTTGTTTGCTAATGATAAACGAATAAATCTTTTAGTTTTCATGAAAATTGAAATATTTTAAACATTCAAACTTAAGTTTCGGGAAGTAACAATAAATACTTTCAATAATATTTGCAAATATTTTATTCAGAAAGGAAAGTTTTTTCAGATAATATAGAATTAAAAAATTGTCTACATAAGTTATAAATGATTACAGTCAGTGTGCGAATTAAATAATCTATATTGGGGGGGATAAAATTAGGCCAAAGGACATAGTCTGAAGGTTCAAATTTCAAAATGTGAGAATAAATGCCTTACCCCCCATATATATATCTGTGTGTGTGTGTGTGTGTGTGACATCTGTAATAAATAAGACATTTATTCATGTAATAAATCTACCGACAATAACTATGCACATATATATTGTCTGACATACACACACCCTACTAAACCTTTCTGAACGTGTTTTAATGTTGTACTCACTCTTGTCCCTGTAGCTCTCTAAGGTTTATTTAGTTAATAATTCGGCTTGAGCGATAGCCATAATCACAAGCATATGTTAATTTTTCCACTCATATTGAAAGCTTCCACTTTGCATAATACATACAAGTTGCGAAAAGAAATCTACTTCAGTCTTGTGAAAACCACTAAAATTATCAGTTAAACCGGACTTTTTTTTTTTAAGAAAATCTAGATATTAGCCTATCAAATAAGAAATGGATTGTTGCTGGTCCCGATTTCTCACATCAAGGTCAAAGCGAAGGCCAAATATTTAAAATCTCTCAATTCAAATTTCGAACTTGTGCTTCTACTTCCCGCTAAAGCTGTGCTCATCACGACTTTTTTTCTCCAAATATCGATTCCGTGATGGGCACGGAAAATCAACACTTAAAAATTACTTTACTGTTAGGTTGAAGATGAGTTGTTTCACTATGGGCTACGTTATTCAAATAAAGTAAAACATTACACTGAAGTTTTTCAGACAACATTAATTGCGTGGACAGCAAACTGTACAGCGAAAAGATGGAAAAATGAAGGGTTAACTTTAAAAAAAAAAAACGCTCCAGTTGAAATGCTTATACAGACACGGACAATGACACGGAGAACCAGTCGTATTAACAAATGCTGAAACAAATATTGAATTATTCGCTTATTCACCTAAAAATCACTTTCATTAACATGTCTGCTCACTAGGAGCGTATCCCCCAGCGTGTACGTTAACATATACTTACGAGAGAATACCTGTATCTCAGATTTTGAGTACAGTTTCAAAAGTTCATTTCCGTAAACTGTAAAAGCAGTGATTACTATGCGAATTATCACAAATTAAATGCAACTTTTGAGTTGCATACACACAACCTACTAGGGAATGAAGACCATGTGCTAACAAAGAGTACACTGGAAAATGAAATAACATGTTATAACAAAAATTAAAATAAGATGATAATCGATACAAATATAGAGGATGAATATGACATATCCGAACTTCGCCAAGTATGGTAGAAGAAGCTATTTGTTACTTCTTCTTGGCCAACCGCTAAGAACATTTATAAATCTATATGTGGCTTTGTTATACGCAATTAGTACATTCAAATTCACAAACGATGACGAACTGAAGGGTACGAAGGTACAGTTGCAAGTAACAACCGTAGTCATAATAATATAGTTCTACTAAACAACGTTGAAAATAGTGGGTAATTAGGTGGTAAGTAGAAATGACCAAAACTGAACAGTTTACATCGATCATTTCGAAATACAGCTAGAAGATTAAATTTACAAGAAATAACAAAAATCAGTGAAATTTGGAGTTATATTAAGCATAGTTTGAGGGGGAAAGCGAGCATCCCCGGTGGGGATACTTCAGCTGACTCCTTTGGGGGGGAACAAAATGTGATTGAGGGGGAAAATCCCCCTCATCCCCCCCGGTAATTCGCACCCTGATTACAGTTAAATGATCAGATTATATTAATAACATGTATTAGGAATAAAACTAATGAACTGGTTACGAAAATATATACAATGTTATATTCAATCGAAAGAAATATTTTAACATGCTAATTAGAATTTACGCAGTTTTATCCGTTAAACATTTAGATGTATACGATTTTCCCATAATATTTTTTTGTATATGTGTGTATATATAAAGTAATAACATAAGGACGTGAAATTCAAATATATCATCATCTTACGTTCCGAATAAACATTTAAAAAAGTATTTACACTTGACCTACATGATTTTTCCATTCACTAACAAATTCAGCATTAGAAAATAAATATTTTTCTAAGAAAAGTTCAGTAATAAGATTAATATTTTAATCTTTTGACATTCTACAATGTATATGTAAATGTCCATTCGTCTATTTTAGTATCGTGATGTGTTAAAAAAATTCACAGTTCATCAAATGTTGCAGTTCGTGACATAATTTGCCATGTATCATAACACATTTCATATTCTAACATAATACACTCATTGTGATTGGAAACACTACGATTTAAAAATCACCCTACACAGAGTAAAGCAAATGATTGTGTCCATCTTGAAATACAATCCAACACACGGTGTTCATTTATATGAAATGACGCACAATCATACATGTACTGGTTGTTTTGCATACACATTTTTATCTTTCTTTAAATACACTAACTAAACCAGAAATATAAGTATCGGAAAACGAAACACCTCCGTATGATAATTTAAATCTAAAAGAGTTTTCTTCTTTTTATAAGTATTGTTCAATGAATTCAAGTGTTTATTTAAGTAAAGTTCAAAGACGGTTTCGAGTTTTCTTAATTAGAAATTCCCACACAGTACGTTTCAATTTATTGTCATATGCTAATCTGCATAATTGAACTTGTTCATCTGGAATTCTTAAGGAACGTGGATTACACAGTAAGGGTTCATTCATATTTATAATTCTCAAAACTTTTTATACACAGTTCACTTATTTTAAAACGATTATGTTTCTGCTCGACCAAACAATAATTTATTGTTTTGCGCATTTAATTAAACATGGAAAGTTAGTAAAAAATAACAATTTATTTTGCATCTCTACATAAAAATTATTTGTGTACGTAAAAATTATTTGTGAATTAATGTAATTAAATAAAGAAAACATAACACACAAACACTGACGCACGCGAGGTTTCTACACAAGAGCACAACACAACACTGACAAAAACATGCGGGAGGTGGCCTAACGGTATTTTTGAAAAGACAACAGACCGCCAGAGTAAGAGGCTAAAAATAGAAACAAAATTGACCTGAAGAGACATCTGTACAGCAAAACTGACACTACATGAAATGTATAATTTGTTCCAAGTTTTGGAAATGCTGACAATAGGCTCAAACACTGAAAAACATGTTTTCTAAACGAATCAATTACTTCATCATTAGGATATAATATTTTCACTATCTGAATCACATGAATGTTGTAAAATTACTTTCTTTCGATTTTCACGTTTAATGCCTTTCTCGGGGAAATATACTCAGAAGCAAATACTCGTCTACCACACATCTTCACGAGTACTGTTCTACTTGAGTAATGTTCCTACAGATTCACACACGACTGGGCATGCGTACAAACTTAACGAATGCGCATGTGCTATACAATATTTGTTTGCACATATGCATAACGATTCTACAAAAGATAAAACAACTTGCATTCATATACGTTCCATGTAGAAAATCTTTATGTAAAAATATTTGTCTTGGAAAATCACAATCGTACAGTGACACACGATTTTTATGCTTTCATAAACTATATAAAAATATGTTCTACAAAAATATGATCCTTCTTACTATGAATAGTATGATTCCTTACACGTTTTCATAATTTCCTTGCACGTATCTTCTGATAAAATACTAAAAGCTTCATACTATTGCTTTAAATACTAAAAGCTTCAATAAAAAGTCCAACACATTATTACTTTTGAACATATACATATGATTACTATCGTTTTTAAAATTATACAAGTTAACACCTCATAATAAAACTTTGTTTGGTATCCACTTAATTAAAACTAATTTAATACAATTAATGTCAATACTTGGTTTCTTACAGTACAATGCAGACTTTTACTAATTCACAAAGACGTCTTGTAAAAAGAAAACGAAATCTTTCTTTTACGTCCCACGTTTATGTCGATTAGGCTAAAGGATAGGTGATGATGAGAAATGAATGAAATGGTGGAATGAAGAAAGTGGGAGGAAACGAGAGAAGCCCGACAAAACCTACGAGCACGGTTTTGTCCACGAAGTCCACGGCGCGAGTTGGGATCGAACGAAAGACCCCAAGCCCGGAGATGAACGCTCTACCACAGCCACCGCCCCCTGTTGTAAAAAGAAAATATTCCCGTGACATGCAATATTGAAAAAAATTCTTATAAGTATTGCGCTCTAGCGGACAAACTTGTATTTCGCGCTCTGAAAGAGTGTCGCACTTTAACGGAGAAACATACTTCAAGTTGTGATACTATGCAAATTATATATTCTGCGTTTCTTCTCCAGGAATATTGAGCACGTAAGTCTTTTTATTCATGTTCATGTTTGAGTAATTTCTTAAAATGTGAAAAGAATAAAAAATAAAATAATTCGTACATGTGAAACAATACTAAACAATTAATATATTTAAATGCAAAAGAAAATAATTATGAAACACGTATTACTTTCCATCACTTTACTTATTAATAATTTTTCTGTTAAAAAGTAATTTTTAAAAAACAAAACACATTTATCTAAAAAATTATTTCTTTATACACAAAATTAATTAATTTTCAATTTTTGTTACAAGAACAAAGAATGAAAATCATAAGTTTGCAAATCCATTAGCTAATGCTACTGACATTTCATGCTTCCACCAAAAACATAATTGTTGTGCATTACGAAATGCACATCCTGATTTTTTCTCGTTTTATATTTTGTTCATGAAACGAACACAAATCATTAAATACATTCGCTTGCAACGTGTTTAATGTTGGATGTGCTTTACTTTCCAAATCAATAACTTTATCCAATGCAAAAATCTTAATCCAAAGTGATTTTTCTGCAGCTTTGCATTAAAAGCTTGCATATTGTTTACAAAGTTGAAATACAAGGTTACGTATGTGTGATCCAATATAACCGTATTTATCATTCCAATCTACACCATATAAGTTAAATGTTAACCACTCAATTTGTTTTTGACGTGACGGTAGTAAATTATATTCTACTGGTGATTTTATTAAGGAATGAAAATTTACTGTATCATCGCATGCAGTTAAACAACATTCACGAATGATAAATTCATTATTTAAAATGTTAAAACGTTGAGTTGATTTTAGTTTAGCGTCCCTTTCAGCAGCGAGGCTATATGAGACGTGGACCTACTGATTAACGTGGAATCCGAACCACATGAGCTCCCGCCGGGAATCGAACCCGGGTCTCCCGCGCCAAGGGCGCGTACGCTAACCGCTTAGCCACGGATGAGCTCTAAAATGTTAAAACGTATGTCAATAATGTATACATTAACACATGGTGAAATGTCATGTTTTCGTTGTAAGAAAATTGGAATAATTTGTCCAACAAATTTTGTGCTTAAACGTTCACACGTTTTTCGTATAAAGTTTATACTTGAGATTTCACTGTCTTTCTTCAAACAAATCAACAAGAGTTATTTCATTGGATAAATACTGCACTGCATAAGCATCAATGATTTCGGGATTCATTAGGATTGGATTAATGAGTAAGTATACATTTATAGTTTACAAAACAGTTCATTAATTTGTTCACTACATGATAAATATAATCACAGTCATCATGTGCAGTAATGTGAGAATACATTTTCTTAAAAAATTGTTTACACGAACTATCAAATTCACATACGCTTTTTCATGTCTTTAAAGAATTCTTATCCGTTCACTAATACGAAATAACAGTTTTAAAAACAAATATACTATTTACACAGTCACTTCATACTTTAACATAGGCTTTCTTCCTGAGTTTATTCTGAAGAATTCTCACTAATTCACTCACAAATTTCTCGTCTTTTTCTGTAATTAAATCGTAAAATGTTTCATGGAAAATTTCTTGTGTACTTATTACATGAGTTTTTGCATAGGTATAACAAATGTCCTCAACTTCAACGTCCATTAGGACCTTCAATTTCACCATTTCCAGTTCTTCAGACAAACAGCCATGTCCCATCTGGTTCTCCATACCTTCCATACAGCCATCGCAAATTAATGTTTTATCTATCTCCCACTCGTTAATCGCCTGAATAATACATTTTACGTCCACTTTATAATTACTACAGGAGCACTCTGTAGCACTCTGTTCAAACTCCAAAAACGGGTAGATTTTAACAGATGAAGTCGGTGTCCGTGATGGTGTTTCCGTGATGTAGAGCGTAAAGGGTGACTGAGGCTGGGGGTTCAACAAGCTGAGTTCCCAGTGAATGTGCCGAGGAGGATTTTCATAATAAACATGTAACAGACCGATTAACGGTTGTTTACATTCTATTTGAATTGGCTCCCGGATTGTAATGTTTACCCGTATTGCAATGTTTACCGGTTGTTTGAAGCAGCGTTAAAGTTGGTTCGTGTATTGTAATACTGCACCCTAGTGTTTCCAAAGATTCGTTTCAGATTCGTTTTGACGTTAATTGGTTTGTTGCAGATGAAATAAAGGACACGAAAAGTGATCAGTTTTATATGAGATACGCAAACACAACAATAATTTACCACTAAGACTTCGAACTGTTTCTTTCTACAACTGTTTCGCGTTATTGTAATGATTCCATTCATAGTTTAATATAGTACAAATTTATTTTATATTTTACCTTACCTCATATACGTATGTCTGTCAATTATTCACGTGATACTACCCGTGTTTCATTTGTTATGCGCCCTGATGTTCATTTGTTACTCATTCTGATGTTTATTTGTTACTCATTCTGGCTATCACTACAAGAGGGCGTTTGAATCGCTATGCGGGCATTTACTTTGCAAATGGCGACCTGCTTGAACAGTGAGAGCAGCGGTCGTCACAGCAACGGGAAATGTTTTCAAGACGTGGCTAGGTGAGTTTGAAAATTTATGTTATGTGGTTGTTTCCGATAACTATGAAATGTCATTTAATAGATAGAACGGTTGCTTATTTGAATAGAGTTTTGTATAGTAACAGAAGATATATAAATTTGTTTTAGTTCGTAATTGATCATGTAATATTAAAACCGCGATTATTAAGGTCTGGTGACGCGACTAAGATGACGTAGTTGACCACCATGAAGTAAAGAACATAGAAGGCGGTCTGAGTTAGGCTCCTTTAAATTTGGAAATTTGATAGCTAAAGTATATATTCGGAAAGTTAACCTTATCTAAATTTTAATCTTTTGGTGAACCGAGACAATTAGAAAGTGAAGAAATTAACCGAGGAGCCTGACTTCAAAATTAATTTAAACACCGTTAGGCCCAAGGCCGCCAAGTACCATCTCCGCCATTACTGGTGAAGTATAGTGATGGCAAGGGGGATGTAATTCTTCGAAGTTGACGACAATGGGCCACACGGACGGTCTCCTGCGTTTGTAGGGTACCGAACTAGTGATCCAGTGGAATCAATTTTGGAGTGTAAGAAGTGGGAAGGATTGGACTCGCATAATCTGGGGAATTTTCCTAACTGGTAACATCTTTTCTTTGTTTTCTTGTTCAGTTATGAAGTGCTTCAAGATCACCATGCGTAGTTAAATAGAAAACGTTACGCGTCTTTCAAGCTCATTATCATAGTCCACTCATGTACTTATAATTGCATGCCATAAGCATGTATGATCGAAGTATTAAATCTTATGTGTTGATACGGTAAACCTTTACTTTGCACGCACTCTTCTATAGTAATGTACTTTAAGATCTTTGAATGTTTAGGTTAGGTAAGCTCAGTTAAACGCATGTCCCTTGATGACGTTTTATTTTGTGGAATATTTGCTGTAGGTTAGGTTAGGTCAAACTTAAATGTGTGAACCATAATATTTATGTCGGCTAGGTTAGGAAATTAAATTTTGTCCGTGCTTTCGAATTTAATATGTGTCTGTAGGTAGGTTAAATCTGAAAGATGTGTCCCATAATATTTTGGTTAGGTTAGAGAATGTAATTTTGCCTGTGATTTCAAATCTAATATGTGCCTTTCGTTTTGCCATGTGATATATTTTATTTTTTTTTTTCGGGGTGAACTTCACTTTGAACGCACTCGTGATAACTTGACGGTTTATGTTAGAATATTAAATGCTCTGTAACGTATGCCATTGATAAATGTTAATGATGATGAAATTTCTTTGGGAGTGCCTTCATTTATATACTACTGTTTTGTTTTTTTTAAAAATACATTTGTGTAGGTTAGGGAAAAGTATATCGTAAGTGTATTGCCGGTAATAATTGTACTTTGAACGTGTTCTTCCATATTTTGCCGTGTGTTCTTTTGATATCATTTCGTAATATATTTTGTATGTGCGCTTTCCATATTTCATCGTGTGTTTTTTTTTATACTGATTAATAATACATTTCTGCATGCGCAATACGTGTGAAATCGGGAAAATTGTGCTTTGAACGTGTTTTATTATTTAGTGATGTGCCCTTTTCATAGTATCTAGTAATATACTCGTTGTTTCGCAACATATATTTTAAATTAGCTTCTTTGATGTTGATATCGGCCTGTGCTGATCCGGTGAAATTTTATTTGGACATATTTTCGGATTTAATATCATTATTTCTAAAACTATCACTTCGTGTAACGTTGATGTTTACTTTGAACGTGCCATGATTATAGTTATGTGCCTGTTCATTAAACATATATATTTTGCCTCATCGAAACCAATAACTTTGGAATATGTCTCAACTTGCTTCACCCAACTAGAATATGATTCCTTACGCGTATCCATCCCTCTTCAAGCTTAACTGATTATGAACAGAAACAATAATAAGTTAAAATGATAATAGTTGGAAAGGCGTTTCAATATTTGAACCTGTCGAGTAGATTATTTTCTTTTTTTCTTCTTTCACTCACTACACATTTGTAAATATTTCATTCTTCATTAATAGCAGTGTTTTTCCACGTTATATGTATTATAAAAATGATGAATAGGCTAATGTGAAGTATGAAAATGCTACTTATTCACTTTAAGTTAAAAGAATGACGTTGTAGTAGTAATGATATGGCCTATGTTTGTATTTCATTTGATATACGACAGGGATACTATAAAGAATGAACGCTTGATTAAGATGTTTATTTAGAAATATAGAAGTAGAGAGGATGGATCGCCGATTTTGTTTTAGTATTAAGAGTTTCCTATATGTATCAATGTTGAGAAACATGTTGATAATATGAATATGTTAAACCACTATGATAACATATTTCCATATAAGATGTTGATAGAGTGTCTTTGAGATATCATGATAGAGGCAAATGTTTAATGACACAAATTTTCTTTTAAATCTGTTATTATGTAATCGTTAACTAATGGCACAAATAAATTAGTCTTGAGAACTTGACTTTATGATTTCAAATGCAATTCATAAACTTGAACTTAGACGGTTCTAATTGTTTATGTTCTTTATATATATATACTAATTAATCTGGACAATGTTGACTCTTATTCTTGGTTGGCCACAAAACAAGAATCTGGAAACTTCTGATGATAAATAATAGCTTTATCGTTGTGTCTTTCTTTTCTTTTGCTAAAGTTAATGCAACCTGAACATTAAATCTAATATAACCTTGATTTTTTTTTTGATACCGTAAAATCGGACCGTTATAATTGGCGACCTCAGCTTTAAGGATATTTGTTTAGTTGATAATTTGTGTTAGGATATGTATTGATATTTTTATAATTATTGTTTTGTGTGCCAAACTGAGATAAGTATGTGAAGTAATGAGTGGATTGATGACAGTGAGCTATTAGACGCGTGACTCGATTAATGTAAAATGAGTGACGAAAGTCTTAGTGTAGATGGTTCTACCGAACATTTTAAATGTTGTGACAATAAGTATGATTCTAGTGACAGTGTGTCTATACGCTGTGAAACTTGTGATCAATGGTTCCACATCCGTTGTTTGAACATTCCTGATGAGGAACAGGAAGTGTTACGCACCACTAACAACAAATGGGTCTGTTTCGACTGCAAGCTCGATAGTGCGTTAGATACAGAAACTGAACCACCTGTGGTGCGAAATCCGAAAAGGAAAGGTGTACCCGAAATCGAAATTGGTGGGGGACCATTACTTAAAACTTTAATTGGGATCATTAAGGACTTGAGAACTGAGATGTCAGTTATGAGCGGTAAAATGGACGCTGGTAACCATGATTTAAAATCTGACATAAATAGATTAAATGATAAAATGGACGCTAATACGAATGACTTAAAAGCAGATATTGTTACGATTAAAGAATCCCTTTCCTCGGTACAGGAGGATTTATCAGCTGTTAAACGTGATTTGAAACGTGAGGTGTCACAGTTAAGAACTGAACTGAACGAGACTAACCAAAATTTAGGTCAAACTATAGAAAATGTCAGAGAGTTTTGTAGCAAAGAAGTAGATAATTTAAATGTTGAAATTACCAAGGTTAGGTCGGACTTAGAAAATACAAGTAAAATTTGTAAAGAAACTACCGAAATTGTAGATTGTAAGGTTGAGACTTTGGCTAAAGATATGGAAATTTTGAAATGTGACATTAGTAAAGTAAATGTAAGACTAAATAGTGAATTCCAAAATGTAAAAGAGAGGCAAGTTGAGGAACATAGACAATTACGGGAAGCTAATGAGAAAACAGCAAACATGATACAATCGATAGAAAAAGATGTAATTGATGCGTATCGTCATAGTCGTGATCGATGTGAACGAAATGCCGAAACCTTGAAAAATTTGATCGAGAACCGTGGTAATCTAAATTTAACTGAAACTCCTTTCGAGAGTCGTAGATCGGTTCAAGATGATAAGGCACTTCCGAGAACTCCGGTATTCAAACTTGATGAAATTTTAACAAATGATACCGAGAATGACATGAATTATTCTTCATCATCTTCGTCGGACTCTGAAAAATGTCGCAAAGAATCTCGCAGAGCTAATCGTCTAAAAAAAATGAAAAGAACAAAGAAATCGGTTCGTACGGGTGTGAGTGAGAATCAGCGTGGTCATAGAGATTTGGTCATTAACAATCAGGATAATCCAATGAGTTTGGAATTAAATCAAAAGATTAAGCCTTGGGAAACTAGTCCTTCTTATAAAAGGGGGGCTGGCACGTATCTCAAAGAAATTCATCACTTCCCAAAATTTGACGGTCAATTGACGCAAGGGGTAGCACAAATTTTCTTAGATGATCTTTTGCAAACGATGAGTATGTACGTTCTCACAGATAGAGATCGTGTATATATAGTGGGACGAGTTCTGGAAAAGTCAGCAAAAATTTGGTATCGTAGTGTTGCTTCACAAGTCAAGTCTTTCTCTGACTTCGTGCGGCTTTTTAAGCTTCAATACATATCGGAACGACTAGAGAGGGCACAAAAGCGCCACCTCTACTCGTTACGGTATGATAAGTCAAAACATGCTTCCTTGTTAGGTTTTGTGAGGCACATTGTAGAAAAATACAATTCGATTGTGACTTCACCTTCGGATCAAGAGCTGAAGGATTTGATCCTGGACTGCCTTCCTGAGGAAGAAGCAAAGATTTTGAAATTAGGCTCAGTTAGTACAGTCCAAGATTTAATGTTAAGAATAGCTGAGTTAGAGTGTAGTCCTACTCCCTCGTTAGGAAATCAGGGCAATCAAAAGTTTCAACCTAGGAAACCACAGGTTAGAAAAACATTCTTTTCACCTAATAGCTCTAATCGAACCGACAATGCAGTGCAAACGGAGCCGATCTGCAATGAAGGTAGTGTTCAATTCGGAAATAAACTTCAAAATTTTAACGGGAGATCGTACCGAAATAAATGGAAAGGAAATCGAAACCAAAAACATGGATGGGATAAGAACAGAAATAATAACTTTAAACCCATGAACGGTATTCAGCCGGTTCCGATGTATGGGGGTGTACCAGTACCAGTACCATATACGGTACCGGGCATGTATAATTTCAGTAATATGAAACCAGTTATGATGCCAGGTCCTTCCGTTACTATGGTAACTTCTTCGTTTCCCCAAAACTTACCTGTTGTGACTACTGTCACTTCCGCTTTACGTCCACCATACCCTTCGGTGACTGCGGAACCAACAAGTCCGGTAGTCGTTTCGGAAAACATGTTGAGCAGTCGTCACTAAGGGGAGACGATGGCTGCTCCAACCAACTTCTCTCCCCAAAACAAAATGTTAGTAAATTTTGTTCTTTCGAAAAAGAGAATGTGTCGATTGAAAATGAGGCTTCTTTAAAATTACTGACTTATTTTGTGTTAAAGGAAGAAGAAGGGAATATGTCCAAACAAGATTTCGAGATATTTCCTTCTCCTTCTATAGATTGTAAGGTTGGAAAGCTGCAAATTAACTGTATCCTGGACACTGGAGCAGAGTTGAACCTCCTCAATTATAATATTTGGCAAAACCTTCAAAATTCCTTCCGTTCAGCAAAGCTTAAACCAGTGCCCAGTGTACATTTGACTGCTTTTGCAGGTAAAGATAATTTTCCTGTGAAGGGGTTGCTTGAATTGACATTAAATATACAAGATAATCTTTTCAATGTTCCAGTCTTTGTTGTGAAAGACATGAAAGCTGGACTCTTACTAGGCTCGCCATTCTTTGCTAAGTTTAGAGTTACTTTGGACAGTCATAACAGAAAGTTAATCTTGAAAAATAATAACGACGAAGAAGTAACTTTGGATATCTCCTATCCAAAGATACTTCTTGTTCAGTTAGATACTAATTCTGAATCATGTAAACCTAACCAAATTCTTTTTTTTTCTAGCGAACCATGTAAGGATTATGGTGAGATTTCGGAATTAGAAATTAAAGAACATATTAAAAGTCGTGATGATTTAGATGATGATACAAAATTGAAACTAGAAAATTTGCTCCTTAAATTCAAGCACTTATTTTGCGAATATCCCAAACCCATTCGATGCGAACCTTATAAAATAGAATTGACAGATCAAGAACCTGTGGTCGGAAAGATCTATCCGATCCCTCAAGCTATGCAAAAAGAGTTTGAGGAAGAATTGAAGAAATGGATAAGGTTGGGGATAGCTAAAGAACATCCCAGCAGTTATCGCAACCCAATTCATTGCGTGCGAAAATCCTCAGGGGGTGTTAGGCCTGTAATCGACCTGAGATTACTGAACTCAAAGGTCGTAAGTCCTAAGATACAGGTCGAACCCATTAACGAAATTCTTACTCGCATCTCTGGAGCTAAAATTTTTAGCTCCATGGATGCGACAATGGGATATTATGGTATTCGACTGCATCCAGATTCCTTCGCATCCACAAGCTTTATATATTTAGGTCGACAATATGTATTATGTGTCCTTCCAATGGGTTTAAAGTCAAGTCCTAGTATCTTCCAAAATGTGATGAACTCATATTTTGGACTAGATACTAGACATTTTGTTGTAGTATATCTGGACGATTTAATGTGCTTTAGTTCTACTTTCGATGAGCATTTCATTCATTTAGAACAACTTTTTGAAATTCTAACCTTTGGAAATTTTGCGCTCAATTTCAAGAAATGTCAGTTCGTCAAGTCTGAAATTTTATTTTTGGGACACATTGTGAATGGGAAGGAATTGAAGCCGAATCCCAAACACAACGAAGCGATAAAGTACTTTCCGATACCGAAAACCAAGAAGAAACTTAGATCTTTCTTGGGCATTCTTTCTTGGCGGAGAAAATTCATTCCTCAGTTCGCCGCTCTAACAGCGCCATTTTTCGATTTGTTAAAGAAAGACAGAAAATATTGTCTAACTGAGGAATTGCTGAATAGATTCCAACAATTGAGGGAATTATTGAGTGAGCCTCCAGCGCTCAGTCAACCTAATTTCGATCAACCGTTCCATTTATTTTCAGATGCATCACTGGAGAATTTGGCTGGCTATCTGGCTCAATATGATGATATTGGAGAACTTCTCGTTATCGGCTATGCAAGCAGAAAATTAAAGTTATATGAAGTTTCCTATTCGATCTTCCAATTGGAATTGCTGGCAGTATTGTTTCTATGTGAACATTTCTCATACTATATTTTGGGTAGAAAAGTCACGGTTCATTGTGACAACAGCGCAGTGACATACGCTTTTACGTTACAGAACCTAGATCCCCGAACCACAAAAATTTTGCTGAAGTTACAGAGGTTCGATCTTCGGTTCGAGCACATTAAGGGAGTGGACAATAAAATAGCCGACATATTGAGTCGCAATACTCCGGAACTCCCTGCCGAACCTGAAGAATACCATGTTAATTCTGTTAATTGTGTTAATTTTGTTTCTTATGATAGTACGTGGTTCACTGTAGATGAGTTAATGCAAATGCAAGAGGGTGATAGGTACTGTAACGAATTAAAGGCGAAAATGTCAGACAGTACCGATTCTCGAATTCGGCTAGTGAACAATTTGGTTTACATTCAAAATTCAAAAACGAAGCGTTGGCTGCTAGTAATCCCAGAGTTATTGATTGAGAGAACGATTAGGAAGGTTCATGAAACGGGGCATTTTGGTGTTAGTAAATGTTTGAAATTAGTTCAAGAATTGTTTTTCTGGAAAGGACAAAAACGTACGTTCCAAAAGTTCATCAATAATTGCGAATTGTGTGCTCGAACGAAGTTCTCCAACAGAATTATCGCTCGTGAGGATCTACATATTGAGGCAGATAAGCCACATATCAAGTTGTGCATAGATCTCGTAGGAAAATTGCCATGTAGTTATGGATTCTACTACATCCTCTCAATCGTTGATGTCTATTCACGGTTTCTATGTTATTTGCCATTGAGGACTGCCACAGCTGCTGAGATTGTTCGGACTCTAGAAAAGGAATATTTCTATCTCTTCCCTTACCCAAATTCTATCATATCCGACCAGGGCCCACAGTTCCTCTCGAACACGTGGAAGAATTACTGTAATGATCACCAAATTCAGCATATTTTGGTCTCGCCATACAACCCTTCTGGGAATGGCGTCGTTGAACGTTCGCACCGGGAACTCAATCGAATTATTCGATTATTGTGCAGCCATAACCACACTAAGTGGAAAACAGTGCTAAAAACGGCACAAGATCTGTTAAACTATTCTTATAATAGCACCATTGGATGTACGCCTGCTGAGGTGTTCATTTCTTTTTCGGCTGCTGATAGATTTCGAGAAAAATTTCCATGGCCTTCTGAATTGAAAACAGTAGAAAATTCTAAACGGCATATTCAGGTGGAACCCCGTTTGTTATCAAAAAGAAAACGAAAATCGCAAAATAATGTGATTGAAATTAAGGAAATGGATTTGGTTATGGTTAAAACCCATTTTCAATCGGATGCGTTTAAAAAGATCACGCATAAGTATATGCCTGTATTCACAGGGCCTTTTGTTGCGACTCGAGTGCATCACAACTCAGTTTATTTAAAAGATTTGGAGGGGAGAGAAGTGCCAACTCAAAATCTATCGAATGTAAAATTGTTCAATTGCTCTCCAGAGAAGAGAGAAGAGTTGTTAAAAGACTTTAAGTAGTCATATAAAAAAAAAAATATTGAAAAAAAAATAAAATAAAATAAAAAAAATAAAAAAAAAGAGAAAAATATAATGTTGATGTTTTAAGTAGTTAAAAAAAAATTTTTTTTTTCTTAAAGCCGCCGGGAAAAATGTAACAGACCGATTAACGGTTGTTTACATTCTATTTGAATTGGCTCCCGGATTGTAATGTTTACCCGTATTGCAATGTTTACCGGTTGTTTGAAGCAGCGTTAAAGTTGGTTCGTGTATTGTAATACTGCACCCTAGTGTTTCCAAAGATTCGTTTCAGATTCGTTTTGACGTTAATTGGTTTGTTGCAGATGAAATAAAGGACACGAAAAGTGATCAGTTTTATATGAGATACGCAAACACAACAATAATTTACCACTAAGACTTCGAACTGTTTCTTTCTACAACTGTTTCGCGTTATTGTAATGATTCCATTCATAGTTTAATATAGTACAAATTTATTTTATATTTTACCTTACCTCATATACGTATGTCTGTCAATTATTCACGTGATACTACCCGTGTTTCATTTGTTATGCGCCCTGATGTTCATTTGTTACTCATTCTGATGTTTATTTGTTACTCATTCTGGCTATCACTACAAGAGGGCGTTTGAATCGCTATGCGGGCATTTACTTTGCAAATGGCGACCTGCTTGAACAGTGAGAGCAGCGGTCGTCACAGCAACGGGAAATGTTTTCAAGACGTGGCTAGGTGAGTTTGAAAATTTATGTTATGTGGTTGTTTCCGATAACTATGAAATGTCATTTAATAGATAGAACGGTTGCTTATTTGAATAGAGTTTTGTATAGTAACAGAAGATATATAAATTTGTTTTAGTTCGTAATTGATCATGTAATATTAAAACCGCGATTATTAAGGTCTGGTGACGCGACTAAGATGACGTAGTTGACCACCATGAAGTAAAGAACATAGAAGGCGGTCTGAGTTAGGCTCCTTTAAATTTGGAAATTTGATAGCTAAAGTATATATTCGGAAAGTTAACCTTATCTAAATTTTAATCTTTTGGTGAACCGAGACAATTAGAAAGTGAAGAAATTAACCGAGGAGCCTGACTTCAAAATTAATTTAAACACCGTTAGGCCCAAGGCCGCCAAGTACCATCTCCGCCATTACTGGTGAAGTATAGTGATGGCAAGGGGGATGTAATTCTTCGAAGTTGACGACAATGGGCCACACGGACGGTCTCCTGCGTTTGTAGGGTACCGAACTAGTGATCCAGTGGAATCAATTTTGGAGTGTAAGAAGTGGGAAGGATTGGACTCGCATAATCTGGGGAATTTTCCTAACTGGTAACATCTTTTCTTTGTTTTCTTGTTCAGTTATGAAGTGCTTCAAGATCACCATGCGTAGTTAAATAGAAAACGTTACGCGTCTTTCAAGCTCATTATCATAGTCCACTCATGTACTTATAATTGCATGCCATAAGCATGTATGATCGAAGTATTAAATCTTATGTGTTGATACGGTAAACCTTTACTTTGCACGCACTCTTCTATAGTAATGTACTTTAAGATCTTTGAATGTTTAGGTTAGGTAAGCTCAGTTAAACGCATGTCCCTTGATGACGTTTTATTTTGTGGAATATTTGCTGTAGGTTAGGTTAGGTCAAACTTAAATGTGTGAACCATAATATTTATGTCGGCTAGGTTAGGAAATTAAATTTTGTCCGTGCTTTCGAATTTAATATGTGTCTGTAGGTAGGTTAAATCTGAAAGATGTGTCCCATAATATTTTGGTTAGGTTAGAGAATGTAATTTTGCCTGTGATTTCAAATCTAATATGTGCCTTTCGTTTTGCCATGTGATATATTTTATTTTTTTTTTTTCGGGGTGAACTTCACTTTGAACGCACTCGTGATAACTTGACGGTTTATGTTAGAATATTAAATGCTCTGTAACGTATGCCATTGATAAATGTTAATGATGATGAAATTTCTTTGGGAGTGCCTTCATTTATATACTACTGTTTTGTTTTTTTTAAAAATACATTTGTGTAGGTTAGGGAAAAGTATATCGTAAGTGTATTGCCGGTAATAATTGTACTTTGAACGTGTTCTTCCATATTTTGCCGTGTGTTCTTTTGATATCATTTCGTAATATATTTTGTATGTGCGCTTTCCATATTTCATCGTGTGTTTTTTTTTATACTGATTAATAATACATTTCTGCATGCGCAATACGTGTGAAATCGGGAAAATTGTGCTTTGAACGTGTTTTATTATTTAGTGATGTGCCCTTTTCATAGTATCTAGTAATATACTCGTTGTTTCGCAACATATATTTTAAATTAGCTTCTTTGATGTTGATATCGGCCTGTGCTGATCCGGTGAAATTTTATTTGGACATATTTTCGGATTTAATATCATTATTTCTAAAACTATCACTTCGTGTAACGTTGATGTTTACTTTGAACGTGCCATGATTATAGTTATGTGCCTGTTCATTAAACATATATATTTTGCCTCATCGAAACCAATAACTTTGGAATATGTCTCAACTTGCTTCACCCAACTAGAATATGATTCCTTACGCGTATCCATCCCTCTTCAAGCTTAACTGATTATGAACAGAAACAATAATAAGTTAAAATGATAATAGTTGGAAAGGCGTTTCAATATTTGAACCTGTCGAGTAGATTATTTTCTTTTTTTCTTCTTTCACTCACTACACATTTGTAAATATTTCATTCTTCATTAATAGCAGTGTTTTTCCACGTTATATGTATTATAAAAATGATGAATAGGCTAATGTGAAGTATGAAAATGCTACTTATTCACTTTAAGTTAAAAGAATGACGTTGTAGTAGTAATGATATGGCCTATGTTTGTATTTCATTTGATATACGACAGGGATACTATAAAGAATGAACGCTTGATTAAGATGTTTATTTAGAAATATAGAAGTAGAGAGGATGGATCGCCGATTTTGTTTTAGTATTAAGAGTTTCCTATATGTATCAATGTTGAGAAACATGTTGATAATATGAATATGTTAAACCACTATGATAACATATTTCCATATAAGATGTTGATAGAGTGTCTTTGAGATATCATGATAGAGGCAAATGTTTAATGACACAAATTTTCTTTTAAATCTGTTATTATGTAATCGTTAACTAATGGCACAAATAAATTAGTCTTGAGAACTTGACTTTATGATTTCAAATGCAATTCATAAACTTGAACTTAGACGGTTCTAATTGTTTATGTTCTTTATATATATATACTAATTAATCTGGACAATGTTGACTCTTATTCTTGGTTGGCCACAAAACAAGAATCTGGAAACTTCTGATGATAAATAATAGCTTTATCGTTGTGTCTTTCTTTTCTTTTGCTAAAGTTAATGCAACCTGAACATTAAATCTAATATAACCTTGATTTTTTTTTTGATACCGTAAAATCGGACCGTTATAAACAGACTGCTGCAGAATCCAGTCACGGAACACTGTCTTCATCTCATTATTCACAAACTTCAACTCGCTTTCCAATTGCTATAACATAATTGTCAGGGCAGTTTTTCGAGGTGTAGATTTGACTGGATAATCAAACCTTACAAACTCTCAATTGTCAAACTAATGTCGTGCTTGCTATTATCATCCTCAGAATCAGAAGATTAACTTTGATACTTCGAACCTGGAGGCGGAAGTTAGTCCCCAACAGTATTTGTGAATGTGTTTTAGAACCTCCAGATCAGTAGCAATCGGCGGTGTAAAGCACCAGAGTCCCCACATCCGCTGATTGAAGTTTGTATTACTGAAGACTGAGGGTTTTTATCTTCTGAAGAGATATGCACTAGTGCTGTTAATTATTATTTTCTTTTTTTCTTTCTTTTCTTTTTTTGAATATTCATTATTCGAATTTTAACAGCATTAAATACTCACATTATAAAAGTGCACATTAGTAGCAAACTTGTTTTGACTCCCCCCCCCCGTGAAACTGTAAGTGATGTTGAAAATTTAAAATTCAGTTAAACGTTAAAAAAAAAAAATCTCATTAGATACTACACAAGTCTAGTCTAGTACATGCCCAAAGCCTTCCATATTTTAAAGGCTAATATCAAGTATTGCAGATAGAAACTTATTCAAAAATAGGAAAGGATATTGATATATAATTATAAATTCACGTAACAGTTTCAACACAACCGTCAATTGAATTTTTTCCCCATATTATCAGCCTTGTTCACTGTATTATTGTGTTTTAGTACCCGCTTTGTTGTGCTGAAACTACAACCATTGTCAATACCTGTAATACACAATTAAACTTCTTTTCTTTTGACCAGCTACAGAGCTGTCAGTGGAGGAGCGAGAGGAATGGGGGTCATCCCTTCCACTCGCCATTTTCCTGCGGTTTTTTGGCACTATGGTTTGGTCTGGAACTCATCCCGAGTACAAAGTCGAGATGTTTTCCAAAAATAGAAGTTCTGTGATCACAATGCAGAGTTTCTCTTCAACTTTGCTATACCATGTAATGAAAATATTTCTCATAGGAAGACCATACTTTAACATAGGGTTTCTTCTTGAGTTTATTCTGAAGAATTCTCACTAATTCACTCACAAATTTCTCGTCTTTTTCTGTAATTAAATCGTAAAATGTTTCATGGAAAATTTCTTGTGTACTTATTACATGAGTTTTTGCATAGGTATAACAAATGTCCTCAACTTCAACGTCCATTAGGACCTTCAATTCCACCATTTCCAGTTCTTCAGACAAACAGCCATGTCCCATCTGGTTCTCCATACCTTCCATACAGCCATCGCAAATTAATGTTTTATCTATCTCCCACTCGTTAATCGCCTGAATAATACATTTTACGTCCACTTTATAATTACTACAGGAGCACTCTGTAGCACTCTGTTCAAACTCCAAAAACGGGTAGATTTTAACAGATGAAGTCGGTGTCCGTGATGGTGTTTCCAATTCCTTAATATCTGTTTCTTCATCTGATGATGCAGAATATATTTCATTCAAAGATGAGGAAATATATACAACTTCTACACACTTTGAACTATTACAGTTCTTTCCCGATGATTCCGGGTTCTCAGATGATGATGATGACGATGCTGAGTAAATCTTATCCGAAAATAAGTATACAACTTCTACAGAGTCCAAACAGTTGCACTTCCCCATGGACTCGGTCTTCGAATTCTTTCGCGGCGATAGCGGAAAGAATAAAGTAACTTCCTCGTCATTAAATACTAACTTTCGTACTGCTGCCACAGCGAAATATATATATACAACATACACCTGAGACCAACTATTTAAGCATTTACGTTAGAACAATATGGCGTCCAAAGAATACCAAGTTCATACAAGTCTCCTATCACGTTCTCAGGATAAATGAGGCACCCACCCAGTCAGAAATGTAAAAAGGTGTTGTTGCCGCGTTAAGAAATTCCAAAAACACGGTATTTTTGTTTTTAGTTTCAATGTGTCACGGGATCAAACACGAATTAGGGCAAACTGTGACAACAAAAGGCAGACATCTGTATGGTTTTAGTCAGTCGCCCGTGACCCATACTAAACATGGATACTCGATCTGCGGCGAATATGCCGAAAGCTGAAATTTCTTTTAACCAGAAAGATTTAAAGATCTATAGCATTCTTCTCAACAGGGAGCAGCAGTCTTGTATTGAGAAGCATAAAAATAGTTGTCATACTCCGTTCCATTGAAAGCTGTCAGTCGGAAGATGCCTATAATTAGGCTTGCCATACGTCCTGGTTTGGCCGAGACAGTCCTGGTTTCAGAGTTTAATCCCCGTGTCCTGCCAGGTTGCCAAAATGTCCCGGTGAGTACAGAAAGCCAGTCTGCACAGCGCTTGTAACGCAGGACTACATAGGATAATACTTTTTACCTATAAGAACAATCTCTTCGGCGTCCCACATAGAGCTAATTTGGCCTAAGCTCTAAACTGCGATAAACAAAGCCACGTGAAACTAAATCTCGCTGATTTGCTGTTGCTCTACCGACGCTTGTACTCCGCAAAATAGTTCATATGACTTGATTATTACTTTCACTATGAAGCCCCATATAAAACTACTACATTATTATAAATGACAAAAATATAATACGGATTATCTAATAATACTGCAGTCGAGTGTGGTTAATGAAACAATACAAATAAACACTAAGCATGCGCAGTAATTATGGTACCAATTCAACTGTGAAAGCGTATACTGCTTTTAAGTATGAAAGATGGCTGACATGAATCCCGGTTCAGCGAGTGTTGTGGTGAAACATCAAGGTAAACCTTTACTCAGTAAGCAACAATTGTTTACCAGTGAAATTCAAATATATATTTTTTAATCTTTCGAGTTTTTTCTTTCTTTTCTGCTGCTGCTGTAAGTATCTGGACAACATGAGACAGTATTGTCAAAATGCACGTGTATAATTTGCTCCTCCCCGTGGGGAGTGGGAGTGATACATAACTAGCCAATAGTATTTGTGACAAGCGGAAGGATACAAATATTTTGTTTATCGGAGTTTAGAGCTTACGCTGAACAGGGAATAGATACATAATGCTGCCATAGCAAAATATAGGGACTTCACATACTGCTATTGCAAAATATAGGGTAACTTACTCCGGTATTATATACTATATCTAGCTTCATGGGCTTCCATAGCAAAACAATAGAGAATTTACGTATGCTGTACTGCATGCAATTACTCCTGTGTATATTTAACTCCATTACCTTAGTCCAACCCCCCAAAAAATAAAAGGAAGAAGAGGGAGTGTTTGTTGTGTGTTCAGTGTTCTGCTAATGGCTGTGCTGCTGAATGTGAATATCGTGCTGCTACAGTAGTTAAGATTTCTGTTATACTTTCACGTATATGTACATTATACATGCAAAAATGACGAAAAGATCATGTAAGTTTTCCGAGAGATTGCAAAGTGAATTATTCCCTTTTCTAAAAAAAAGAAAAGGTGCGTGCAACAGATGATAAGGTTAAATGTGAAAAGTGTGGATCGGAATCTTGTGTAGCTCATGGAGGCCGTTCAGACATAACCGACCATTTAAAGACACAAAGATAGTTTATTATCTGTATCTGCTGCTGGGTCCTCAAAAGTAACACATTTTTTAAGAGTACCAATTCTGTGAACAAAGAATTGAACATAAACGCAAAAGAAGTCACCTTTGCTTATCATCCGGCAAACCACAGCCTGAATTTTAACTCAAATGCATGCAGTGATGAAAATTTTCCAGAAAATTTTCCAATTCATAAAAACATACTCCACGTATTCCTACATCCTTGTATAACCGTGATGTGAAGTGGAAATTTTTTTTCTATACTTTTCCGGAAAATTTTCCGTTCTTAACAAATGTCAGTGATCAAGTAACAATTCCTCAGTATTCATAAAATTGGTCGAATTTATGTATAAAAATGTTAAAAATTGAAAGATCGTTTAAAGAATCTGAAAATTTTCATGACAGACAATTTTCTGTACTATGTAGGAACAAGGAAAACAATTTTTCATGAATCGAAGAATTGTCTGTCCTGTTCAGCGATGAAAATTTTCCGGAAAATTTTCCGATTCATAAAACCATACTCCACTTACTTATTCCTACATCGTTGTTTAGCCGTGACGTGAGGTAGAAAATTTTCTTCTATATTTTTCCGGAAAATTTTCCGTTCCTAACAAATATCAGTGATCAAGTAACAATTCCTCAGTATTCATAAAATTGATTGAATTTATGTATAGAAATGTTAAAAATTGAAAGATGGTTGAAAGAATCTGAAAATTTTCATGGCTCAGGCAATTTTCTGTACTATGTAGGAACAAGTGAAACAATCTTTCACGAATCGAAGAATTGTCTGTCCTGTACAGCGATGAAAATTTTCTGGAAAATTTTGAAACGGAAAATTTTCCGATTCATAAAAACATACTCCACGTATTCCTATATCGTTGTTTAGCCGTGATGTGAGTTGGAAAATTTTCTTCTATTTTTTTCCGGAAAATTTTCCCTTCTTAACAAATATCAGTGATCAAGTAAGAGTTCCTCAGTATTCATAAAATTAACTGAAATCATGTATAAAAATGTTAAAAATTGAAAGATGGTTGAAAGAATCTGAAAATTTTCATGGCTCACACAATTTTCAGTACTATGTAGGAAGAAGTGAAACAATGTTTCATAAATCGAAATATTTTGTGTCTTGTATGCAAAAATTGAAGAACTTTTTATGAGTCGGAAAATTTTCATCATTTTGAATCAAAAAGTAAAACAACATTTTGTGTATCGGAAAGTTTTATTGCTATGTAGAAACAAATGTAAGGAATTTTCACGAATCGGAAAATTTTCATCACGACGTAGAAACAAGTGAAAACACTTCATAATCCGGACAGTTTTGGATATTATGTATAGTGATGTTAGGTGGAAAATTTTCCACTATATTTAACTGCACATTGAGATATACAATTCCTGTAGAGGAAAACTAGACAGCAGCAAATTATAATTTTCCAATTAGATTAAGGGAACCAGAAAATTTTCTAATATTTCAAGTTGGGAAGTAAAAATTTACATAGTGTTTTTCTCTACTTCTTCAATTTTTCCATATAAGACAGAAAATAATTCGATTCAGGAAAAATTGTTTCACTTGTTCCTACATAGTACTGAAAATTGTCTAAGCCATGAAAATTTTCATATTCTTTAAACGATCTTTCACTTTTTTTACATTTCTGTACATGAATTCAACCAATTTTGTGATTGCTGAAGAATTGTTACTTGATTACTGATATTTTTTAGAACGGAAAATTTTCCGGAAAAATATAGCGGAAAATTTTCCGAAATGGAAAATTTTCCGCGGAAAATTTTCCACCTCACATCACTAAATGCATGCTCTTCAAAGTTAATTTCGAAGTTTTTTGAACGTGAATTTTCCTGAGGAAAAACAGAATGTGAAGCAGTTGTGGAAAATATAACAACACCTTTGGCATTGGGAAAACTACATGAAGATTTGGACAACTAAAGTTTTGTTGCCTTAAGTATGGATGCTTCAAACAGGGCGTAAAAATAAAAATTGTGTCTATTGTTGTACGGTATTTCAAACACGAATTTGTGATCCAGGTTAAGCTGTTGGATTTTAAATCCGTTGCATGTGAAAGTGTAGCGATATTGTCAAATCCTCTTCCCTCAATCATCAGGGAAAATAACTTGGAACACAAAATTGTTGGTTTTTTGTAGCATCAATTGCAATACGAACTTTGGGGCAGTGTAGAGAGGGGGGGGGGTCATTGGCATCACCAAAACTTTCTTCCAAAGTTTATGCACTCTTATCAAGAACGAGCTCGGTAGATTCATTAATGATATTGGTTGTGGTGCCCACATTGTACATAATTCTATTTAAACAGTGGCTGATGTCCTTCCTATTGAATTGGAAGCATTAGTGTACGTGTGACACAGCTAAAAGAACTCTGTGAATATGCTGAAATAGAATATCATAAGGTTCTGCAGCATGGCAATACAAGATTTATTTCACTGATGTCAGCAATTGAGAGAATTTTGCAAATTTTTGAAGGCCTGAAAGAATATTTTAACTCACAACAAATGTGTCCAGCTCTAATAAAAAAAAAAATCATGATGAATGAGGTAAATTGTATCTATGGTTTGTTCACGGCCAGCTATCTTTGCTTAACAAAACTGTTTTAGCCATATAGAGAGACAAATCAAGTGTCACTGATGTTGCAGATGCACTCCTAGAATTGAAAGAAAACCTGGAAGAAAGAAGAAACTGTAATTTTGTTCTTGTTGGTGAAAAAAAAAACTTTTAAAAAATGCAAGAAAAAAGTCAGTTAGATTATATCACCATACAAAATGACTTCAAGGCATTCTATGATCAGTGTATATCTTACATAGAACTTTGGAAGAAAGTTTTGGTGATGCCAATGACTTTGCCTGAATAAACGAAAATATTATCTGTTGTGATAGTATAGATAAAAGCGCAGAAAAGATCAACAAAAATGTTGGTAAAGCTATGATAAATATAGATGAACTTTCTGACGAAGTTATTGCTTTAAAAAAATGGACTTCTAAAGTGGGAACCTGGGAAAGAGAAAATAAAGAAAACAACAAAAAGCTATCTAGAGGAGAAAAATAGAAGAAATTCTTCAGCCATGCTAAGCAAAATAGGCCAATGGCCTTTAATTACATCCCAATGTGCAATCTTCAGCTGATAGTTAAGTACATCTTTCGCCTTCCCGGAACTACTCCAGTAGAGAGTTTCATCGTTGATGAATAACGCTTGCATAGATAACAGAGGTTTGATGCTGTTTAAAATAAATTTTGGACTTAATTGCAGTGAATTGTATAACAAAATAAAAACAAAAAAGAACATATTGAGAGAGGTGAAGTCAAGTGAAAAAAAAATGAGTGGTTTAGAAAACAATCTTAATAGCACTGCTCTATTGCATGTCTGTAGCCGAAAAACAGTCTGCTTCAAGTTTGCTTGAATTTGGCTAAATAGCTGGTAAGCTCTTTCGAATTAGCATTAATTGGAGATCATGTTGTATAGATATACCCAATATTGTAATAGAAAGAAATAGCAATGTAATAAACATTGTGATGTATTTTAATTCCCCCTTTTAGAGTCCCGGTTAGTCAACAAAAAATTATGGCAAGCCTACCTCTAATGGCACAATTTTGCATGTCAAGTTCTCAAATAGCGGAATTTCCAGTCTTGGGCATTCCTTTTACGCATTTTGAAAACAATCTCTGTGTACACTGAAGAAGAGGAGATAAACGAAATGGACTTTACATTCAAATTATAAGAGCAAAACCCCTCTGCTTTTAGATTGGAGAGAGGGAACAGAAAAGCTTCGTTCCCCCCTTTAAAGTCGGCGCCTACAGATAGTGTGTTAGGTGTGTGTGTGATAATATACTACTGGGAGGAAACAAACGGAAGAAAAACTGAAATATAATTAAATCGGGAAATATTGGTCAAGTATTGCAAAGTTCAAAGTGTTACTTTATATAGCGATGATTACAGACGTCTTTCAAGGTCGGTTTTTGTGAAATATAATCCTTATTAGCTGAGAAAATTATTTTTTAAAATCGAAAAAAAAAAAAAACAATGCCAAAACATTAAGTGGGGCGAGCGCCCCCACGTGCGCACACCTATGCATGTTTGTACCTCTACTATTGCTCACACTTTCTTGAGTCCTAAACACAGCAAATACTTCAAACACAAAATTCCACTGGAAAACAAGAGAATCGGAGTAGTGGACCGAACTCAGAAGCTCCCTTCGTGCAAATTTGATCCCTGATCGAGCTCGGCCACCAATTATACTGATCTTTATTCCTTAAAACAGTGAAGGGAAGAATCCGATTGGTTATAAACGTGCGCAATGTTTCTAATGCTTCGGCTGACCAAATTATTATCTTATGATCATAAGTTTCGACATCACCTTCGTGGGTAGCTTGTAGCTTAAACTCGCTTCCCTCTGTGTTTGAACAAACTACTCTAAATTTTCAAACACATTCAGAGCAATAGAATAACGTTAGTAATAACTTACGTAAATTAGTAACGTATCGGTATATAAAGCCCGAATTCTAGCTGTAGATGAAATGTAGATTAGATTTGTTAATATGATCTAGAATCCAAACGAAATGAAATGAAAATGAAATCTTTAAGTTTAACGCCCCACGGTTATGCCGGTTAGGCTAAAGGAGACGGTGATAATGAGAGATGAGTGAAATGGTGGAATGAAGAAAGTGGGAGGAAACGGGAGAACCCCGAGAAAACCCACGTGCACGATGTTTGTCCACCACAAAGTCCACATGGCGCGAGCTGGAATCGAACCAAAGACCCCAAGCACCGGAGGTGAACGCTCTACCACTGAGCCACCGCGCCCCCTAGACTCCAAACGAGTCTATGCAATTGATTAAAACAAAGAAGTAAGACTGCCAAAGAAAAATAATGTGGAAAAGATAGCTTCGAAGCTCATGGTGATTTTTTTTGGGGGGGGGGGGAGCAGCTAAGGTGTTTTGCTGATCGATTATCTGTCAAAAAATTTATTGACTCAGGCTGTCATAGTGAGGCAATCTCATAGAAGCAACGTGGTAAACTCAGCCGTGAAGTTTTTTTTTTTTTTTTTTTTTTTTTTTTAGAACAACGTGCCGTTTCACACGGCGCAAGTTTCGAGACAACCCTAAAAAAATACAGAAGGATCACCCATCCTACAACCCAGGTGTGACCCCGAGTGACTTTTTTTTTCATTTTGAAAAAGAAGATACAAAGCGGGAGATTTGAAAATATGAACGAAATCGAGGCGGCCGTTGAAAGTCATTATAAAAGAAAAAACGGTGGTATTGCAACTTTTCTTCTTTTATTTAAAGTCTTAGGCCGCGAACTTATCAGCCGTCCCTCGTACATACACACACCTGGAGTGAAGCTATACATTTCCTTATTCTCATGCCTCCAAAATGGGGTTGTGATTTTTCTTTATTATTTACGTGTTAATGAGAACTGAAAATTCAAAGTTATTTTTTTATATTCATTTGTCCTATGTAATAGACATAGTGTTATGCAACATTATCAATATGATGGTATATTTTCTTGCATGCTATTTGCGCATCTCAGCCAGCTAAACATGGTTATTTTCTTTTTTGCAACATCTCTCCCACGGGAAAGTAGTTTCGTGACGACAAAAAGAAGCTATTTTAAACATATAAATGTGTAGAAACACCACTACAAATCATGTTTCTATTACTATAATAATTTCCTTATGGTAAAATTATATTTCATAATTCAAGTGATCGCATTTGTCAAGAAATGTTAATGATGAGGCGATTTCAGTACGAATTGATTCGCCTAAGTATAGAGGCAGAAATTGATATAATGTTCGGTTGTTTTTAGGCTGTTGTTCATTCTTTCTCAATGTGACTACAAGGTTTATGAAGGTGTATATATTCATCTTTGTTAGGCTTGGTGAGCGAAAAATATAGTTGCATTTACTTTCATTGTTAATTTACTGTAGGAGTACTTCTCATACAGCGTCGATGCTGAACAGAACACTAAACTGCAACTCGTCTCGGAAAGTTTCTATTGAGAGAGCTTTGTGTCGTCTCGTATCTTTTTATGAATATTCTGGCCAGTGCCAGGTCTAGCCCGGAGTCGGGAAGCCTAACGCCCCCAGTATTTTGAGTGATATAAGTAATTTAATTTAAACAATTACTTGTATATATTTTTTTGAAGTTATAGTAAACTCATACCTATCACAGTCTGGGTTCTGGTTGCACCCCCAGATTTACTTCTAGATTCGTTACTGATTCTGTCTCCAAAGTGAGCAACTCTAATTTACGTCCGTTATGTTCAGCTGAGGTCAGGAGTTTGTTAAAGAAAGAAACAAAGAAAGCAAAAGTCAATTGAGAGAGAAATGAGAAAGTATTGAAAAATTAGGGTACAGAAAAATGACGTCGTAGACAATGGGTGACTCAAGTAACTTGCAAGACAACGAAAATGCAAGATTGCGAAAGTTGCATTTTGGATTTCAAACATATTATGGCTGCTAGGTAAGGAAATCATAGGTCAGTTATGATTCATATTTACGTATAATACATTTTTTACCTTCTTTATCTTTAGTCTATTTAATCGTACTCCTTGAAATTTCAGAAATAGAGTAAATTAGTGTTGTCCATTAGATTCGTGAAAGAAAATAGTGGACCCTGATTTTTGTCTAAATTTCTAAAAGGAAGTGAGTTTAAAGTATAAATGGCTTCAAAATAAAGATTTGGGCCTACATGTGAATAAAAATAAACGTCGCTGTATGCTTTTTTACCTAGCAGCCAATATTGTAAGTAACCGAACATCTGGAAGGGCCTCATAGCTAGATGATAAGTATACGTGCCTTTGGCGCTGGAGACCTTGATTCGACTCCCGATAGAAACTCATGTGGTTTGGGTCTCACGTTAAGCTATATGTTTATGCATCACATAGCTTTGGTTCTTAACGGGACGCTAAACTCTAAATCAATCAAACAACCGATGTAGCCGATGCACTTTCCAAGTCATCTGAAGTAACGAAATCATTTGACACCCATTTGAGAGGATAATCTCGGATGAAAACCAAATAGATCGCCCATCTCTATTTGGAGAGTCTTCCGGAGTTTCATGATGGAACGTTGCCTTACTTAAACTACATTCGAAATACAATAATAAGCATTATGTGAGAGAAAAAAACAGTCCTTTTGTAAGATGGTTAACACTTTATTCGTCATGTACACAAATTTTATGTACACTTGGTCTGTGGACAGATCGAGAATGACTTATTTCCGCCAGTATTCGTAACTCCATTTGTTTCCGATGGGTTCGAAAGATGTGAACTACATACGAACTTACAATGATTACGTTTTGAATTGAGTTAGAAATATTATAATGAAAGACAGAGTATTTTATCCAGTTTTCTCGATTTCGAGGGTAATGTAAAGCTCTAGGAGGAAAACATTTATTCATCTTTCTTTTAAACTTCCAAACTAGGCTGTACGTAAGTGTCGGAAGTCTTACAGAATAGCTGAGCTATGTCCCTCCGTCTGTTTATATGTCGACAGGTAGGCCTATTAGAACAAAATTAATAAGAGATAACGAGAAGCTGTTTCTTGCAACCGATTCAGCGTTCTGTAGATTCAATTTCCTCCGTTAACTCTCTGTTCGAATCGGAAGTGGTTTGAATTAACCATTTCCGTTCTCAACATTTATCGCCATATTACAAAACGGTAACAGATAACATTTTTTAAAATCTATTCACCAGTCAAGAGAAGCTATCATCATTACCCATAACAAAACCGGAAGTGGTTGAAATTTATTACGAGCATCATATATATATATATATATATATATATATATATATATATATATATATACTAGGAAAGCTATCTGAGAATAGAGTAAGAGAAAAACTGTGCACACAAACACATAAACACATTATAAATTTTCAAGCATCTGTACACGCCATACAATACACGTTGTTTCTTGCATATTACAATAAGCTATTCAGATTTAATTTCAGTTGTACAGTCATAAAATAAAGAAATAAGACATTTAATTGTGTCTAAGCGAAATATTTTAATATGTTGTGTCCACACGAAATACATTAATCCATAAATTGGTTAAATAAAATACGTACTTATTCTAAGTAAAAGAATATCTATTAAAAGGCGTCATTTCACATAGCTATGTTGTATCTTGTATATTCTAAGCTTAACGTGCAAATTACTTGGAGGATAAGGGGTAATCTCCCTTTGTTTTTAATAATAATGATTGTTACACAGTATAGTTTCCAAAAGAGATCTACGAATTAACAATGTTTCCGCTCCTAAATAATAATTATATCTTGTTTAGAAAATGAATTACATCGTTGAAATAAGCTCAATTTACACAAAGAAATTTTAATGTACCTATTCGAATACGAGAAAGAAAATACCTTGATGCGTGTTAACCAAATCAAATTAGTACTTTAGCGCCTTAGCTGTCATGAAAGAATAAAGCTGGAACGGGAGTTAATGAGAGGACTTTCCGATATGATTGATTGGAGGAATTAATGACAAGGTTTATTAATGTATGTTTATACATGAATGATCCTTAACTACAAATTTGATAAGTGAATGGTTTTCATGAAATTCACTATCAAGCGCATTGTCATTTAGAGTACAAAAATTGGAAAGCCGATGTTTCACAAAATATCAATTTGAATTTTTATGTTCAAATTTCTGTCGAAGGAGGCTTATTTCATAGTTTCTTTCAGTAGCGTAGCGTAGTATTCCGAATTGGGAATGCCAAAGTTAGTCACTTGTGTGATACAATAGTGCTGAAATCAGTAATGTATAGCTATTACGAGGGGAAATATAGGATTATAAAAAAATTAGGGAGGGCAGACCACCCTCTTTGGTGGCCTAGTGGAGCATACAGAACTAATTGTGAGGATTACGTTAGAAGCCAATATGCAATTGTCTCAGCCCCTTCTTACCACTACCGTTGTGACGAGAAAATTCCGCCCCACTGTTTTATGAACATTGTTTCCAGTATAATTCCCTTTCTTTCTCGTGGGCAGCTTCTTTCTCCGCATACCATACTTCAATCTCGTTCTTTTTTTATTTATTTTTTTAAAGATATATCGGCACTAGAAATTTGTCATCTTGGGTCCGGAACTCAGACGCCCGTTCGTGAATATGGCCTAAGTGTATACGTATATCATTTGAAGATGCAAATAGAAAACACTTAAAACAACTCAGGGAGTCTGTTCCTGTGTGTCTATTTCATTGCCAGATATCCAGAGATTGAAGGGCCCAAGTAATCTTTGCGAGGAGTGGGGAGTGCTGGTTCTCATGACCTACCAGAGCGGTGACAGTGATTCTGCAGAATGCTTTATATTTATGCTGGTGTGAGCTCCCTCAAAGAGTTTCTGGCTACGCCGCTGGGCATACTATTTATTTATAATGAAGATTAAAAGTTTGCCTTTAATTACGATTATAATTACGATGCATTTAATTACGATTAAAGCATAACTATTTTTATATTATTATTTACATAACCGACATGCTTCAAAGAGGCATTGAAGTAGCCATTTCTGTTTTATTCTATTTCCTTGACGTTAGCGCTCGTACGGAAACTATAGCTTAGTTCAAAACAGATGGAGTTGGAAATACTTGAGAATATGCCAGCTTATATCTAAAGCAAAATGTAGAGTTGCAAGGGGTGAGGAGGAGTGAGAAAGTTAGTAGTTGGGCATGCGCATTCGACAGAAAGCAGACGAAAACCCCGATGCTTGCAGTAGGCCTGGAAGCCCAAGGAACATAGCATACGACAGGAGGAAAGACAGAAAATGTGCAGCTGAATGACGCGCATGCGTAGGTTACGCTTATCAAAGTAAAGCGAGAGAGGGCATTCAGAACATTGCAGTGCAAATACTTGTGATAATAAAAAGTAAACAATTTATATATAATGAAATACGTACTTTTTCTTATTAACAGGGGATGCCGGGCATACCGGCGTTCCCTTATGCTACGCCGCTGGTTTCTTTTAGTTTCTTTAGATGTATGGACATGAATATGGGCATATGCAAAACAAATTGGATCAAGTACTTCTTCTCTGACACATGTTTTACACACCCAGGCCACCATATTGGATTCAACTTTCGCTTTTTTTTTAAATGGGAATAGCAATAGATGCAAGCGATACATCAAATTCATGCAGAATTTTCTCGGAAATTCACCATATCTCCTGCAATTTAATTTATTCTCCATAAATACATACTATATTAAGAACAGTACAGAATAACACATATCATTTTTCATGAAAAGATCCTTAGAGAGTAGTTTAGTCTATGGTGATTTCTTTTTTTTTCTTTTTCTTTTGTGAAATGAGTTTTCTCAGAAATAACTCAGGAGATTTTGTTCGTATAAGCACGTGTTTTATTAATAAATATATCATTAGTAACCCTATAAAATGTGATTTAATTTAAGAAATGGGAGCAAGTAAGATTGTTACCACGACCCATACCGTTCATTTATTTGCCTTTGCTGTATTTTATTTTTTAGTTGTATTGAATTGCTTTAAATACAACGAATTAAATTATTTAATTAAATATAATGATGAGATATACAGAAAAATTCTAAGAACTGTTGCTTTACTATCGATGCGTTTTGTAATTTTGACTGTAGTAACATGTAGTTATGCCTACAACTTGACAAATCCAATGTCATGTATATTGGGGGTGGATTAACCATTAAGCGAGAGAAGCACGTGTATCAAGAGAAGGAAGCACCACAGAAATTTTCCATAGTCGAACTTCCCATGGTTCATGAATCATATTGTGCAGTACTTCAAACAGTGTGGCTGAACCAGAATTCGCAGATTATATATTAAAGAGTCCGATAGTTTTTGGAGTTAAGGATCTTAAAGTTCATATTTTCATGTTTTCTGCAGCCTATAACCAAGAGGAAGCATTTGTGCACTCAGGTTGGTCTATACGTTTTGTCTTACATTGGTATCAGGAATCACCTCCCAAACGTCGCTGTTGTTTTGAAACACCCTGTATATATACAATAATAACAAGAGCATTCACAGAGTGCAGATCTCTGCCAAGAGTTATGAAACCGAAGGAAATAAGAGATCCCTCCACATAGCTTAAATAAAAGCAGAGGAAACTTTGTATGCAGTCTGTGAAATTGGTGTACTTTCTGTACAATGTCAGTGGTAAAAACACAATAAATGCTGTCAAAAGCATGACGTCCTTGGCGGATAACCATTGATAATTTTAATAATTGAGGATCTTATTAAACACTTTGTAATTAAAAAAGGAAAAAACTTTTTAAATATAAATAAAGTGTAAGTATACGAAAGTATGTAAAATATTATTTTATTGTTTATTATTGTTTATCCTGTATATTGAATTACATATATATGCGAACATCAAAATCTTTTAAGTGGTCAGGGGCTCTAAGGGTATTAATCCGGCGATGTATGTATATAATCTTAGAATGCAATAAATTGAGTAGAATGTTCTTCTATAACTTATTTTCGCATAACGAGGCTGCAATGTTTCTAGAAAATTTGCCTGTTGGTTGGAGTTTAGTGTCGTCCCTTTTGCAGCAACGAGGCTATATACGAGAAATGCAGCCAAGTTTATGGTGGAATCTAAACCACTATGCGTTCAAATTTCGTGCTTCTCCCACTGGGAATTGAACCTGGGATGCAGTTCACCAAATACGTGCATGCTAGCAACTCTTTTACTCTTTTTAAAAATTCGCCCCCGAACCGCGACACTTTTCTCCATGGTCATGGTTATATTCTATATTCTACTTAACCCAAGATAACAAAGATCCGAACATGTATACTTCCCGGACAGTTAAAGGAAGCTCTGGAAAACCGATAGATTTCACTTGCCGATCAGCTAACGTCTCGGACTGCTTGACTACCACATTGGCTACACCAGCGGCGAGGTGTTTATGCTGTCAGGCACGTAGCCAGGATTTCGTGAAGGGGGGAAGAGGTCCGTGACATGACACACAAGGGGCTCGATCATTCTAAACTATTTTACGGGACATATACTGGTTCGTTTGGCCAGGTTTTCGTAACGAAGGGGGGGGGGGGGGGACGTGACATGAAACACTGAAGGCCCAATCAATCTAAACTACTTTGTTATCAACATATATTGGTTTCTTAGGACAATAAACTGAGGATTAAGTATTTTAATAACAAGTTACGAAGAAATCTCGAGTAAAATAATAATAATAATAATAATAATAATAATAATAATAATAATAATAATAATAATAATAATAATAATAATAATAATAGTAATAATAATAATAATAATAATAATAAAAAGTATAGAAAATGATTTTATAATATTTACGTTCTTCCTCTGTTCATTCAAATATAACAATTTTCCTTTCATTACGACCTCAACTATTATAAAAAGTACATATTCACTATTATAAAAAGTACACTCATGTCCAAAATGATTGTCGCATATCTATGACTGTCTTCTTGTAAGAATATAATTTGATAATGATTTTGCAGGGTACTTTTAATACTGATACCATGTGTATAATCGGGAAATGTATAGACCCTATTTGTGGTAAATTTCATAGGAAAAGAATTATAAATACGAAAATTAGAGTGAGTGAAACGAAATGTTGCTAAATGGACAAGAAAGTTTTATGTTTGTTTTATTGTTCTTATTTACTGCTCTTTTGACAAAATTTGCCACTTATATGTCTTTGCCGATTATTATAGGCATACGACAATAATATTGGACATGAGTGTACAAACTCAATAATGTCTTGTAAAATATTTTGCAATATGTGCGTTCCTATTTCTGTTGAATCAAATGTTAACAGAGCTTTCTTTCCACATATATTTTTGTTTTTATTATTCCGTCAACTACTGTCTGTTCCAAATGACAGGTTAAAGGACTAGCAGAAAATTGTTTTTTAAATAACATGTTTGATACTGCAAGGATGCGATGACGAAAAATTATGATAAAAAATGTCCACGCTGTTACACAACCGGCATTATGCTTTCAGAAGCTTGAAATCTCCCTGACTAGTAGCAGAAACTCTGAGAATTCCGCAACTTTTCTAGAAATTTCAAATTCCCTGACTCTTCCAGTATATCTCACTCACCTCGCCACAATGTATTGCAAGTAACACAAATCTCCTCAGAATAACCAAAAGCTTTCTGTAGTTTTTTTTTTTAATTTTTAACGCCGATTCTTCTTTTTCTCATTTCATTTCGTTTTATCCTTCCTTAATTTTTTAATTTCTGGTCACGAAGGGGGGGGGGGTCCGGACCTCCCTTGGCTACGTGCCTGATGGTGTATAATAGGTTGAAAATAATGGAAATATTGCCCCTTTGCTCCTTTTAAAGAAAGGACCATTCTCGCAAGCTCGAAAAAAAATATCCAACCATCAAAATGGTTTAGCATTGGTCTCTGAGATCGATCTCAGACTCTCGATTACAAGGCCAATGCATTTTTACTTATCCAGATTCGCGTCCTTTAGTTGGTGGTAGGGGGGTAATTGTCTCCCTGAGTTTGAGATACATTTACATTTTAACCAATAATGTGAAATTATGTCGTGTAGTCTACTTCCCCAGTGCCATGAAGTGGATACCCTGTTTTCCCTCAATTTTGAGCACTTTTTTATTACTTTTTTCCTTCCATTTTATATATGTGCACATTCATTTTCCTAACATGAGTAAGACTTATCTTTCTCTCTCTCTCTTTTCTTTCCTTTTCCGTTCCCGAATTTTGCGCTTCTTACTTTGGCGCCCGGGACCATCGCCCCGCTCGCCTGCCCACGGCACCGCACTGTACTTCTCCCTCCCATTTAAGCACAACTTGAAATGATGCTACTGCTTACTCGATGCTCACTCAAGGTACGGTAGGAGAAGTCCTCCCTTCGAAAGCAGGATTAACGCTATCATTCTAATGTTTACTTAAAAATGATATTTATATATGCAATGAACCACGAACACTGTATGTGAACACGTGATTTTAAAGTAAACTCTGCATACGGAAGTGACACACTGTAGCGTCGTAGCCTATCCTATTCTCAATCTGTTTTATTCAATGGGCATTGCTCTCAGACATCCCACAGCAACGCTTGTTACCACGGCTACACTTGAGATACGGGATCACGTTCTCGTCGCCTGCACGTTTGATATCTGACATACAGCAACCACGTGGTTAGGTGGCGTGTTCCACGCTGCTGGAAGAATTTTTATGTGTGAATCAGACTCTCACAGAATGCATTTGTTAAAAGCAACCATAGAAGTATTGGTGTGGGATATTGATGACATTTCATGGTCAAGGTCACACTGTATGAGCATCAACCATTAGCTTAGGCCACAACCCACAGGTGGAAGCGAAATAGTTTTTCATTTGCTCGTGTTGAATGGCAAGCGGCGATTGTGCAGTCGTAAGTACTAAGATTTCTATTGTAGTTTCGAAGTTGGTTTTAGTAATCTTTAATCTTTTTCTTCCTTTCGTTGGAAACTATTTGCATGTAGAAAACGACCTTTGGCATTCACTCAAGAAACTATACTGCCATTTACATAGTATAGGCTATAACATTTCAGAAGCGTGGCTCAGGTTGATTACTTGAAGCATCTAAACATAAAGAGCTCTTGTTTTCTATTCAGAAGGTTCCGGTTAGATATTATTATTATTATTATTATTATTATTATTATTATTATTATTATTATTGTTGTTATTTTAACGTCCCATGATTATGCACCGAGGCTAAGGAAGACAGTGATGATGAGATGGATGATTTTGGCGGCATGATGGAAGTGGAGGGAAGCGGGAGAACACCGAGGAAACCCACGCACACGGGTTGCCCACCACAAAGCTCATTTGGCAGGAGCTTGGATCGAACCGGAGAGCCCATCTGCCAGATATGAGCGCGCTACTACTGAGCCACCAAGTCCTCACACTGATATTCGTGTACGTCTAAATTAGTGAGAACACAAAGGGGAGTTCCAGGCTTAAACTCCCTTGAGAAAGATGTGATGTAAAAATGAAACTTAACAATTTCCAGGAAGATTTGAGTTTAGCATCCCTCTATATGAGACGTGGACCTACATTTAACGTGGGATCGGAATCACATGAGCCTCGCCGTCAATGGAACCCGGGTCTCCCACGCGAAAGGGATTTATAATATTAAAATATGTATACAAACAGTGGCGGATCCAGGATATGATCAAGGGAGGGGCTAAACAATAATTTGCCGTTTTATCCCGTGCAAAGCAGAATTGAAGCCCATTTTGTCCAGTATAAACCTGAGCGTCAAGGGGGAGGCCTATAGCCCCTTAGCCTCCCCCTTGGATCTGCCCTTGTATACAAACACCTGAAATGATATGAACTTGAGAGTTTGAACCCCTCCCCCATGACAAAATTCTACGTACACCATTAATGCGAATCATTTATAATGTTTGTGCTGGAAAGTGGCAGAATATCACAAATACAAGTTGACCACCCTCCTTTCCTTGAAAATCTATCTCGTAAGTATTAGGATATAGTTAGGGGCAGGAGTTTTTCGCAAGTTGCGAAATCGCGAAAGTTTTCCGACAAAACCGAGAGTTAGTCTTTTTAACGAACTACGTCAGATTGAGTAAGGAAATTAGTATCTTGAGTCGCGACAAAATACGATAACTGACAGTTTGAGCAAAATATGTCGTAAAACGCGACAAATTGCGAATTTTTTAAAATGCCCAATTCAGTGTTAAAATACAGAAACAAAAAGTACAATTTTCCAAGCAACATATGTTAAACTTAGTATGAGTTAAGGGAGCTGAATAATCTTGTATGCAAGATCACAAATAACTTTATTTCTCTAGAAATAATAAACGCGGTTGTTATGAAACTTGGAGGATTTGTTGAGTATCAATCAAGGTTGTCTTTGGTTTAATTCTTGTGTTATTATTCCTAAGGGGATAAGAGCTAGGATATGGTTATGAAATACGCGGAAAAGGGATATTTTTGAGGGAATTTCCCAAAAATCCCTCTGTTAGGGAAAACTGTACGTGATGGAGAAAAACGGAATTCATATTCAAATTCAGCGCAAAAAGTTCCTTTAAGATGAGGTGTTTTCTCTCATGTTACAAGAAAAAAGTTAAAATTTGTTGCCCAGTGATATTAGCGATGTTTTGAAAATATATGGATAATATTTGTACTCAAGTTGTGTGATGCAAAGTGGTTGGTAGGGAGCTATTATAGGTAAAACACCAAATATCCAAACAAACAAAATGTCAGGAGGCCAGTGTTTCTTCCAGCCATACTTCCGGGAGCTTTTCCTCTTCCCCCGGAACCCCCCCCCCGGATAAATTAAATAGGAATTGTATGTCCTCTTGTGCAGTGGTATAATGCTAAAATTTTTGGTATATATATGCTCAATCCTTCTTGAATATAGAGTATAGCCACCCTATATACGATCGTTCTTTCGTAAATTTAAGGTTAATGCACGCTGGACTAAAAAAAGGGGGATTAGGTGATTATATGCCATATACACCCCATTACGTTCCTGCTCTTGTGTAGAGCACCTCTTTTAGCAAATACTGCCCTAATGCATACCAGTTAGAATTTGCTTTCTCTTTCACGGACAAAATTTTCTGGAAGAAAATCTGGAGGTATCATGTCTAAATAGAATGTAAAGAGCTTGGAACCGCATCTGTCAAATTTATATTCCAAACCGCATACTGAAGAAGAATAAGACAAATAACTATATGTACAAACAAATAATGCAAAATAGGATCTAATTGTACTGCAATTGTTCATCCTCAGCACGGACTCTTTATTTGGGCACCAGGTGGACAAAACAGGTGCATTTTAATATGCTGAAGAGTTCCATTCGTGATTACTGTTAACACATGTGGCTGACGGTTAACCTTGCATAGCTTCACGTATTAGATTACATTATCTGTTAATAATATTACTGACAATGAGCTGCTTCAGTGAGCTTGGGTGCTTCGTCACCATTACAACTTAAATTTATAGAGGTCCTAAAAAGGAGGTTGATGCATGTATTGTAAGTATAGTAACCATGTTGATTACTAGACTCTAGATTGCAAGATAGATTCTTCGTGGCAATATGGTTACCGTGTAGCCAAACAAACTATCACTAAACTCAGTATGATGTACTTATTTCGTAAAAATTACGAAAACTCGATTTAGGGGCCGTTCAAAAATGTTGTGGTCCCTGATTCAAAAACTAATTATTGGCCAAGATCGCAATCTTTTGATCCATTTTTGGATCATTGCTAAATTTCTTTTTGTTTAAAATGTTAGTTGTGACGAAGAATTAATATATTTTTTGATAAAAATAGAAAACATGCACCATGGCAAAAATTTCTGTCATAACAAATAATACATACATGTCCTCTATCTTAAAAAAAAAAGAAAGAAAAGAAAAAGAATAAAAAGAAGAAGAAAAAAGAAATCTGAAATCGGAGCCGAACAATTGGGTGATGTCCCTTGTAAGCAAGCTTTTAAAGAATACACTCTGTTTCATGCAATCATTATAATTTATAACAAAATAGCAATATAGGCTTGATAACACTTTAAGTAGCGGAAACATTATGTAATGTCGGTCTGTTGATTTTGCTAGAGGAGAAGGTTATCTAATAGTTCAACAGTTATCACAATTGGCAAGAATTTTTCTTTGTATGGATTATATATAAAATACTTGTTATATCTGGTTCTGGTTTGACTTAGAATTCTTTATGTATATCATAACTTTTCTGTGACTATTTTTTATCACATTGATATATTATCAACAATCAAAACAATAAGACAACGTGGTAGATTAGCAATAAACGCAAGTCACTATTTTTAGTGTTATCCACGAAATGAAAAGTACATTTTTAAATTCGCCACAGTGACGTAACTAAGGGCCTGGGGGCCACCCGGCCGACAACGTGGAATGGGGTCCCTTCTCTACGTCCTACATCTCGATTTGGGGCTCGTAATGGCTTCGGGGCCCCCGCAATGCGGGGTCTGCAGGGCCCTTATTTACACCCCTGATTCGACACGAGACAAGAAGTACATTTTTAAGTTCGAGATGAGACGAGAAGTACATTTTTAAATTCGAGACGACACGGGAAGTATTAGTACATTTTTAAATCCGACACAAGACAAGAAGTAGTTTTAAATTCGACACGAGACGAGAAGCAGTTTTCAATTTAAGATCAGACGAAAAGTACATTTTTTAAATTCGATACGAAACAAGAAGTACATTTTAAATTCGAGACGAGACAAGAAGTAGTTTTAAATTCGACACGAGAAGTGAATTTTAAAATTCGACACAAGGCGAGAAGTACATTTTTAAATTCGACACGACGAAAAGTACAGTTTTAAATTCGATACGAGAAGTACAGTTTTAAATTCCACACGAGACGAGACGAGAAATATATTTTTAAATTCGGTACAAAGCGAGAAGTACAATTTTAAATTCGAAACTAGACGAGAAATAAATTTTTAATTCGACACGAGACGAGAAGTACAGTTTTAAATTCGACACGAAACGAGAAGTACATTCTTTAATTCGACACGAGACGAGAAGTACATTTTAAAATTCGATAGGAGATGAGAAGTAGTTTTAAATTCGAGTCGAGATTAGCAGTACATTTTTAAATTCTACACGAGACGAGAAGTACATTTTTAATTTGACACGAGACGAGAGGTATAGATTTAAATGCGACACGAGACCAGAAATACAGTTTTAAGTTCGACACGATACAAGAAACATGACAATTCTCCTCTTGTTTTTGAGACGAGAAATCTTACAAGTCTGATGGATAACACTACTTGTAAGAGGTCAGAAGTTTTGCCAGAATCTTTGCATATAATATGTAGCCCTGCTCCGAACATTTGCCTTGATAATAAATCAGTTATTAGTACCTAGTTCTAATGCTTTTTTGTTCGTTTGTGTATGAGGATTAATTAACAACCTGGGTAATATTATCATTTTCTTGTAATTGGTTTACCGAAACTCCTTTATATACGTACAGTACGTGCGTCCGTCCGTCCGGGAAACAAAGATCTCAAAAACTACTTGATAAATCACTACCAAATTTGGTCAGACTGTTCAGGGTCAGAAATTAGGAATTGAGTTCGTTTATAGAGGTGATATTCATACCGGAAGTGGTAGAAATCAAATACATTTCATATTCGTCTATAACTTTGTGCTAAACCCGGAAATGATCGAAATTCAATATATCTTCCGGTTTCGATAGTGATCTACTTACAAGGAAAGCTATCCAACTCCTCGACGAGTATCGCAGTGAAACGTGCACAAGAAGAAGGGCATATTGAAAGATGGAAATATGCTTACTCTTACGATTCGCAACGTCGTCGAACCGGAAGTAGAATGATCGTTCTCCCATAACCCCTGAAAGTTATGTATTCTGGTTATACATGCCAGAATATGATACAGTGAACTCTGTTTTCTTACGAAGACGAAGATTGCAAACTCAAGATGATAGCAGTCGATGGTGATTGGGATCTCTAGTACGTCATTGATTCGAACCGATGTGAAATTGAACACGATACGATTCACCGATTGTAAGTTTCAAACAAACACGTGTACCCGGTGCAGAAAAGGGACACGCTGAAATCACAACGCAAAATGGCTTTCTTGATTATTATTATTATTATTATTATTATTATTATTATTATTATTATTATTATTATTAGTAGTAGTAGTAGTAGTAGTAGTAGTAGTAGTAGTAGTAGTAGTAGTAGTAGTAGTAGTAGTATGATTAGCATTATTAATATGAGTACTAGGATGAGTAAAAATAATAATAATAAAAAGACAACACATAGGCTATATTGTTGGGCCCATTAAATAACGAAGGACTTCGGCCCGTCTTGAATGCCCTCTAGCACTGTTATAAAGGTTTTAGAATCCACAGACAACCATATCCCAGCCGGGATCCGAAGTCAGGGCCCTTCAGTTGTTGACTTGACGCCTCAATCTACACGAACATGAGGTCTACTAGAAGAAGAAATAGAATAGAACAGGGTTTCTCAACCCGGGGGTCGCGAAGAAAGCGAAAGAGATAAATATAATTAGAATCTAATAATGGAAAATATTTTTAAATAATTATTATTTTGAAATCTGTTCTGATAGACAATTTTTACTTGTATACATACTGTCAAGAACAACAAACATTTGGTCTACTAAACATTTTTAACGGGTGAAGAGTTGGTTAAAAATCAATTTAAATGAAAGAAATGTGAATCTAATGAGAACTGCGTATTGAAATACCAGAAGAATGCAAATCCACTTTATTTTTTATCACATGACCCAAAATTAAGGGGTTTATGAAGTTTTAAAATGTTCAAACGCCCTCCATTTTGAAACAGTATGACAGACCGCATTCGATGTTTGTAATATGAATGAACGGACCAAATTTGGTTTTAATCCATTCGTTTTTAGGGAAGTTACTGTATCCACTATATACAAGAAATGGATTCTACTATTATAGAAATAGATGTATATAGTGAAACCTCCGCAATAGTTATATTAAAAATCAGCCACAAGCTTATTACAAGACAGAAATTATAAAGGGGTCGTTGGCAAGAGGATGTGATAATATGCAGGTAGTGATCGAAATCAGGTTAAGAACACTGGTATAGGATTATTATTATTATTATTATTATTATTATTATTATTATTATTATTATTATTATTATTATTATTATTATTATTATTATTATTTCTTTGTCTTCTTCGTCTTATTGCCGACCTCATGTTCATGTTGGTTGAGACGTCAAGCCAGCGATTCAAGGGTCTCGACTTCGAATCCCGGCTGGGGTGATCGGTTGCGGATTTTAAAACCTTTATAGCAGTACTAGAGGACATTTAAGACGAGCCGAAGTCCTTCGTTATTTAATGGGCCCAACAATATAGCCTATGTGTTGTCTTTTTATTATTATTATTTTTACTCATCCTAGTACTCATTAATAATGCTAATCATACTTGTACTACTATTACTACTACTACTACTACTACTACTACTACTACTACTACCACTACTACTACTACTACTAATAATAATAATAATAATAGTCATACTAATAACAATAATAATAATAATCATAGAAAGCCATTTTTTTGCGTTATGATTTCAGCGTGTTCCATTTCTCCATCGGGTAAATGTGGTTATTAGGAACTTACGATCGTGTATCGTGTTCCATTTGACATCGATTCGCATTAATGATGTACTAGAGATCCCAACCACCACCGACTGTTATCATCTTGAGTTTGCAATATTTGTCTTCGTGAGAAAACTGGTTCCAGTGGATCACATTCTGGCATGTATGACCAAAGTACATAGCTATCAGGGGCTACGGGGAAACAATCAATCTACTTCCGGTTCAACAACGTTGCCAGTCGTAAGAGTAAGCATATTTCCATCTTTGAATATGTCCTTCCACTTGTGCAAGTTTCAATGCGATTCTCGTCGATAGCTTACCTTATTAGACCAAAAACGATAAGAAATAGCGAAAAGTGTTTTTCTTCCTTTCTTTTTTTCTTTTTTTGAATCTATTTAGCGTTCTAAGAATAGATATAATATCTCTAAACGTTATGTTCAAACCGGAAGTGAAAAATCAACCACTTTTTGTTTACCATTTATCGCTGTAGAATAAAAATGGTAATAGATAACGAGAAGCAGTTTCCTGTAATCAATTAAGCATTCTGAGAATATATTCCACCTCCACAAAAAGCGGTAGTGGTATTAAAATACTACCACTTGAGAAAATATCACACCATACAATCCAAATTGTTTCACGTGGTGTACATGTGACATTAATACTTGTTTTATTTATGTTAATTATTTAACAGTTATTCCTACATAGCATTTGAATTTCTTATTATTATAATAATTACAAAATTCTACCAGCCTACTTCCAAAAGTTAGCTACGTACTGTAAATTTACAATACAAAACCGGAAAGGTTCGATACGAAACGAGAAAACTTTTTCAAGTATCTAGATCGAGACTAGAAAGAATACTTGAATATTCTAGACGAGACGAGAATTCTAAAAAAATTACGAAGCGAGACAATTTCTCGTCTCGTGTCGTGAACATTGCACCGCAGTAGTTCTTGATTTCATTATATCATCTTGTATGAGGAGGTTTCCTACATAAATTATTGTCTCTTGGTATCCAAGCAAAGATTGCTTTTGACCGTTGATTTTCAATTTTTTTCCCGTGCAAAATGTCTGGTCACCTGTAAATTCATATGCCTTTATTTTCACACTGATATCTTACACTGTTATCTTCCTCCCATTTCCGCATCTTTGGGAGTTGTTCCCAGTGGTGACGATTGGATGTTAAAAGTGGGGGGGGGGAGCAAGACATGATCTGAATATTTGTATATCAATGTTAGTTTTTCTGGTTTTTCTAACACTTTGTTTGACGAAAGGTTGTATAACTAATAGGTACTAGACCTTTGTACTTTTAAACAACGACGGTGTAAGAAGAGATTTTATTCCTTGCTGATGAACATCTTAAAATTCTGTCTGGAAAATTGTGATTAGATTATTTAATAACATATTTGTAAAACAAACAAATAGAAAGGGTAATTTTAATCATAGTAATGAATAATGATGCTTATTTTGAAAAAGTTATATTGAAATTGGGATTAATGAATAACTTATATTTTTAATTCCACACATGCCATTAAATGTATGTTATTACTCTTAGAAAATGAAAGACAATCAATAAATACTACAAGCATAAGCTACGACATTTAAAGAAATACGCAATTGCAATATTAATTGCCTTAATTTCCAATTAAAACGAATTTCTGTAGCTTTCTGAACTCCACGGGAAGACACATAACCCATGTGTACTCACGCAACGGCAAATATTAAGCTATGTGGTACTATTTTTTCCTATGAACCAGTAATACATACAAAAACTCTACATTTCCAAATAAAACTATATACATTAAGGGGTCACTTCAAAAAAGTGGGGAGCAACGGTTCCCTCTTGCCCCCTAATCGCCATCCCTGGTTATTCCTAATATCCGTACTTTGCATGCTTTGTATTCTTCAGACGGCGAATGTCTGATTTTGCTAGTGTTCAGCCACAATTTCAGAACAAGTATACTATCTGTAGAGCACGTTCATTAAATATTTCCCGCTTCAGACCTATGAGCCGTTTAGTTGTCTAATATGAAGCTTTCAATCAATTTATTAAAAGAGAATTTGCCCATTCTATGTATATGTAGATCGGAGGTCGATGAAATAAAGTTAACCATTATTTTGCAGAGACCCATTGTAAACTCGGGCCAATAATGAGTTCTACTAAAAACCAAATCAGTACTACTGGGACTTAATGAGTATTATCATGCGGAAATTGGGGTTCTGTAATCCACATACGAAACGGAATTGTTAGAATATAGTAGCCTACATATTTGATCAGTCTGAGTTGTTTTATGTTGGTATAAGTGAATTTGTGATTAAATGTATCTAACACTAACATGCAATAGTCAATTCTTTTACAACTCCAATACGGTACCAAATCATTGCAAATCGATGAGGAAACAATGAATATGATTCGAGCATGTTTAAATTATATGTATGTCAAGCTAGTAATTAAGATATGTAAAACTATCACTCTCGCTCATTTATCATTAGTACGAATTACCAAACATACTAATTCTGAAACGAACGGATTTATTACCAAACATTTAATGGAAAAAGGGAGTCAATTCTTACATATTTAAACCATTTTTTAAAAATGTAAATCACATTATTGTTGCAAACCAGTACGCACAATGAAGAGGAAGAATAAACAGAAGTTTCACCTTCAAAAATTTCTACGGAAATTCTTAGTGATGATCGCGTGATTATGCATCTAACCAATAGGCTTGTTAGCCGTTGTCTGAATTAACTCGAGATATCCTAAGGAGTTCCCATTTAGCGACAATTACAAAAAGATAAAGCCGTTGTAGCTTGTCACGCCACTATGCAACCAATCCTGCGTTAAGATTGAAGGAGTTCCCTTTACTACACAGCGTGAACTGAATCACATCGACGCTGAATGAGCCACACTGACAATACGAGGGAAGGTTTTTTTGGAGTTGAGCCAAGGTGACTGCGAAGGTCACACTGTATATAGTCTCGTGAATAGAATTCATGTGAGGGAGATAGTGGTCTTAGTTTAAAAAAAGAAAAAAAAATTCCTCGCTGATACCCATTCCAATCGGATGCGGGTTCACGCACTCTCCCCATGATTTGCCAATCCTAAATCCTGACAGCGGGGAACAAGTTCCTCGTTATAGCATAACTACTGGTAGCGTTGACATTCTTATTCTGTGCATGTGGAAGGCCGGCAAAGATAATTTCCCGTAAGTTCAGTCATATTATATTATAATTTTATTAACACTTTCTAATGTGAGTTGTGTATTTTATCTTACGAGAAGTCTAGAAAATATTTTTGGATTGTCAATACCTGAAAGACGAAACAACGAGCAATTCTAGCTTCTGGATTTCGAAGTTTAGGATTTAGATATCTGGGCTTTCGACATCTATGGCCATCTAGCCCGTCACGTTTGAGGGATGACGCCCTTCGGCGAGCACGCTGTCCGGAGAAAGGGAAGCAAGAAAGGATTGAGGAAGGAAGGAAGGAAGCAGCTGGGACCTATGTAAGGTATCACCTCGGCATTTGCCTAGTATGAGTGAGGAAAACCCCGGAAAACGTCATTCATAATGGCTGGCTTGAAAAAGCCTTTAACACTTTTTCGACCGAGTGTCCCACCCGGGACCGCTCGCACCGAATCTAGTTTCTAGACACAGATCTTAAATTATTAAAATATTTCAATTCACACGGGAAGAACAAAATACAGTAACTCAGTAGGGCATTCAACTCAGGTATGTGTGGTCCTCGATTCTAACCGAGAATATGTGAGTTTGTGGTGATTTTCTTGGAATTCTCCGGTTTCCTCTCACTTCCTTCTTCCTTCCCGTTTCGATTCAACAAATCCTTCTTTACTAATCCATTTACATACTTGCACTTTTTCTGCAATCTTCTCATACAACATCTCCAGTAGCTAGTGTCCGGTGAGGACACTCACCCGAAAAAGTATAGAAAGCTTTTACAGGCCAATCATCCTAAGTGAGATTTTCCTGGGTTTTCCGCATTCCCACCAGACAAATGCCGGAATGGTACCTAACATAATGATCCCAGGCCACTTCCTCTCGTCCTCATTCCTTTCTTTCCTTCCAATTTCGCAAACAGTATGATCACCGAGGAACGTCATCTCTCATACGTGACGTGTTAACATGGCCATAGATACCGAAAGCCCGGAAATCAAATTCCTAATCCAGTAGTTAATGGTGCAACTGTGAATTCGATTATAAAATGGATCTTACTAACACTATTTTATGTCCTTTAACTTGACAGGTAAAGACAAGGTACAAAGTAATTCACATGTAATTAAGATGTAGTAATTAACGGATGAATTAGTGGTTATGATAAGACAAAAACAACTAGAGTTAATTATGATCTAGCAATTTTGCAAACAAAATAGAGGCGTAGTATGCACCACCCTCGTATAACAGACGTTAACGGTATCCCTAATTCTGCATAGTTTAATAATTATAGATATTCGAATAGATAAACTCTATGTTGAAGCAGATTTTTCTTCCTTCTTTTAGTTTTCTCTCTTTCATTTTCTACTTCCATTTCGATGTGAGGATTTCGCACCTTGTGTAAAGGTCGAAATGATTTTGGCCAGCAGCAAATATCAGGGAGCATGTTGTGTCTTATGAAATCTTGTTTAGTATATAACTCACTGAAAAAAAAAAAAAAAAGGCTTCCATACCTCTTGGCTGCGGGCCTGGAACGGAACATCAAAACTAAATTCCTCATGTCATCTCTTTGTTTATGAATATGAGAAATATTGAATTTAGAATTTAGATTTCTGGACTTTCGGCATGTATATACATTTAGCCCGTCACGTATGATGGATGGCGTCCCTCGTCGAGCACATTGTCCCGAGAAAGGAAAGAAAGGAAGCGACCTGGGTCCTATAAGTTATGTACCACCCCGGTATTTGCCAGGTATGAATGAGGAAAACCCAGGAAAATCTCATTCAGGATGGCTGGTCTGTAAAAGGTTTTTACACTTTTCTCGACTGAGTGCCCCACTGGGAATCGAACCTGGGATCGCTCGCACCGACTATTGGATCAGACCAGCGTTTCTGAAACTTTTTTTTTTTTTTTGCCAGGACCACTTTTATTAGTGTTGTAAGGACCACTTAGTACTTTTGTTCCCTTCGAAAGCAAATGAATAATAACTTATTTTTAATGTTATTTATTAATTTATACATATTTGAGCACTATCATCATCTATGTCGTTAAACCTGTCACGTATCCCTAGGCGAACACACTATCCGGGAAATGAAGAAGGAAGAAAGAAAGGAATGAAAAGGAGGAAAGCAGTCTGGGACTTGTACGTTAGGTACCATCCCAGGATTTGCCTGGTGTGAATGAGAAAAATCCAGGGAAAAACTCACTCAGAATGGCTGGTCTGAAAAAAAAATGGTTACATTTTTTGACGTATCCACCGGGAATCGAACCTAATATGTTTGCACCAAAGACGAGAGCGTTAGTTTTTTTAATGTTTTAGCATAAATAAATGAGCATAACTTTTTGCTTTAATTTAATAAGGGTATTAATAAAAGAAAGTATAATTGAAGGCTATAAAGAATATTATTATAATAATGCATATCTATCCAGGATTTCTCAAGCTGGAGGTCGCAAACATAGGTGAAAAATATAAATATAATTAGAATGTAGTAACGAAAAAAATATTTTTGAAGATTATTTTTAATTTCGTATTTTGATAAGTCATATTTTCATGTTCACACTTGTTTTCAAACAGCTAAGTAGATTGAACAAAATTGTAAACTCTTAAAGGATCGTTTAAGAAAACAATTGGAATAAAAGAGGAATGAAAGTGGTGAATGACTGTAGATTGATATACAAGAGGTATACAAATACAATGAAAATTGCATGTTAAAATACAGTATAAGCCAAAGCTACACTCATATGGAGAACTGTAAACCAATAAAAAGAAATAATCAAAATGCTTATTACAAACTGGAAATCACTTATAGAACAGGATGATGTGATTTTTTTTTTAAAGGTTGTGATATGAAATAGCTTAAGAAAGCTTGATCTAAGCTATTAGAATTTGTATAATCTTCCCTTATTAAATTATTATTATTATTATTATTATTATTATTATTATTATTATTATTATTATTATTATTATTATTATTATTATTATTATTATTATTATTATTATTGAGCCACGGTGGCTCAGTGGTAGAGCGTTCACCTCTGGTGCATGGGGTGTCTGGTTCCACCCCAGCTCGCGCCAAGTGAACTTTGTGGTGGACAGATACCGTGGTCGTGGGTTTCCTCAGGGTTTTCCCGTTTCTTCCCACTTCCTTCATTTCATTATTTCATTAATTTCTAATCACCACCGTGCCCTTTAGCCTAGCTTTAGCACAACCGTGGGACGTAAAACTCAAAGATTTCATTTCATTTTTCATATTATTATTATTTTATAATCTATAACTGTTCGAAATTCTCAAGTAGAGTGTGCGATACCGAATTTACCAAAGTCTTACATTTTCTGTCTTGCTTGGATGAATGTTCAGCCCAAGAGGTCCACAAGATTAGATCTTGAGGCCCACGGTTTGAGAAACTCTGGATTAGAGAGCATCTGTCTAAGACGATTGGACTAAGTACAATTTACAACAGCATAGCTATGACTGTGTATTTTTAATTTCGAAGATATTATCTCACATTACAAACAAATTTAATATTACGCAAGGCCTCAGTAGTTCAGTAGTAGAGCGTTCATCTTTGGGTAGGGTCCCTAGTTCGTTCCCAACTCGCGCCAAATAGAGTCATAGCGGTCTATGTGGGTAGCTTCTCCTACTTTCTTCATTCTACCCTTTTCATTCATTCTATTATCACTATCTCTTTTAGTTTCGGTGCGTGATCGTGGGACGTTAAATTCAAATCATTAACATTTCGCTTTGTACCTACTTTGAAGAATAGAACGAATCGTCGTCAGCTGAACAATTAAAAAAAAAAAAAAAAAGCTAAGTTAAACGTACTTACTTGTATAAAAATTAAATAAAAGAACATTGAAACTGTAACGCTTGGGTTCAATAATTCAATTGATGTAATGTCGTAGTATTTTTAGTACCCATGAAAGTCTCTGACATCATTGTTGGAGTCAATGACACTTTAAAGCTTCTTTGAATGTACAGTAATTTCTGCACGTAACAGAACACGCTTTTATTATGCTTGTATCATTATACAGTTACATCCAATTGTGGCTTTAAGAAGAAAAAAATGTTTGTTCGACAATGATCATTAAGACCTCCATTTACTCTTAATAATAGCTTATCAGTAGAACATCCAACAAAGCACAAAGTTGATTCTGGGTTGCAACAGGACGTCAAAATGATATGAAACATGTCATTAAACGTCAAATAAGGATTCAAATGAGTGATACGTGAAGAACTAGGAGCAGAGAAAATTCAGATACATGAGATTAAATGGAAGCCTTGGAGATTAAATGGAAATTACTCATAGACACGATATTGTCTTATAATCTCGTGTAGCTTTGGGTGAAGCCCATGGGCGGAGTTAGGAATTGTCTGCTGGGGGCAGACCTTTTGTCTGTTGGGGGGCATGGTAAACATAAATGAGAATTGAAGGATCTTATAAGTGGCATTTTTATTCTTTGTCAAAAAGTCGGGGGGGGGGGGGGCAATGCCTCCCATAACTCCGCCCATGGTCAAGCCAGAGATCTCTTGCATAATAAGTGTGGTCTTCCAACGTGAGCTACCATACCTTTGTAATGTAAAAGCAATTGAGAAATCCTTCAGCCAATATTGACAAATAATTGGAGAGACATTCAGAGAAGTATTGTACAATCCGCGGCAAAAAACCTGCAACATGAGCATAAAGTTTATTGTGAAATGACGAAGTCTTTTGCTCCAAAATAAGTGTGCACGCGAGGAGGCCGAGGTTTATCTTGGCGTGATTCGTTCCACTTAGACGTTATGTTCATTCCCTGTGCTGTTAGGTGTAGTTTCACAATAAACTTATATCCTCATGTTGCAGGTTTTTTGCCGCGGATTGTACCAACGATGCCTTTACAACAACTTGTAAATTCGGCATGGGAGACCCGAGTTCGATTTCTAGTGGGACCTTATGTGTTTGGATCCTACGTTAAGCTGTAGATTCACGTCTCATACATCCCTTGCTGCTGAGTGGGATGCTAAACTTCAAATCAACAACAACACTTGAAAATAATACGCGTAATCCCCTGTGATGGGCAAACAATTTCCTAACGTTGCCTTTCCCATACGAATTAACGTAGACCCTACAAGCTAGAGCAGCGAATCCCAACAAGTGTGTCGCGCAGCCCCATGGGCTTGTCGCGAAATTTTAGAATTTTAGAAGTCTAAAAGTAAAAATAAAGTCAAATGCCCCGTATAGTTTCACGTTTCAGTGATAGATCTATATGAACAAATGCAAATTAACAAAATACATGTATGTCTTTGTATTTTAAATTATTGTGGAACTTTCATTAATATTTAGTTTATAGATATCTTATCCGACTTCAACATACATAGGCCTAGTTAGAGAGCGAGGCGAATTTTTATTGATATGGTACTTTTTAATATACGCCATGCTCTTTCCTCTATCATTTCTGTTTTTATTTTTATTTATTTTAATTTTTATATATAAGATGTTAAATAACATAACAATTTTCGGACATATTATGTTACATAACAACATAATTTACATAACATGCTACTTTGGACAGTTTACACTATACAGTGTTTTAGGTTTAAATATTTTGTTTACAACTTGTTTGTTTCTTTCCCATATTTGAATTTTCTTGGATTATTAGTTATTTGCACTGTATTTTACGACACAATTCATATGCACGCATAACATAAATATAACTAGGTGAAGAATTATAGTACTTAATTTTCCAGAAATAATCTGTGGTTATAATTTCAATTGAATTTCAAAATTGGTTATTTGATTTAAACTTCTTTTAGTTTTTCTTCTTCTTTTCGGATTGTCTTTTCCATGATTAATTTCCTCTTCTTCCAGAGTTCTTCGACCATCTGTCTAGTAATCATTTCTGTTTTCCTTATTTGTTAGATTTTTTTTTCATATTAAGGTTTCTCAATTTGTTTCCTACCGAGATGTCTTTTTCTTTCTTTCTTTCTTTCTTTTTTTTCTTTTTTTTTTTTTTGACATAGTTCATCACAGTTCCATAATACATGTTCCGGTGTTTGTTTATGGGTATCTATAGACGTTCAATCAAGCACCAAATATAGATATCTATGATGTTCCGAGGACTTCAATTTGTTTCATTCAATAGACATTCAATTGACATAGACTATTCGATCACTCTCTAACATTGAGCGAAATAAACATTTTCAACGAATATTTCTAAACAGTGTTCGTAGTTTGAGGGGAATTTCCCTAATTTAGGGGAATTTCGTACGTAAATTTAGCAGAAAGAAAAAAAAGGAATTTTTCGTTAAAATGTGAAAATCCAAATAAATTCTCGCGCTGACTGATTGACCAATAAATACTTAAACTTTTCTTTGTTCTTCAGAAACAATACAATAGTAGTAGTTTGTGTTTGTGTTCAAAGTAGCATAATTTGCACCAATTTTTGGCTCGGTGCATTTATGTATATTTTTGTGTAAAAACATAGTTAAAGAAAAAGTAAAACCAACAGAAACAAAAAGTAAATGAATAAAACAAATGTGGTTGACACTTCCTTTAATAAGTAAATTAATCTTATCGCGTAACTTCGGTCATAGGAATTAACACTCAACAAACTAGGGAAAATTTTGTGTTACTTAAGGGAAAGTTTCTTAAGAAAAGCTACCAACACTGTTTCTAAACATGCCGCACCGTTGACGAACGAAGCTCATGCGCTTGTTACTTTACAATTACTGATGTCTAAATAGATCCAAATGATTTAATGTATCATAGAACTCAAACAATTCGTAAAGTCGTACACAGACAGTTCGTCTATCTAGAATTTTTATTCTGAAGTGAACGTGATGGATGTAAAGTTACAAAAATATGTCCTCTCTTCACATTCCTCTGTTATTGTCTAAGAAATGAATGAAACTAACGACTATCTGGCCTAATGTAGTGGAAGGGCAGGCCGGATATTAAAAAAAAGTGAATAGGACAGAGTTCTATAACTACTCATTTCTTTCCCATCCATAACCTTAAAATGCACTTTTTATACCAAAACTCACTCTTAAGCAAATCTTCTTACCTCTTTGTATAGATTAGCACTTTATAAATGTTTGTTATGTGCTATACATGGGTTTTAAAAATTTATTGCATGAAAAATGAACTCTAAGAATAAAAATACTGTATACATTTTAAAATAAATTTTATAATATATAACTTAATTGTGGGAAATATAGAATTGTGTACTTAACACCATACAAATACGATATTCAATTTTAAAATAAACAAAATATTAACGTAAAACGTAGGGTTAATTCTTAAATAAATGATTTATGAAGCTTAAGCTTAATAAATAAATGAGCTTAAGCTTGATCATAATAAATAATTTATTAAGTTTATTTTACTCTTCGTTGATAAATGATTACACAAAGTGAAAAGGTACCCCTAAAAGAGTCAAGTTAGTTTTTTTTTCGTCAATAGATTATTTTTTCTGAGTAAAATCGCGTTCTTATGAAAGTGCCACAAGTCTAGTAGATTATTCCCCAAAAAATCTAAATTATTATGGAAGTTTTATTATTATTATTATTATTATTATTATTATTATTATTATTATTATTATTATTATTATTATTATTATTATTATTATTATTATTATTATTATTTTCCGAGCTAGACTGAATATCCCCGATCTGGATAATGGTGGGTCTACTTACATTGAAAATTGCAGTGTGCACTTACACAGGGAAAAGGTAAAAAATACATTACAGACTGGACATTATCACAAGAAGTCGTCAAGGACAAAACTATGATATGTTGAAAGAAAGTAAAAGTTATTTTTCAAGCCTATCTGCATTCCCACGACCTGCATGTCAATATTACCTAACAATATTTCTTTTGCTTTTTGTAATAAAAAAAAAGAGGAAGTGGTTACTTCCTATTGTGATATTAAAGACAGATAAAAAAAATATTTTAAAGAAAAGAGATATTCGCAAATTACAAGTGATTTCTTAGACAACAAAGCTCCTCGGAAAATTCATTTTCTTTATTGCTTAAAAAAATAGTACAGAGTAGCCCTATATATTAAGATTAATGTAAGAAGGTTTCCGTTGAATTTAAGATTTATACTCAGGGTAATCAAACTTTGTGTAGCAGAATAGAAAAGTCAACAACAACTGACATATTTTAATTATTTAAAAGCCATTGGCCTATTTAGGGTCCCATTGGCATTGCACATGACAAACTTAGTTGTATTGCGAGATAGTAACTTTTGCTTGAACTGCTAGAAAGGCAGAAAAATATTACGGATAGTCTGATTATATAAATAATAATAATAATAATAATAATAATAATAATAATAATAATAATAATAATAATAATAATAATAATAATAATAGACCAAGAAATAACCCTCATACAGGTAGCAATGACATTGACTCAGACAACATACGTACAATATTTAGTACGAAAATTAGCAAATACAATGACCTGCAGACGAAATCAAACAGATATAAAAATATCAGAAAGTTACAGCAAGACCAATCATAATCTCAGCTACAACTATTTCCCCTAAAAGTACTGTGACCCAACAGGAATAGATATACGAAAAACATCTCTTAACGAACCTTCAAAAATCAGCAATTCTAGACACCCTTCACGTGGTCAGGGAGTTCTCGTTCAATAAGCTACGCTTGCCAGATACGTCCATCAAATTATTAAGTTGGAACCAGAAGGAACGTGGATACATATTGAATAAAACGTATTGTGTTTAGTTTCTTGAATTTAAGCAGCACCATACCTATGGGAATAGAACCTACAAAACGTTACTTGTTCCAAAGGCGACTACCTTACTTCGTTTACAACTGCAGGGAATGGGCAGAGGAGATAAAGAGAATGTTTGTGACATAAGGCTAACAACTATCGAAATAGATATATTTTCTCATAAGCTAATAAAATATGAGTAAGTAATATAAGCTCTTTACAATTAGATATTATTTGATGAACTTATACGTTAAAAGTATTATTTACACAGTCATTAAGGGGGGTACGGTGGCTCAGTAATAGATATTTTGGATCTGGTGCGTGAGGTCCCTGGTTAGATCCCGGTCCAAGTAAGTTTGTGGTTGACAACATCGCGTCCGTGAGTTTTCTCATGATTCTCCCATTCCCTCCTAAATTCTCATTCCACCAATTCTTCGATCATCATTCACTTGCCTTCGATCATCATCAGTCTCCCTTAGCCTAACCGGTACAATCATGAGATGTTAAACTGAAAGATTTCATTTCATACAGTCATATTTCTAAAAAGTTTTTATGGTGAATCGCTTAATAGCTGAGGATTCTTTACCACAGTTTAAAATCTTCCATACTTTAATGGCTTTGCACAGTTTAAGGTAGGCGGAAGACTATGGTCCTAACTTTCTCGCTCCTCAAATTAAATGTTTCTCCACCTATAAAACATCGCCTCTCCCGCGTGCAAAACCCAAACGGGTAGGAGGTTAACACCACAGTAACATGAACCAGATAAATAATACAATGATCCAGAGTTATACAAGTGCTAACCACTATAAGCCAGTGGCGGCTCATGAAGTCACACCGGTAAAATTTACAATTTTATCGCTACCAGGAGAGGGAAGAAAATTTACCGAACGTACTAATTCTTGCATTCAAGAATTATGTCATTAGGTAAATTTTCTTCCCCAGAGTTCTCTTACAAGCCGGCACTAGTATCGTCTCCCATACCAATTGTTCTGCCTCCGTTGATGTGAGGTCTATATTCGAAGTACTACCATTCACCATGAGATGTGATAAGAAGTTTCACACACCAATACAAGAATTGTACGATGAACTCCAACATAAACCAAATCGAAAATGGACAGACACAGTTAATTAATTTGAGGACAATATCCCTCCCCTTACATCGATGAATAGATAAAATTCCTTAGAATCATCCTACTTACACTACTTCGCTTTATTTGAAAAGTTTCCCCTTTCGCATTCCCATGTTCTCTAGTTCACTTAGCCATTCGAAATGTAGTTTCAATGAACTGACATAGCAACTCACCACAAAATTAGGAAACACTTATATTGATTTTAGTTTATGTAATAAATAACCTTGCCGTAAGAGAAGACATTACTCGAAACACATTATGATAGATGGGAGCTGTGAACCTTACTTGTCAGAAATATAAATTCATCTAATTTTTGCTATTCAATGTTAAACAATAAAATAGCGGACAGTGGGGTTGCCAGAGGGGGCTCGAACCCCCTTCCTAATTAGTGGTGAGACGAGGAATAAAGTTATCCCGTCTCATAATTTTATGTAGAACTATCGTCGCGTCTCGATACTCAAAAGGTACATTCGCGAAGTGTCCCCTCGGGATTCATGTAAAACTGATTTAAATGCAAAGTTCTCCATGGCTCAATGTGTATTGTACTAATTTTAGCGGCCCATATGGGTAATTTGCATATTTATGAGCCTTCATATACTCGGAATTCAATCATACACTACTATAATGCTCGGTCACAAAATTGCTTTTAGTTTCTTTATATGTAACTGAACATGAATGTGGGCATATGCAAAACAAATTGGATCAAATACTGCTTCTCTGACACGTGTTATCCACACCGGCCGCCATCTTGGATTCGCCATATTGGATTCAACTTTCTGTTTTTCAAATGGGAATAGGTGCATGTGATACATCAAATTAATATAAAATTTTCTCGGAAATTCATTGGCGTAGTGAGTTTTCCGATAGTTTGTACCATTTGCGAAATATTACATGTTAAATCCCTCTAGGCACTTCGCGAATAGACATTGCAGAGTAATATCAGTTACGCTTACGTTTTTGATGTTGACAAATCAAAACAATTTCTAACTGGAAAAGTACTGTAGGTATAAACAAACTCTCTACAACATTCTTGTCATAATCTTACAACATTTCTGTGAGTGATTGTTATTACTTTCATGTTATACTATAACAAGGAAGTATTGTATTACGAATAAAATGCCTAATGTAAATCTAGATACGACCAGATTTTGGTGAAGATCTACCATATCCTATTTACGTATGTATGTCTGTATGTATGTACGTTCAGAAAACATTTCGTCAACAATAAATCACGTAAGAGATCACATATAGATACGGGGCCCTGCACAACTTTTCAAATGGTTGAATTTGTGAAGTGCCTCACATTCAACATGCAATATTTTGCAAATGGTACAAGCTATCGGAAAATTTACTACACCAATGAATTTCCTAGAAATTTTTGTATGAATTTGATGTATCACATGCACTTATTCCCATTTGAAAAACCGAAAGTTGAAGCCAATATGGCGGATCCAAGATGGCGGCTGGCGTGGACAACACGTGTCAAAGAAGCAGTACTTGATCCAATTTGTTTTGCATATGCCCACATTCATGTTCAGTTACATATAAAGAAACTAAAAGCAATTTTGTGACCAAGCGTTATAGTAGGGTATGAATTCCGAATATATGAAGGCCCATAAATATGCAAATTACCCGTGTGGGCCGCTAAAATTACTACAATACACTTTGGGCCGCGGAGAACTTTGCATTTAAATCAATTTTAGACGAATCCCGAGGGAACACTTCGCGAATTTACCTTGTCAGAGAATTCTTTATTGTCTCGTTTCGGTCCTTGGAAAACTTTTCTTGTCCCGTTTTGTAAATTTATGTAAAAAAAAAAAAAAAAAAAAAAAAAAAATAAAATAAATCCTTATTCTTCTTAATTTCATGTAGAAGTTATCAGGAGTCTTCTGTGTCACGAAAGGTCCACGAAAGGGATGAATGACATTTAAATCAAATTTATTATTGGAGTATATTGTGTAATGACTTGCATATCTTTAAACACTGATAAATTCTCTTAGTCATCTTAGCGCCAATCACTTCTCAATTTATAGCTTTTATACAGTGAATCAAGTAACACTAAAACAGTGTTTGAGATGTATAACCTGGATGAATTAATGTTGCCTCGTCTCGTAGGGGACATTAACGTTACTCCTACGTAGTTCGTATTAATTAAACTCCATTTGGTAGATGCGAGGAAGTTCTTTTACCATCCCCCGTAAACATGGGTTCTGGCTAATCTAGTAAGGAGAGTGACGCAATGGTCTCCTAGGGAATAAGACTGTAGGAAGCTTTCCAATGTTGCGTATGCTATGCATGTTCTCATTTTCTTTCCTGTCGTATCAAGAGAGAAAATATTGTTAAAAGAAAACTTTGAAGCAGATAGGCCTATGGCAGAGGTCCCTGTGATATACAGTCAAACCTCGTTAAGAAAACCATTAACATTTTTAGAATTAAAATCAGTTTTCTAGAGAAGTGGTCCTTTTAATGAGGGAGGATTTAATGATTTACCAAAGATTTTCAAATTTATGGAGTAAAGCTCAAATAAGAGGAGGAGTTGCAATTAATTATAAAGTCTATCGTGCTTTCTGGCGCTTCCACTCACGCAAAACTATCTACTGTACTATAAGTCATACTATATACAGAGTGCATTAAAAGTTTAAGGCCAATTCCGTTACGAGCTAAAATACGAAAAAATGGCATTCTGGTAAATAATATCATTTATTGTAATAAGTAATGTGATAATTATTTCTATAGTGTTTTGGAACTTTGTAAAACCATCTTATACAATCTCAAAATCTTATTTTTCAATGGCAGAACATAAACAAAATACGAGATACGGAATATAAATAGTCCAAGTTAAGGTTAACATTTACCTGCCACAATTGTCGCAGGTCGTCCTATCTCACCCGAGGAAGCGTATTTGTAATAAAGCAGTCGTTGGTCGGGAGGAAAGGTGGACGACATAAAGGAGGTTGCTTGAAATGCATTGTTCTTATCGAGCTATAATTCTGTACCAGTAAAAATGGGTCATGATAAAGGGTGGGATTGGCTTAAACAGGTGGTCGTTTAAAGGGATTTTACTGTATATACGATACTGTAAATTTATGATTAGATTGGTTGTTAAAATACATTATGTTGAAATTATTTGTTTAATTTTATTACGGTACATGAATCATAAATTAATTTCTATAATTCGTTAAATATTCTTAAAAGTTATTTTTTGTTGTTGTCATGAGCTGAGAAAGAAACGTACAAGCCTATATATCTACATGTTTATAATGGATGTCTTTATTGGTGCTTATCTCGATACAAATAATAATAATAATAATGAAATAAGACTATCTCACTTCTATTACATGTAAACTTCACATGATTAGTAAGATGTGTTTGGGTGATGCTCTTATTTTTAACAAATTTATCTGCCTTTAATCATGACTATGTGGAACATGTCTTTCTAAGGAGACTCAAACCATGTGATAATATTGATAGGTCAAGAAGTCTTTCTAAGACATAATATCTTTGCAGAAAATCATCTGTTGTATTTGTGTTCATTTTTAATATTCTATCTTTCTATTGTTAGATATGATCATTTTTTTTTCTGGAATTACAGATAACGTTCACTTAACTCCCTTTAGAGATAAGAGAATTCGCATTTTACATTGATAAGCGTTGCCTAATGAACATTTTCAGAGGTGAAAGCAAAACATACATAATATATTGATGAGAATAAACTTAATTATTTTAACTGAAAACTAACCTACCTTCAGCAGGTTGCTAAAAATTTCTGACGTATACGTTTTAATCTTTCTTATTCATCTCCAAGTATTTTTGTATACCGTACATTTTTATTTTTTCAATTTGAGATAGAAATTTCGCGTTTTAAAAGTTTTCCGATTCTTACAAGTTCACTGAACATGATTGTTTAACTACAAATTAAGACACATCTTATATATATAATATGTATTCGTAGATCAGTCTAGTACAATATTCCAAAAGTCGACAGAAAACCCTTTGGGCATTCATAACATATTTAGTATTGTCTGGAACATTATATCGATTTTTTGAAGCTAAATTAGACTAACTACGAATGATTCCAAAGTTGAACCTTGAATCTAGCGATAACTTATATATTTCCTGAAAGGGTTTGTCGTGAAAGTTCCAAAATAGGCTTCAATTTCTTTCCAGGAAGTGACTCCACCCTTTCAGGGTTGGAAATATATAGAACAACTTGACCTATAGGTCTATATCCTATATGTCAAAGTGCTCTGCTTGACTAGTAGATTAAGGATGCAATATGCACTACCCAATTATGTCCTTATCAAGGTAATAAACCAAAAAAAATGTTATTTCATTATAAATATCCTATATTGGTGACCCTCACTATCACGCTGTAGAGTAATCGTGAGACAATATGAGTTACGTGGCCTTCACACTTTAAAACCAAAGCCCAAGTCCTTTCAGCACCATAGTGTGAGTTACATGGCTCTCACATATTCAAAAACTGAAGCCAAGCTCCAGCAAACAACATCCAGCCGGAGCCTTCTTCCTTCTCATTCCCGGGCCTTGTCGTGGCTAGAGGGCTTAAACCCTGAAGGGTAACCAATCGGGTTTATATAGCTACAAAGAAAGAGTTGTTCGGATCGATTAAATTAGCTCAAATTTACATCACAACTAGTTTTCCCTAATTAGTAACTCAAAATCTATTGAACGTTTTAGTGCCGTGCGACTATCAAACAGTTCGTCTAGATGAGCAGTTGACGAATATATGGAACGTACCGATTTGACAACGTTTATAGGAAAAATCGTGGAAAATATAAAAATTGAAATACGTACACCAAATGTGTCACATCTAACCATAATAAGGAGTCATATTAGTGGTGATACCACATGACTTACTGTTGTTGCCCCCCATTATGGATATGCTTTTCTCAACTTTATAGGTTCACTAATATAGGATATTTATAGTGAAATAATCATGTTTATGGTTTTATTGATTAATATAGGATGTAATGGAATAGAGCATGTTATATTCTTAAACTACTAGTCATGTGGAGTACTTTGATACATAAAATATATAGGTCAAGTTGTTCTATAAATTTCCAACCAGAAGCGGTGGGGTCACTTTCGGAAAAGGAATTGAAATCTGTTTTGGAACTTACTCGACAAATCCTTTCAGGAAATATATAGGTTATCCCCAGATTCAAAGTTCAACTTTCGAGTCATCCCTGGAGATAAGATCAGGATCTTCCGAGAATGCTGGACGTAGTCTTAGCGAAACTCTGAGAGGAAATAATAATAATAATAATAATAATAATAATAATAATTATAATTAATAATAATAATAATAATAATAATAATAATAATAATAATAATAATAATAATAATAATAATAATAATAACATTAAAATTTACAAGACGTTAATTATGTTTAAGTAGAACTGTTATATTGAAAATGGGAATATTGTTTCTCATAGGATTCTACACCTAATTCAGTTTTTGAAAAATCAGGATTTTATGATTTCATGTTTCTCCGGAGTCTGAAATATGGGATAAGATATACAGTAAAACTGTTATATGGGGTGAGAATATTGTGCTTTAATAGAGATGCGAAAAGTATTGGAGAGGAGGGGCATAGAAATTTTATTTTTTCTTTCTCCTTTTATTCAATTACCACTTTTATTTTCATGTAATAGGTTGTACAATATTAAGAATCTACTGCATGCTTCGAAAGTGACTTTCAGCGTACAGTACTTGTGATTGCAATGCTCAGACTAGCTTTCAAATGACATTGTATTCTTTTGCCTGCAAGGATGAATTATGCAAGGTTGAATGATCACTGATGTCGTTTCAGTTAACTAGCTACTTCATTAATGCCTTGAACAATGAGTCACAAAACTATTGAACCCACATTTTTTTGTTTTCGTACAAAATCACGGTCACATCATATTCAGTTTGGTAATTTTTATGAGTATCAAACATTAGGTCTATTATATGAGGAACCTAATATAAGCTTTGCTTGCAAAATTAACTAAATTAAATTTGAATTTTGGTTATTTAGTTAGTCTAATACGGAAATAACACCATCTTCTTTCTTTCCGATTATGTTCTATTATTCAATTCTATTTCTATTCTTTTGAAAGCTAGTATTACTCTAGAAATAGATGTATACGAGATATTTTAAAAACAAGCTCTAAAAGATTGTTTCTTCTTTTTTCAGATAAGGAAATCTGATTTCTGAAACGTAGAGAAGCAAAATGTACGTCCTTGAGATATTATTGGCTGCTATTGTGACCATTATTCTTCTTGTCTTGGTCGTAGCGTTCATTTATATAACTTGGAATTTCGACTACTGGATGAAACGTGGGGTACCTCATTTGCCACCAAAAGTACCGTTTGGAAATCTGAAACCACTTCTCATGCAAGACATAAGTATGCCAGAATTTGTTGAAGATATATACATGAAATTTTCAGGAAAGCCTTTCGTTGGCCTTTATAATATAAATAAACCAGCAATAATGATAAACGACCCAGAACTTATCAGGGCAGTTTTTGTAAAAGACTTCGATCATTTTGTCGACAGAAATTTCCAACCAGATCCTCAAACCGACCCTCTTGGAGCTAAAAGTATATTTAGCATGAGAGGCCAGAAATGGAAACATATGAGATCCAAGATTAGTCCTACTTATACAACTGGTAAAATTAAAACTATGTTTAGTCTATTGGCGGGTGTTGGTGAAGATTTAAAAGCATGTTTAGATGAATATGCCTCGAAAAAACAACCAATTGAAGTGAAAGAACTTTTAGCACGGTATAGCACAGATGTTATAGCCATTACAGCTTTTGGAATCAACGGAAATGCATTGAAAGATCCCAATTCTCAATTTCGTATGGCAGGAAGCAAAATTTTTGAAGATTCATTTATTGGTGGATTGGCTGTGATCGGTTTAACAATGTTTCCTCATTTATTAAAAGTTTTCAAATTTGGATTTTACCCCAAGGACACTGTAAACTTTTTCAGTTCTGTGGTGAAAGATACAATGGAATTTCGAGAGAAAAACAACATTGTTGGAAAAGATTTTTTGCAATTGTTAATCCAGCTTAAGAAGCAAGGAAAAATTGATGATGATGATGTTGATAGTTCCCCTAATGGCGATGTAATGAAAGCAAATGGTGACGTAAAATTAGAAAATGATAAATTCAGTAAGTAGTTCTATATTATGTAAGTTTAATTGTACAAATAGACTTATTTGAAAAATCTTAGAAGAAAAAAAAGTAAGATATGTAGACACTTGCTTGTTTAAAAAGAGAATTTATTTAAAAAGAGAATTTAGATGTGATGCTGTTAACGGTATGAAACTGATAGATATAAAAGCTTATTCTACTGGTTTTCAGTTCCGAAACTGTGGTCCCACGTAGCGTAGTCGCTAACGCTCTCGCCTTCTGTGCGAGCAGTCCCGGGTTCGATTCCCGATGGGGGCACTCGTTCGAAAAAGGTAAAACGCTTTTTCAGGCCAGCCCTCCTGAATGAAATTTTCCTAATTCACACCAGGCCAATGCCGCCTGGTATTTTGTAACGGAGTATTTTGTACATCCACATGGATGTCACTGGTATTTTGCAACAGAGTATTTTATGACATCCACGTGTATGTCACTGGTATTTTGCAACGGAGTATTTTATGACATCCACATGGATGTCACTGGTACGCAAGAGGTTAATGGTAACGAAACTAAAAATATTTTGGATCCCGAAACCTAAATAAACGTTTTAATTCTGTGTGCTTCAGAAAGAGAACTCAAGTACAGTTCAACATATAGATTTTTTCTACCGAACCGAAAACTGTAATTCGGTGCTCCGAAACAGAACTGAAATACGTTTTGACGTATTGGAAAAACTACGATTAGATTTCAAAACTAATATATAGGTCCCAGGCCGCTTTCTTCCTTCCCTTTCCCCGAATAGTGTGCTCGCCGAGGGACGTCATCCCTCAAAATATTACGGGCTAACATGGCCTTACATGCTGAAAACACAGAAATCTAAATCCTAAATCCTAACCGAATGTTTTTATTTATTTATTTATTTATTTATTTAAGTGTGTCACTTCCATTTCAATAACTGGAATAGATGTTTAAATGGAAGCGAAATTACAGAGAAATAGCTAATAGATTTTGTAGCAAAAACAGACCTCTGGTAGCTGTAGTTTTTTTTTTTTTTGTTATGTTATTTCAAAGTTGGCCAACATTGTCGGCAGCTTTTTTTTTTTTAACGATCTTGAGCTAACGATGTTTGCAAAGAATAACGATGAAAACAAAATTTGATATGATTTTGATTTTCGATTTCATGTGACCAGACCAGAACTAATATGTCAGAACAAAACCAATACGTCAAAACGTATTTCAGTTCTGTTTCGGAGCACCGAATTACAGTTTTCGGTTCGGTAGAAAAAATCTATATGTTGAACTGTACTTGAGTTCTCTTTCTGAAGCACACAGAATTAAAACGTTTATTTAGGTTTCGGGATCCAAAATATTTTTAGTTTCGTTACCATTAACCTCTTGCGTACCAGTGACATCCATGTGGATGTCATAAAACACTCCTTTGCAAAATACCAGTGATATCCATGTGGATGTCATAAAATACTACGTTGCAAAATACCAGTGACATACACGTGGATGTCATAAAATACTCCGTTGCAAAATACCAGTGACATACACGTGGATGTCATAAAATACTCTGTTGCAAAATACCAGTGACATCCATGTGGATGTACAAAATACTCCGTTACAAAATACCAGAGACATCCACGGAGATGTCATGAAAACGCATCCTTCATTAATGGCCGTATTAATTCTGGAGATGGTGAATGTTTTTAGTGGATGCAAAGCATGAGCTAGTTCGACTATTTCTTCTTAGATGACAGCACCTTTTGACAGAAAAAAAAAAGTTTTGTCTCCGCAGATGGTAGGCCTAAGGAAACATTCAATTACGACACACATGTGTTTGTTTTGACAATAAACAATTAACAAATTCGAGATCGAAAAAAAAAGAAAAAAGAAAAAGCTTTGTTTTTTATCTCCGGTTAGTGTTGCCAACCTGAAGCAGCATAAAATCCCTTCAGAACATTAAAATTTCACTTTTTCAGTCGAAATGTTCTACAATGCAAATATATCGATTTATTATATATATTAAACTCAATAGTATGAATGCTCTCCTCGCGTGTGCAAAATAACTGTGTCCCATATAACTGTCTAGACAATATTTTAACAGTAAATGAAAACCTGGTATTACAGCACGCACATAGGAAAATGACACCTGGAACGCAAGGAGTTAACGATCCTTTGTAAACTGTTCCTTTTTATTTTTCTTTAAGAGAGAGAGAGAGAGAGAGAGAGAGTTGAGTATAATTCTAAACTTCTAAACTAAACTATGCATAAGAATGGGACGTTTTATTGAATGAGTCTCCGTCGGTAAGTATTAGAGCAAATGATAAAAGGTCGTGAAATATATACTTTTTCCTTATGTGTATTCAAGTTTTCCAAAAATAGATTCCATCTCCGTCTTTATTATCCATCTCGAATACCACTTCCAGTTTTAGTAATAGGTATCCGTAGTTTTGAAATCTAATCGTAGTTTTACAGTATTCTTCTAATATATATCAATATTGCGCTCGTACAAACTCATATTCTATTAGCACTTTAAATTTAGCTTTGAAATTAATTCCAAAATTAATCGATTAAAGTTAAATATGTCTGTTTTCACTATTTTGCAATAAAAATTGTCTTGATTTGTTAATGTTAATGTAAAGTTTAACGGACAAAGTTAAGGATATGGAAAAATTAATCGATTATTATAGAAAGTTACGGTTTTTCCATACAAAATTGATAGTTAATGAAATTAAAATAACTAAACAGTCATAAAAGTGAGAAAAGTAATAAAAAATATATAGTTTTTAATATATATTTGTGCATCTGTTAGTTCTACGAAGAACATAAGTTTAGAATAAGCACAAAAATGTTCGTGCAGAATATCGTATTCACTTGGTTTTGGAGAAAAAAAATATTAATTTTTTTATCGTTATGATTTTTTTAAACGATTATCAATTAAAAATTAACTTCTGTAAAATTTAATTATTTGCATTAAAAATTAACATTTTTTTTTAACTGAACAACTTACTCGTTAATTAGTTTTAACGGATTAATTATAAGCCTGAGAATAACATATACATATCAGTAATTTATGTAAAAACCTGTATATAGTATATTGGAAGGCGTAGCATACAGATGCATATATATATATATATATATATATCAATGTACATAGCAACATTCTATTCACCTCTTTATGTACCGAATGTTTTTGTAGCGTTTGTTTAAATGTTTTTTTTGTCTTATTTTCATTTCGTTGATTTATTATATAACACATAACAATTGGTTATGATTGATGTTACTTCTTTATAGCATTCGATGACGAGGATATTTTGGGCCAAGCCATGGTTTTCTTTGAGGCTGGATTTGAAACATCTTCTACAACTACAAGCTTTGCGTGTTACGAATTGGCACTGAATCACAAATGTCAAAGGTTGTTACGAGAAGAGATCGACAGGGTTTTAGAGAAACATAACGGAAATCTTACTTATGAGGCTGTGCAAGAAATGAGCTATCTCGATAAAGTAGTGGCAGGTATGTGAAATATTTCTTATTTAAACTATACCTTTGGTTACTTTATTTGACAACTTCAATAACTATTTTAAAAAAAATAAGTCTAATAATCATATTTTCATATATATTCGGCCAGAGAGACCCAGGTTCGATTCACGGTGGAAGCTCACTTGGATCGGATTTAAGCTGTAGATCCCCGTCTTATATAGGTAATGAAAGGGACTCTGAACTCGAACTCAACCAACCAATATACATAAGTAAGCTTGAACTTTTTTCCAGTATGAGAGTGAATTCTGTTGAGATGTCAGTATTCGTTAAATTTATCAATTGGAAATTCGAGGGAAACAAAGAGGTATTACAATGTTGATAGAAAATCAGAATGAAAACGAAGACAACAATTGGAATGAAATCTGATAAAATCTGCCCCAACTTAAAAAAAAAAAGAAAAAAAAGTTCTTCGTTCACTTCTACTGCGCAAAAACAGAAATAGAAGCAACATGACAGGTCAAGATATATTAGTAGAGTGCCTAAACCAAACATTTTCCTGAACATTCGGTACATCTTGTCTTTTAGGCTTCAATAATATGCAGCCATATACGTAGTAAGTTCTTTCAGTTATCCAACTTTTGAAAAATCTTAGAATTGCTTCAATTAATATTCATTCTTTCTACATACTCATAGTTTGAAGTGACTAGTTGTATTTCGTCGCCTGACCTATAGAATGTTGTCCTATGGTTTGGCATTTCCTTTTCACCGCGAGAAGGCAAGAAAACAATGATTTTATTAAACATACGATATCAGATATAAAGAAATCTTTTCTCTCCCTTTCTCTCTTTTCTTTTTATTTTCTGGTCTCCTGTTCTTCATTGGAAGATACTTTTATGAATATAAATAGATATGCCGTTCATCACTTCTTTGACACTTGCTCTTCTTGTTATTTCTGATGAAAGGGTTGGAAATGAAGTGACAAATGTAAAAGTGACATGCACAGATGAGTGATGAGTGGATTGGTAAAATGATGTGGCAAAAGGCATATGGCATGAGATTGAACCTCGGACTCTTTACACCAAATGTGAGAATTCTAGCCACAGTGCTCCCTAAACCTACTTCTAGCCACCAAACTTTAGATAGATTAAAATGAAACTTATTTCAGTAAAATATTTTTAAATATTTTATATTCTGTCTTGTTTTAGAGAATGATTTTCGTGATTGCCGTACTGAAAGAAAGACGTTTGCTAAAAGTCTGCAAATTTTGACTTTTAGAGCAATACTTATTACTAATTTTGTAATAGCTACACATATTAGATATCCAAAAATCGAATGAAAACTAATTTTTCGAGAATAATTTGAAATATTTTAAAATCTTCATGCAGTTTACTTTGGTTATACCTTAATCGTGTTTGCATTACTATTTAAACATACCTTGAACTTTTACTCCTAATTCTTAACTCTTAGGGGACGCATTTTATTACATTTCATAATGGTTTGCGTCTCTGTTAAAGAAGAGAAAGAAAAAAATGTTAAATGCGTAGTTTCTGTGTATTAAACCACTGGCGTAAAATATACTTATAAAATCATTAACATGGATTTCTTCGTTAACGTTTCTCAAGAATAAAAGCTTATTAAATAATGCATTTAATAAGTACAGGTAATTCTTTTAAATTGAATAATAGATTTATTACATTTAATTTAAAGTATAGAAAGGTTTGAAAAATTCCAAATAAAAGAGAAAATGGTATAATATATAACATATTATTGACATTTATTTAGTAATTATGTTGGATTATATCTTTCAACCGAGTTTTGAAGCTGTAATACCAAGAACTGGTTCAATGAACATATCTGTCTTGATTATAAATGGTAAAATTAGTCCATTTGAAATGTTCCGTACTAGTGGAACTCCAAAGATAGTTATTAGGATACTTTAGTGTTCATATGAGTATGTAGTGATTAACAGAGTGACCATTATTGTAAGAATATTGTACATCATAGGAAACAATTTTCTGTCAGAAACTTGCAACGCTTCCAAGACACAAGCAGAGTGGTCTGCGAAGTCGATTCTTAAACTGCGTCTACAGGAGCACCTGAACGCTGATATCAGTGGAAAGCTCTTAGTAACTATCAGATTGTCAATTCCACTGCGGCCATAGGAGGCACGGTGGCTCAGTCTTTACCTCTGATTCGTGGAGTTCTTTGTTCGATTCCGACCTAGTAAGTTTGTGGTGAACAACATTGTATCCGTGGGTTTTCTCGGATACTCTCATTTCCTTCCACATTCTCATTTCACAATTCTTCATCATTCACTTTCCTTAATAATCTGTCTCTTTTATCCTAAAGGGCATAATAGTGGGATCTTAAACTGAAAAAAATCATTTCTTTTCGCGGTGATCATCGCCACAATACCTGTTTAAGATTTAAGGGGGATTAGAAAAAAGAATAAATACTTTTAATATACTGCAATTTCATACGAATATGCATAAATAACGGCAATAGTTAATAGTTTTGTTTAGAAAGGAGATGTAAACATCTCCTGACCGACTTCTTCAAAGTTTAAACTTCACGTTCCGGCTATGAATCTGACAGACCATAAGTCGCAACCAACTAATTACTGCATTAGGTTTTGTGCAGGTCTGTATGCCATATTGAAATATTAGGGCAAAACTTGCTTACATTTTGCCGCATGTCTTTTAGACATTTTGCCGCATGTTCTTATCATTCACTGCGGAATACGCTGAGAGTTTCAGATCGATGTTCTCAATGTATTAATATCATAGTTACTGAGAGCTGAATGCATCCCAAACGGATTTGGCAGTAAACAAAGGAGGGAAAGAATCACATCCACAAGTAGTACTCCAGAGTGGTTCTACCTATACCTAGTTCCTTTACATTTCATCTAGATATGATACATGTACTAACAGCATTCACAACAGCCTCAATGGAAAATCTTATCAATCCAACATGTGGGACACATTCTCTTTACTTAATGTGTTTACAGTCTCTCTGGCAACTTTTGAATTTTTGAAAAACATTTTGCTTCTTTTTCCTTACGAAGATTTATTTCTTACTCCATGCAGTTCTTAACCAAACTTAGCACTGCCCATTATCACCAGAGATAGACATAAAAAATTCTTTACTGGGAAATTTAACAGGTTAGGACGATATCCACATTATTTACATATTATGTTCATTATTCTTATATCCCGTGATTTCATTTATAATTATTACATCTTTACAACATTTAAATCAAGAATATAATTGGCAATATGGTGTTGTGTTCATATTGTTCATCTTTCCCTTGATTCCGTTTATTTATTTACTTACGTTTTTATCTTTTTGTATTTGTGTACGTTTTCAATCTCTAGGGTAGGAAGAGTTAATACTCAAGCCTACCTTCCATGTATCACTGTTTAAAGTAATTTTCTAGCATTAAATCGTCATGATTATTTAGTACTGACAAATCTTTATTTCCTTTTTCAGAAACCTTGCGAAAATATCCAATTCTTCCAGTTCTGGAACGAGTATGCACAAATCCGTATGTCATTCCAGGAAGCAAAGTAACTGTACCTAAAGGGATGGGTGTCTACATTCCAGTGTTTGCTATCCACTACGATTCGAAATATTATCCGATGCCTGATAAATTTGATCCCGAAAGGTTTAGCGAAGAGAACAAAAGACTGAGGCCAAATTATACTTATCTTCCATTTGGCGATGGACCACGAAATTGTATTGGTGAGTACAGAATTTGTTTATATTTGCCTATTTCTGTGAACAGCATTGATCCTTGATAGAACTAAATACGTATTAATTTTCGGCAATCAGAAGCTGTGTAGCACTTGAAAATTCTGTGGGTACCTGGAGGACCAGTTCTACATCCCGATCCTTGACACTCCTAGGCAAAGTAAGTGCTCATGTCAAAATTTGACAAAGTCTCACTTTTGCACTTTTGGACGAAACAAGGGCACTATCTACATCTCTGACAAGGATGAACTCATGGTCTTAGAGTAAACCTTTTACCAATTTAGCTTAAACTATAGAATTATATTTTCTTTTATGCTTTGTAAATTTGAAAATTAGTGGTTTTATCCCAAAATTTTGAGAAAAACTAGACTTTTTCTGTTAATTTTTAGACAGTGATTATTACACTCTTACGTCTTTTTGTTTAAACTTAACTTTAGCCCTTTGTTTGGTTTAAATTTTTGATAAGAGCTATTTGTTTTGGGAAGATACGTATAGTTCACTTAGGATATTAGACTACTTTCATTGATTTAATCCATGAGATAAAATGAATTAATACGTAGAAAGTACAAAAAACTTCTTGCCGTTCTAGAGGAGTGACAAACAAAGAGTAACACAGTGGTCGGTACGTATCTTTAGGTTTCGAGGTAATCTCTATCAGCATCCAACACCTTTTGCCAACGTTCCTCCAGCTGTACAATACTCTGGTGATAAAATTTGACGGTTGTGAATGCAAAGAAGTCCGTGAATGCGTTCCGCAGATCTTCCTCATTCGCGAAGGCTCTTCCACGGAGGTGGTTGTCGAGCTAATAAAAGAGGTTGTAATTGTTGGCTCAAGATCCAGTGAATATAGTGCATGGCACAGTCTCCCAGCCAAGTTCTGAAGTGTCTCCCGGGTTCTCTGTACTACATGTGGCTTGATATTGTCTTGTAGGAATAGCAAACCCTTGCTGTTCATCAATGCTGGCTCTTTCAGCCAAAATGCACGGTGCATACGGACAATATCCACCATGCATATTCACCACTTGCTGACAATTCTACCATATAAAAGGCATAACCTGCTGCAGCAATATTCTTCTTCCTCCTCCGAAAATCTAAATGCGCATTAGCCATTTGGTACAAAAGATATTCTGGCTTTCATTGTTTATTACTTGTTATTTTCGAAACTAAACTTTGCTGTAGAGAAAGCAGAAATAAATAAACTTCATATTCAGGTTATCAGCTTAGCTGGAAGGATAGCCGAAAGCAATGATAAAAAAAAGGAAACTAAATACAATGTTTTACTTTAAAAAAAATAGGAAGCTAGTTATTGCAAAATAATAATAAATAAATAGTAACATAGAAAGACTAAAACTGTAATTATATTCAAGGTATGCATGAGTTTCTACTGACATTTGAACCTCTCAGAGAAAGTTTTCCTCTTTGGATATAGCATTGAAGTAAAGCCACGGAAAATAGGTTCATTATAATAATGATATAATTTATAATAAATAGTGGAATGAGTTAATAGTAAACACTACTTAAATTTAATAAATTTAAATATATTATTGAATCTAGGAAAATATCAAATTAACTATTTGAAACAAAGTACTCATATTAAACTAAATATATTTCTGAAATTCTGTGTAGTTTAAATCTTAATAAGGGATCTTGACTCAAATTATTTTTTGCAAACTTCATAGGAATTCCATTGTATTTAATCTGATGAAATTTTAGTAGTGTCCTATTATAAACCATATCATTATTAAATTTTATCACTTTATTATAAATTATAGCCAAAGAGAAACTTTTTTTAAGGGTTATAAATCTCAGAAAGTACTTAAATATGCCTTGGATATAATTACATTTTTAGTCTTTTTATGTTATTACTTATTTATGATTTTGTAATACCCACTCTCCGAAAATGAAAACTATTGTACTTCGTTCATTTTGTATTGAATTTACGTGCGCTTGTTCTCATTCTTACGTTTGTTCTCTCAGCTGCTAAGCGATAACTTGAATTCAAAGATTTTATAGTGACAGTTCATAATGTTTTTTATTGTAAATTTATATTAATTTTAATGTAATATATATGTTATTTCTTCAACTTATTCTTTCTAGGTATGCGGTTTGGCCTTCTTCAAGTGAAAGTGGCACTTATCAATATATTCAAGAATTACGAAGTTGATTCTTGCGAGTACACCGACATTCCAGTTAGCTTCCAAACCAATACACTGTTGACTACTCCCAAGAATGGCATTTGCTTGGAGCTCAAACATAGACACATAAACTAAATGAAAAAAAAAAAAAATGTAAAATGACAAAAATTAGTTTTTGTGTGACGTTTCATTGAAGACACTGAGACATTATAGTGTAAAACTAGCTTTCATGATTGAGTATTTTTGTCGAAAATGTGTACGTGCTGTGCGTGAAAGTGGAGGATACTTATTAGTACGTTTGTGCAAGAGAGTGCACGATAACAAGCAAACATAAATAGACACAAATTTTGTATGTATACATTTTTTTGTACAGTTTTTTTTTTTTTTTTTTTTTGAAATAATGATTCTTGAATGAATGAGTATTTTGTAATTCAACAGTATAAAAATAATACAAATTGTGGTTCTTAAATGGCTCTTACAAAAAGAAATGGTTATCAATCCTTTGGAAAACAGGTGCAATATTGTGATAGAAGTATAGAACTTGTTTTCAACCCAGTTCTCCAATAACACTAGAATAAGGTTTGCAATTATAAAACTTTAGTAACTTCGCTGTACGTTTTCATTGTAATCGTCAACTGAAATACAATATTTTGTTGCTCTTTTTTGCCATTTCGAAATAATCATTAAATATATTTTCCTTCTGTTTTCTGACGGCAATGTAGCATCTCATACGGTAGCGATGAGGTTGCAGGACTATTGTTATTTGCACTATTCCATTACTGTTTTTTTTTCCATCGATGTTTATGTTTAAGAGTTAAATAGAACAATAAGACCTGGAGATTGTTTCAAGAATTTTCTTTGATTTATTGCTGAGGACTTTCTCTTAAATGTATTCCATATGCTGATTATCGTCATAGGAGGAAGCCATTTTGTGACACTGTGCATATGTTACCGGAGAAACTGAGTTAGCGTGGATTAAGATTTGAGTTAATGAATTTACTGCGTCTAAATTGTACTGAGATTGTATTATAAAGTTTCGGAAAATACTGTTGCTTTCATCAGTAGCTGGGGGTAACTGAAATGTAATTCAAACTTATAATAGTATATTGCAGTTGCTTAACTCAAATTTAAATTAATTGTGTAATAAGTTAAAAAGTGTGTAAACTTATAAGTTAATTATTATAAGAACAATCTTACAAGTGCTTTCCACGGTTAGCAAATTTCTACACTGCATTTGCTGTTACAAAAGATATCTTTGTAGAAGCAAAGAGAAAAAAAGAATCGCTGAGACGAAGAGTTGTTCGAGTGTAAGGAAATTTGTACAAACCTCACCATTGCTCAGTTGAATTGGGCACTCACAATCAGTTCAAGATGTCATTCTGAGAATAGACAACAGTTATACCTATGTGAGTTACCATGAGCCACCGATTGAGGCACGATGGCTTACTGGTGGTGCGATCACCTTTGGTGCGAGGGAGTCCATGGTTCTGTCTTGGGGCAAGTAAGTTCGCGATATACAACATCATATCCGTGGGTTTCCTGGGGTTCTCTTATTTCGCCCCATATTATTATTCCACAAATTATTTCATATTCGTTCAGTTTCATTAGCCATCCATCTTCTTTAGCCTAAAGGGCATACCGTGGATATGTAATACTAGAAATTTCTTTTCATCGCTGAGTTGCTGATGAATGCAACAGCGTTTGCCGAAATAATATAGCACCAATCACAGTACAATTTAGACTTTTTTTTTAAAAAATTTTGCAAATATGCGTCGAATTATACCTTTAAATAAATATTTAAGTTGAAAATTATAGTGAGTCATGTTTTTTTTTTCTTTGCATCGTCTGCGGAAAATTCTTTAAAGCTTTTAATAGGGAATCTTATTCTAACTCATGCCAAGGTGCAAAATCATAACAGTCGAAGTGAGGGGGTAATTAAATATCCGTAAGTATTCAACTATGTAAGGTTAGGGATGCCTCTAAGTTAACCCATTAATTAATGTTAATTACATATGAGTACTTATTGTAATCAATTTGCAAACTTCTGGCAACAGTGTCAGTTTGTACACTTCCAAAGTTTTTATTGGAAGATTTTCTGCCAAATCTATTGAGTGGTGGAAATCTCCCTCAACTTCCAGGTTTTTGCACTCTGATTCACATTATTTTAATAAGAAGCTGTTGTAAATTGTAAATAATTATATTCTTTGTATGAATCGTGCAATTTAATGTGTAAATAAGACTGTAGTATACCAAGTATACATTTAAGGTTCAATATTATTGTTTTTACAGTGTTTTTCTTTATAGATGTAAGAATTTGTAAATAAAATGTTTATATTTAACCCTAAAAGACTAGAAGAATAAATCTAAGTTTGATATTTATTTTAGTATTTTTTCTGATATTTATTTTAATGAATAATTTTAGTGTATGACCTCCTGAAACAACAATTATATTAATAGTTGCTAAATACTATTACAGACTACCATGCTATGCTGCATAAATTAGAATACTTTTTAATGAATGAACAGCATCAGTTTCTTAGTAACGAAAATAAAAGTATGAAAAATATGTGAAATAATATGTTTCTTATTTCAGAGTGCTTTTAGACATATTGATATATTCTTCTATATCCTCAGTATATATTCAAGCCTTTATGTAATTATATCATTAACGTAAAATTCTAATTTCTGATTTAATATTTCTCTAAGCTTTCGTCTCATACTTGGAGTTTTCGTCAGCGAGAATTAAAATATAATAATAATAATGATAATAATACAAAGAAGAAGAAGAAGAAGAGTTAAGTTTTTTGTTTTTTTATATTGATTAACTTGTTATGCTCCACCTGTTTGCATAATAGTTGAAGATTATCATTTACCAGTTCATTCACTGTTTTAGTAACTTTTGTTATATTTTCAACTGTCGTTCGTTTTTTGGAGTTTCTTGGTGTTGTTGATGGATATGAGTAACTAATGCCCGGTTGCACCAACCGAGGATTCATCCGTGGATAGGGATTAAACTAAAGTTAATCATCGCAGTGAGGATAATGTGTTGCACCAACACTGATCTGAAGATTATATTGCCAGATCGTCGAATTAAGATTAGCCATCGAAAACGGGAGTTTAATCCTTGATAACGTCGTGATCAGCTGTGTAACGTTTAAACTCCCAGTTTTTTCCTCTAGCATTCAAATGTGATACAGTACTATTAATACAATCCTATTTTGGACATTTATAGGGAACAGGCCATTTGAATATATGTTTGGGCCAAAGTACACGGCATTTTACAGATGCCGAATGGAATGGAATGGAATAGATCAGCTGTGAGTAGAGTGAATATGCTTGCAAAAGATTTGGATATTTTAGGTGAATCTGAAGTGCTCGAACAGATAGAATATGCTATCCGACCTAGAAGAATAATGAGACAAGGAAAATCCTTTTGAATACTTCAACGATGATGCATTTTGTAATTGTTTTCTCCCGTCGAAGTACTCTGTTTTGTTGCAGGATTGCTTGCAGAAGATATCAATAATTTGGCTATTTATGTGGTTATAAATGGTGTTACTGTGCTTATTTCAATTGTTCCTAAAGCAAGAAAGTGATATTTGTATCAATAAATATCTGTCATTACTACAATAGACCGATTAAAGTAGCATACTTGCACTAATTCATTATATTCATTGACTTATTTATTATAGTTTGTGAATTGAAGAAGTGAAGTTTTTAGTGGCTACCTAGTAGAGTTGGACAATGTAGGTTAAATTTACCTAACATTTAAGGTAATTATATTTATAAGATTCGACCTTGCTGCAAGACGCTCTCTTGGGGTCAATTATATTTTATGGTATACACTGCAACATTCGTTCATTTAACAGGTCTATTGGCATTTTAAATCTTTACAATTTTGGTTTATTTGGGTTGAATATGCCCTTGTATATTAAATACTGCAGAAGTAAGTGTGAAAAGAAAAGTAATAAACCGAAGCAGAAAATTGGAACATTAACTTTGTATGTCATACAATAGAATTGCTCTCATCCTTACATTAAATCTGCTAGCATGTTCTGCAAATTTTACAATAAAAACTATTGATTGCTGCCATCGTGCTTCTACCAATAATCGTGCCCCTATACTTGATGTGTATATATATTTTTAAAAAATATAAGCAAATTTTCATTATAATTTTCGGTGCACCTTTACTGCACGGATCCATAGATTTGTAAAATTTACAGAACAAATTTGTAATAATATTTTAACAGAATAATGTTTTACTAATCGAAATATGTTTTCTTCTTACCTGAAGACATCCCAAATACATAGCTACGTAAAAATATATTAGTGAAAGTCGAACCTGTTATTCGCGGACTTGGCAAGATTCTAGATTACTGGTCCCCCTTCCCATTGATCAGTAATAAAGACAGAAATCAACGTGCCGTGCGGGGCTCTAACCCGCCTTCACTCGCTAACGCTCACTCGGCTGTACTGTGTAAATTAAATGTATATACTTTAGTACAGAAAGAAATCAACCGAGCTACTAACCTACATGGGGGACCAGTAATCTAGAACCTTCCCCGTGGACTTTCCTATAAGGTAGCTATTAATCACAGTATATGAAGTAAAGTATCTGAAGACAATGTGCTACTTCATACTGCGCAACGACAAATGTCTGAGCTTAAGAGGTTCACATAATTGTGAAATTTACGTTAGTAATGTGTTATGTTAATTTGAGCATTTGTGCTGTATCGCCGGACTACACGAAAATCGAAGCAAAAAAATACATTTCGTTAGATTAGATTAGATTAGATTATATTAGGTTAGTGTTAAGTTTAAACTTACCCCTCCGTTTTTTTATATAAAAATTAGGAAAATTTACAGGAGAAATGGAGTAAGAAATGATGATTTGAAGTTTTTATGCGTTGTTTAGGTATGTAACTTTGGCAGTAAAGTTATGTTTAATACGAGAAAAGATATGTGGAAGTGGATACTATTTGCAAGACGCGGAAGGTTCGATGATTCAGCAGCGTGCCCATTTTATGTCAAGAGCAGAACCCTTCTAACCCGTTCCTACTCCTACTCTCACTACTACTACTGCTTATACTGTGGATCCGGATAGTAAAATTGCACGTTTTGATGTTTTTACTGCTTTTTTGTAGGTATGAAACTGGAGGAGCAACTCTAAACTTAAGCCTTAGGTTAGGTTTGGTTGAGTTACAAGTCAATTATCTCGAAAAACAGATACGTATAAACTTTTACAGCTTGGAATAAAAAATCAATATATTCGTATAAATATAGAGTCCGGATATAGGTATGGCATAAAAACTAGTGCAAAAAACAAAACAACTTGTACTAGGTGGCCACTATAAAGCAGAAATGCTACCAACCCAGTCGGGGCAGGGCGAAGCTAGTGGACTCACATGATAGCGAAGAAGTGTATCCGAAAGGAGCGCGCGCGGAGCGGCGTGTACGCGCGCAAGTGAGGGAGTGAAAACATGTGAATTTTGGTAATGATACGAGTTTCAATAGCACTTGTCATGGGTTCATACTAATAACTATCTGCACTGTTTGCAGAAACACATTGTCGTAGTGGCCACCTAGCAGGTTAGGTTGGTTAACTTACATTTAGTTAAGATATAATTCGATAAAACTCAAATATGAGTGTCTGAACTTTGACACATACGCGCCATAAATCATAGGAAGTGTACCTATCCGCCAAATAGTCCCTTCCGCCTACATATGTAATGCCGGTTACATCGAAAACAACCAACAACAAACACTTCCTTAACTTCAACTTTTCCCATCACATGACTTTCAATAATTCTTCATCAGAAATCAAAATAAATTAACCAATTTACCCGGTAAATTTCCTAAAACTGGTCCGGCGATACAGCACTTAACCCTTAATTTGGAACACAAATATACAAGCAATAAAAAATCGGGATATTACCTATAACGTTTTTACTAACGAACAAATACATTATTCAACATCTAAGGTAATTTGATGCCATATATAGTGTTTGCACTATCCTCGTTTATATCTATACCCACCTTTGCTAACGCACACCCTCGTTACCGATCGGGTCACTCCTCTGCGCTCCTACCGTAACTTGCTTAAATAGCATTCATGCTTTTAGTGACCATCTAGCAAGAGTTGGTTAATGTCTTTTGCGCAATAGTTCTTATCGTATACATACACTGAAGTTCCCCTAAAATGAATCTGTACAAGGGAATGCCTCACCCAAGAATGATTATTTAAGATACAAAAAGTGGATTTACTGAAAAAGAAGTAAATATATGCAAGAAATTAGTGCTGGATCCATACGTAAATCAGCACCGCATCGCGAATTGGTAACATTATGCAAACCCGACAGTCAATTACTAAAATAAACTTTACTTTATAAAGATGACGATATTTATGTACACCAGTGCTACTTTCTGGAATGAAGTATAACCAACTGGCGACGCAAATGTAAACTTAAACCTTTTTTTTTTTTTTTTTTTTTAGCGGAACTGGCGAGGCGATGTAGATGTAAATCTATATCAAAATTTGGATTTTATAAAGGTGGTTCGAACAGAGTCATGGGGGGCGAGACGGGGACACATAACCTCATTGTTGATGTCCCTATTATTCCCCCACTCATACTCATATAACTGTTAAATACAGTGTGATGGTGAGACACGGCAATATGATGAGTTAACCTAACCTAACCTTTCCTACTCTTCTCTACACTTCAAAATAATAGCCTAAATGTTGATTGTAAGGTAACCTAATGTAATGTAACATAACTTACTCTACTCTACATTTGGAGCGCTTACCTCTGGTGCGTGGGGTCCCTTGTTCGATTGCAGGCTAAGTAAATTTGTTTTGGACAAGATCGTGTCCGTAGGTTTTCTCAGGGTACTCCTATTTCTTCCAATTCTCATTCCACCAATTTTTCTATCATTCACTTGTCTTCCTTAGCCTAAGTGGCATAAACGTGGGACGTTAAAGATTTCATTTCATTTTTCTGCCCTAAATTTTAAAATAGTGGTTAAACATTGAGCTAACGTAACCTACCTACTCTACCCTACCCTACATTTGAAAAAATTGGCAAAGCATTGAGCTAACGTAATCTAACTTACCCTACGCTACTCTACCCTACGCTACCATATTCTATCCTAATATTCCCTACTTCTCCCTATCCTATCCTATCCTATACTTCAGTGCAAATACCGAACGTTGGATTTTAAACAAGACGGTATTTGTGTGAAGCTTAGCGTAGTTTGTAGTCAAAAATTATTTAAGAAAAATGGACTAACCACCCTTACTTGAAAATGTCTCTTAACAGCCGGATAAAGGAGTTTGATCTGCTAGAAAAAAGCTATTCTTCTATTTTTTTTCAATTTAATATTTGGACCTTAGATATCTATATTGGATTTGGTTTGGAGTTTAGCACCCCTTTCAGCAGCGAAGCTATATAAGATGCGGTCCTACAGCTTAATGTAAGATCCGAACTACATGAGCTCTCGCCGGTTGATCTTCCACGTCATTCCGCTTATCCAAAAAAAGCGATATATTTTGGAATATCAGAAACAGCTTCTTTTTAGTATTTGATATGACTTTATTATTATTATTATTTGTTAAAGGATATGTTTGTCCAAAAGCATTAAAACATATTTGCCTTCCCGAGCAGTAAACTTTACCCGCTTTTTTCCCATATCTAGTACAAAAGTTACCACATGCTACGCGAATCAGTTTTCAGTTGTTACTGCACTGTTTTAGCCAATCAAATGCATGATATCGCATGACGTCATGCCATAAACGTCATAGTTTTATACAGCTTCCGATTACTCGTGGATAAGTTAATCCTTTCTCACAAACTGTTGGTGCAACGATGTAAGATTCTTATCCAAAGATAAAAATAATCAATGGATTATCTTATCCGATCTTAATCTTCGGTTGGTGCAACCGGGCATAAGACAAATAATTCACGTCTTTTTAAAATTCAGGAAGAAGATAATGTTTTAAGATGTGAAATTTTATTCGCTGTACATAAATAGTTGGAAGATATAGATATCCTGATTTGAACGATAAATAAACTCAAAAAAACTTACGATTTCGAACCATCAACAATAAGAACGTTTTTACAGATCGGAGATTTAAGGTAATATCTATCCTAGATATATGTTTTAAGATAACGGTTTTCGTGACAGAGAATAACTATATAGAAATGGTGTAATGCGCCGCTATATAGTACCTGCACCAGCGCATTACTTGATATTTGGGCAAGTGGCAGTTTGGATTTCGGTCCGCGCCGTAAGATATAAATCTAAATTGTGAAAACTTTTTCGAATCGAAATCAACAACAACAACAAAAAAAAGTATTGTAAATAGTAAAGAGAATGGAATGTTAACGATATAGTTTTGTGATTCTGGTCGGTAAATATGTATGTAAAAATTATGAATCTGTAAAACGTAGAACCCCGGATCAAACGTCGGAAATTTATCCAATTGTGTTAGTATCTAGATTTTGTTTGTGATCTCAACGAAATGAAATTCATACGTAGATGGTGCAACGTAGTTCATTGGTAATTTAGATGATGTATATATATTTATTAATGTATATATTGGGAGATTTTTACTGATACAGCCTCAACGAATTGTGCATAGTAATAATAATAATAATAATAATATAATGAAATAAAATAATTGAATATGAATATTAGTAAAAAAATGATGATGAAGATATGTGATGAATATGAGGTAATTATGATATGTAATTTGAAATAAAAGGCTGATAAGAACTGTAGAATAATTCTTAAGTAAATCGTTATTCGAAGAACTGCATCATCTAGTTGGCCATTTACAGTTGATTATTGTTGGATGAACTATGTATTCGTACATCTGGTAAAACGCCAAGTTATTGTTTTACTGTAGAAGTTTCTTTTGTCAGTACCCGAACCTCAAAACAATCAATGTGAAACATCCTCTTACTACAATTAGAATGGAAGGTGAGAGTAGTGCGTTTCATAAAATGGCGACCGTGACCGGACTTTCAGGTACAGATGAAGAATACTACTGCAGGGAAACAATAGAAAAAAAATAAAATGCAATTGGAAATCACAGAAGATGTAGATCCGGGGTATCATAATGAGATTGATAATAATATTAAAGAAGAATAATATAAAATGGAAGAAGAAAGAAAAAGACTTAGAGAGAATACAAATGAAAAGAACGGTGAAAAAGAGAAGAAAATAGTAAAAGATGAAACAAGAAATATAAAGGAAGAGAAGAAATCAAAGAAAAGTAAAAGTGATAAAGATGATACGAAAAAGGAGAGAAAACATAAAAGTGAAAATAAGGAAGAGACACGAGAAAAGAAGAAAAGAAGACACGAAGGTCACAGTAGAAGTGAACCAAAGGAGAAAGACAATGTAAGACACAGACACAGACAGAAAGAAGAAAAGAAAGGTATTGAAGAGAAATACTATGAGATTAAAAAGGAAAATAATAGAGATGGTAGAGGTAATGCACAAACAAAAGAAGCTGGTCTTAGTAAAGTGAAGATGATGTGCTGTCTTGCTGAACAACGCACGCAAGTTCATACAGAAATAAAAATGTACATGGACCAAGCTTTTTCACAACTTGCGTCTCGATTACAAACGAAATTGGATAATATCATAGATGATTTTAGGAACCATTTAAGGAAGGAGATTGCTGAGTTTGATCGTGCTGAAGTACAAACACAAGTGGTAGATGAAGTGGAACAACAAAGTAAAAATAAAATGGAAGCGCTTGAGTATCAGGAAGAATATATTGAAGATAGCAAAACTAGGAACGATACCAAACTAGTTAATGATTTGTTAGGAGATGATTCGGAGACTCCAGTAACAAACCAGTATGTTTGAAAGGAAGAAAGGGAATGTGCAGAAAATATATGTGTCATGCCATTAGAAGAAGAACAAGTTTGCAGTGTAAGCATTCAAAAGAGTTTATCAGAAGAGAAAGGCGAAAGTACTGGGAAACATAAAATAGAATATTATCATCAGAACTCCGGAAAATCCCTAAAGCTAAATAATCATATAAGCAAATTGAATTGTTCGGTATGTCATCGAAAGAGAAATGGTAGACACCAGTGTCTGCGGAAACGAAAGGTGAAAGAAATTTCTAAGAAATTGAAGAAAGATAAAGCAAGTTACAAGAAAATAGAAGCCTATAATAGAATTCATCATGCTGAAATTGAAGAGGATACAAAACAGAATGAAAAGTTTGCATCAGAAGAAAGGAAAGATCAAGTGAAGATAAAACCCACCATCGCAAGAAGAATTAGGAAGCCAAAATTCGGAAGTCAATGCAAGAAATTTGGACAGAGGGAAAACAAGGAATGGGAACTGGATGAGAGATGGAAATATCGGAAGAGGAAAGACAAGAAAGTGGAAAAAGGAAGAAGTAGAAGAAGCCGGAATAGAAAGAAAGACAGAAAGAAACCAAAAGATAATGAAAGAAGAAGTGACAGAAGAAGATGGAGAAAGAAAAGGATGAAATCAAGAAATGAAAGACAAAAGAAAATGAAAGTCTTAAAAGAATGGAAATATAAAAGACGTAAAACGAAGACAAGATTCCAAACACGAAAAAGAACCAGAAGAAAATTGAAACACTTAACACATTGTGAATGGAAAATTGGTAAAGCCAAAATTATTACTCGCAGGAAGAAGAAAAAGAAAAAAGTTGAAAACTGCAAGAGAAGGCGAAGTCCGTGGAAGGATGAACAGAAAGGGAGTTATCGACGTAAAAGAAAAAAAATAAGAAAAGATAAATCGTCGCTGTAGTATATATTAGAAAAAAAATGTTACGGTATTATATATGATGTTATTTAGTGTTGTATCATTTAGTGAGGTGTTCAATTGGAAAGCCATCAATAATGTTTTTAATGTTCTATTTCAATGTTAATTTATTGTTTTAATTTTGAATTTTTATGTTACAAGAAAATGATGACTGTTGGAAATGTGTGAACTTTGTTTCGTACGAATTGGTCCTTTCTTAGTTACAAAAACTCTAGAGAAAATGTGAATCTTGAATTTTGAAAAATTTTATCCAGTGATAAAATTTTTGTTCAGACACCGGGGAGTCTGTAATGCGCCGCTATATAGTACCTGCACCAGCGCATTACTTGATATTTGGGCAAGTGGCAGTTTGGATTTCGGTCCGCGCCGTAAGATATAAATCTAAATTGTGAAAACTTTTTCGAATCGAAATCAACAACAACAACAAAAAAAAAAAGTATTGTAAATAGTAAAGAGAATGGAATGTTAACGATATAGTTTTGTGATTCTGGTCGGTAAATATGTATGTAAAAATTATGAATCTGTAAAACGTAGAACCCCGGATCAAACGTCGGAAATTTATCCAATTGTGTTAGTATCTAGATTTTGTTTGTGATCTCAACGAAATGAAATTCATACGTAGATGGTGCAACGTAGTTCATTGGTAATTTAGATGATGTATATATATTTATTAATGTATATATTGGGAGATTTTTACTGATACAGCCTCAACGAATTGTGCATAGTAATAATAATAATAATAATAATATAATGAAATAAAATAATTGAATATGAATATTAGTAAAAAAATGATGATGAAGATATGTGATGAATATGAGGTAATTATGATATGTAATTTGAAATAAAAGGCTGATAAGAACTGTAGAATAATTCTTAAGTAAATCGTTATTCGAAGAACTGCATCATCTAGTTGGCCATTTACAGTTGATTATTGTTGGATGAACTATGTATTCGTACATCTGGTAAAACGCCAAGTTATTGTTTTACTGTAGAAGTTTCTTTTGTCAGTACCCGAACCTCAAAACAATCAATGTGAAACATCCTCTTACTACAATTAGAATGGAAGGTGAGAGTAGTGCGTTTCAATGGAAGTTTGAACATTACGTCAGAAAGGTCTCTACTTCCCCTGACACCTGCAACTTTCATCATGGAAAAGTATTTCATATTTGGCTTCTAAATTGACAAAATTTTAAATTTAAACAGCGTGAATAGCTACCTGCATGTCATGCTGATTAGGTTTATGTCGACAAGTAAATAGAGCGCAATCAATATTACTTTACTACATGATTCTGATGTATGGCCTAACCGTAGATCAGGGTTTCTCAACTGGATGGTCGCGATCCCTAGGGAAGTTGCGAAGATACGTGGAGCAGATAAATATAATTACCGGTATAATTATAGAATCTAATACCGGAAAATATTTTTAAATATTATATTGAATTTTGTTCTAATAGGCATATCTTTATTTTTATACACACTATTAAGAACAACAGAAAATAGGTCTACTAAACATATGCAAAACAGATGCAGAGTTGTTTAAAAATCAAGTTAAATGAAAGAGGTACGATATGAAATTAATGAGAATTGCATATTGAAATACCAGAAAAATACAAATGCAACAAAACCTGCATATTGAAATACAATTAAAAGTGAAAGCTAATGAGATACTTGAGCATGGTGTGATTTCACTAGTGCGGCAATGTCCGGCTCAATCTTCGTGACGCACATTATCAAGTCATTTTCAACTGATAAGCGATTTCTTGTCTTTGTTTTAATGCTTACCATGGAAGAAAAACCACTTTCACAAGGTACGATGTAGCAAATGGAATTATTACTTTTAAAGCAGCAGATATAAGATCAGGATTTTCTTCTCTCCTTTTCAGCCAGAACTTGACAAGTCTTCGTTACAGAAAACCAGTTGCAAGGACTTGCCGGTTTTAATCCGTTCGCTTTTAGGAAAGTTACTGTATCCACTATATACAGGAAATGGATTCTAGTATTATAGAAATAGATGGATATCGTGAGATCTCTACAATAGGTATATTAAAAATCCCACGGAAGCTTATTACAAACCAGAAATTATCCGTAATGAGGTCACTGGCAAGAGGATGTAATAAAATGGGGGGGGGGGTCATGATAGGAATTACGTTGAGAACCACTGCCTTAGATTGCTGCATGATTGAGATTTGAATATTTCAGTATTAGTAGTTATTTGTCCTGCATGTTGGTTAAAGACACTTTCTTAATCTGCTTCTTATGAACTATCTTTTGGTATGGCGATATCTGGCTCACCTGTAATAGAAACAAACAACTTAAAAAACAATGTACATTAACCTCTTCCGTCGATGTTAATTATATTAGTATGAACTGAAGTGTTCAACTCGGTATAAAATATTTACCGTAGATAATAAAATACATAATTAAAGTAAGAGTAAGCAAAGAGCTATAATATTAACGGTTAAAGTGAAAGGAATATGTTCAGCAACGAGTATATATATACCGGGTGCACCATTTATAATGTCCCACCTTTATAACAGAGCAACCAAGAGAGAGAGAGAAGCGAAACTTTGCACAAAACTACTACACGAAGGGGGACATCTATCCATATATTGGGTACAATCACCAGGTGAACAGTGTTGCCAACCCAATATAAAGTTATGATTTTTTAAATGGAATGACCTAAATTTAATTTCATAATTCAAATCAGCAATGAAAACAAAGACGAAAGATATGACACTCGCAAATCAGTGTTGCATACTTTTTGAGAAATATTGTTAAACATGTGTCAAATTTAAACACCTTTAACACACACAAGGAATGATTTAGTAACTATTTCTGCACATTAAATGAAATACTGGGAAGAGCTCTTTAAAATGACTTCAAGTTTAGAAGGATCAGTTAAACAGTGTTGCCACAAGAGAAGAGAGAAAAATTGAATTTGGAAATAGTGCAATAACTTGGAAAAGGTCCCTAATACAGTATGGTTTAAAATTCATAGAGCAAATCAGTATGTCATATGAAGCATTGTCACATTTATTTGAGATCGATAAGTCAAGTACTTACCGAGATATTCGGTACTTTGTAAAAGCTGATAATTTTGTGCTGTAGAAGATGGTAACGCTGTTTCAAAATTCCCTTTTTTCCCTCTGAGTTATAGAAATATTAAAGTACTAATCTGTGACACAAGTTATATTCTGTGACATGTCGAGTAAAAGCAGACTATTTGAAAAAGGAAACAGAATATATTTTCTGTTTCATGAACTTTGTCATGTATGTTATGAATAATTGTTTCTTGATCATTTAATTTATTTCTCCTGAAATAAGTTAGAAAAGACAATAAAACGTAATAGTTGTAAAATTTTAATTGACAATACATAGGCTAAGTTCTCCTAAATGGTAGCAAAAGTTTTCAGATCATCCAATATTTACACGTACTGTCCAATTTTAGGGAAAGATACACAACTTAGTTTGTATTTCATTCACCACGAAATTAACTACAAATAATGTCTAAATTGTTTTTTAAGAAGTGAGTTGCATTTATGCATTCATAGGTGCCGATTCCCTTATGAGGACTCAAACGTTATGAGTAAAAGTACAGCATATAGAAATATGCCATAAAAGCTATAGTGGAACAAACACCAAACAACCTCTGTTAGGTGATCATTAAAAACAAGAAAAGTATCTGATCGGTTAAGAAACGGAGAACCTAGTGGGTCCATGAACAGTTGGATTCGTAGTGAGCTGACGAGTAAACGAGTAGTGTAAAAACAAAAATCAAATCTGTGCTGGATGGCCACAAAAAGCATGAAAGTATTTAACCAAGTCAGGGCAGGGTTAAAGTAGGAGTATGTTTAGTACAAGGGTCCAGAAGCACGTAAAAAACAAAATTTAGGGGAGAGGGGGGTACATTTGAACATCCGTTTTCGAATATTCGTTTTTGCTTCCAAACACTCAGTAAATTTCCTCCTAGAACTTTAGCAAAAACTAAATATAATATACATTATATTTGCCATAAAATAGAGTACTTTGTTTGATCTTGTCATTCTGTGCAAGGGCGCAGGGGGTGTCGTTCAAATGTACCCCCTTGGGGGGTAGATTTAAACAAGCATGGGGTAGATTTGAACATACGTGGGGCAGGTTTAAACAAACCATTATTTTACTAGAATAATCGTTATTTTCAGGATGAATTCGTTTACGAACAACAAGACTAATGTAACAAAGCACCATTAACGGTTTAAGGCACAAGAATTAACCAATCGCGTATGGCAAGGAAATAATAATAATAGTAATAATTGCTGAAACATATATGCAGGCCCGTATTTGTATATTGTGCGCCTCTGTGCTCTAAATAATTTGCCTCCCCTTCGGAAACACATCTGAATTGAGTTGAATTCATAGTTTTTGGGGTCACTGAGATGAATAGTGACAGTTTTAATCCAATTCAACTTCAAGGTCATACTCAACTCCCGAGTGAGGCGGGCGAGAGTTTAAAAGTAATCGAAAACGACAGATATTAGTGTTGAATTCATTGTTTTCGAGGTCGCTGAGTTTAAGGGTATCAGTTTTCATGATGTTCAAGTTCATCCTCACCCCTTGGGGTGGGAGTAGGAGAGAATGACCTTTTTAAAAATAATCAGATAAGCTAGCTAATTAATAACTACTGTAATTAGAACGAATTAAACATTTTCTCGCTCTTGCGCGGGACTCTGAGTGTGGTAGTGTTAAATATAACTTTATTGTGAATCTTTTTTTTTAAAGTCCAAAATTTTGCCGCCCCCTAAATTGTGACGTCCTGTGTTCGAGCACAGAATAGTAGTTACCTAAATACGAGGCCTGCATATATGCTGTACGTTATACGTTACACACACACACACAAAAGGATATGTGGACAACATATCTATAGGCGTAGGTGTGATCTGAAGAAAAATTTAAAAGAATACGATCATCGTAGCATATCTGTGAAAATATGATTATGATTAACTTTTTAATTTTGCTCGTCATACCTGATAGGCTTAATGGAAAACCTATTACTACTAGCAATCTAAGAGATCTAAGAAGTTACATTTTTTTCACCACTAACCGGGTACTGGACACAAAAATTTATTCTACCTTAAAATACTGCAAATCAACATGAAATGTCAGAATTTTTGCAGTACGCTTTGTCTGTCCAGAAGTTGTGGGATTAGAAAGTCTACACACAATATCAGCAGTTGGCACTGAACATTTGTCTTTCTTGTCTGAGAACACAAACATGTTGGTGGTACTTAGGTAGAACAATGTTCAAATGTGCCCCCTCATTTTTGTTCAAAACTGCCCCAACTGGCATGACCAAGCGGAATTTGGTAATACCCAGATAGTACAAACTATTGTGAAATACAAAGGGCAACATTAGATAAGTAAATTAATGTACTTGCTTCTGCAATGAATGGCAGATAATATAAAAACACAGGCTTCTGTCAAAAATCTTACAAAACTTCACAAAAATTCCAACTTTCCACCCCACAAATGTAACAAAATACTGCTGTTCATCAACAGTTACACTAAAATGGCAGATAACAGTTGACCGTCACGCAACGCAGTTTTGCCAAACTAAAAATTTTGAAACCACCAGATATGCTATTATTTCTAGCCTGTTATCTTAAATGTTCAAAGGTACCCCCTGTTCAAATGTACCCCCCTCTCCCCATTTAACATAAACTAAACTAACCTAAGCTAGCTTAAACAAACATAACCGAATGTGAACAGAAATTACCAAAATTGTAACATGTTTTAGAGAAAAGAAGTGGACCCCTTTTGCTAAACATAGGCCCTAAAGTAGTGGAAACTCAAGGTGTCTATAGGCACCGGGTGCGTTAGCAAAGGTGGGTATGCTTGTAAGCGAAATAGTGTAAACATACTGTGTAAAGAATATTTCATAGATCTTCTGTAAATTATATGCAACATTGTATTCCTTAGCGCAGCTTAACTTTCTGTATAACGTCCCACGATTATGCCATTTAGGCTAAGGTGGACAATGATTAAGGCAAGTGACTGATGATAGAAGAATTAATGGAATGAGAATGTGAGAGAAAGCGAGAGTGCCCGACAACCCCATGAACACGATGTTATCCATCACAAACTTACTGGACCGGAAATCGTATCAGGGACCCCATGCGCCAGATGTAAGCGCTCTACCACTGAGCAACCGTGCCCTCGCAGCTTAACTTTAAGAAGGCATAACCACACAATTTTCCTATAATAATTCAATCAAAATCTTTTGCTTTTTGCATAATTCTTCACAATAATTGAATACAGATTTATGTTATACTGCAAAATGATATGTCTGAAAAGCGATTATTCTCGGAAAAATACGTACAAACTTCTGCATGTTGATCACTATTTGAACAGAATGAAGTTGGAAACTCACACGGCCATTTGTCTGTATGGAGGAGGCATGTCAGCGACAGTGTGTATACGCGTAAAGGAAGACAAGGGAGAGAGACAAGCACAATCCTGTCCTACGTGGTCATTATGATGTAACATATTTTGGAGTTCAGGATAAGCAAACGTGGAACTGTGTCCGTAGGAAACGAACACGTCACCACGTGAAAGTAAAACCGAAATGCTTATTTTCGCTTTCTGTTGATGCAAACCATTACGAAATAAGAGGGTCTGGATATAAGTACGAGGGTTATTTCAAAAGTCTTGCACACAGCCTATGCACGACCGTTTGAGTGGTTTGATCAAGTTCACTTTTAGGCCAGTTGGGGGTCAGAGTTTGGGCTTGACGACTGTTTCTGTGTTTTCTGGTTTGCGTAGCTGTATTGTGAGAAATTCAGTGGTGAACCTGACTGAGGTTCGCTTACACATGATGATAAGCGTTCCTATATCAACATCGAAACTCTATGTGGAAAAAATCAAACTGAAATTTACAATCCTTTGCGGGAGGTTTGTCGAAATAGTGTAGTGGATCATAGCACTGTATTTCGATGCTCAGCTCGTTTCCGTGAAGATCGTGTAAGCACTGCGGACACCCGAAGAAATGAAAGACCATCAATTGCAACAGACTACACTCCTGAGATTATTATGAATGACATTTTGAGAGAGGGTCGACGAAAACATATGAGAAAATTGCATATGAGGCCAAAATATCTGTCACTTCACTTTACAGAATCATTCCTGAGAAGGTGAAGCTGAAGATGAGATGGGTTCCTCATGATCTGAGTAAAGAGCAGAGAACATGTTGCAAAACAATCGCAGAAAAATTGCTTCAACGTTATCAAACAGAAGGAGATCAGTTTTTCCAAACGACTATTACAATTGATGAAACCTGGATAAGAGAGTTTGAACCAGAACTGAAGTTTCAGTCGTCACAATAAAACAGTTCAGACTCTTCATGCCCGTAGAAATTCCGCCAGCAGCAATCAAACGTTTAACTCACGATGATCTTCGTGTATGATACAAATGGAGAGATGGCTACAACAGAGTGACACAGGGGATGTCTATACCAGGCGTATACTACAAGCTGTTTCTGCAAAATGTTTTGCGCCCGAAAATTATTGAAAGGAATCCTGACATGCTTGCAGCTGGTGTCCTCATTCTGAATGATAATGCAAGGCCGCATACTGCTCTACAAGTAAGGGTGACACTTAACAAGTATAGGTGGGAAATACTTCCCTTCCCAATATAGTCCTGATTTGAGCCAACCAGACTTTGATTTGTTTCCCAAATCAAAAGAACCATACTGTGGAAAACGATTAGATTCGATTGACGAAGCTTTCAGTGAGGTAACCCGAGTGATCAGACACCTCAACAATGAAGGTGCCCTATCCAGCATACAGAATTTGGCAAATGTTGGGAAGCTGTCATAAACAAGTATGGAGATTGTATTGAAGGCCTGTAAAGGTATTTTGTACAATAAATTATTAGCTTGCATAACATCTTTCATTGTGCAGAATTTTTGAAATGATTGTCGTACAATATATTGCAAAAAATATTTCGAACAGTTACTAGGACATAATATTGTACGTAACGATACATCTAAACACTAAATGGAAACATTAGAAACTATTGGTACCATAACAAATAACAGTCTATGTGCCACGCTAAATAACAGAATATGAGTCTAATTTCCTAATAATGTTCGCAAAATTTGCGGATCGCAAACGAACACACATAATGCAATAAATAATTATAATTGCATACCGAGTATCGCAAAAAAAAAAAAAAAAAAAAAGCCATACTTTACATTTCGCTAACACAACCCCTTGCAGAATGAAGCCGTATAAAACATTTTAAGACATTCATTAATTATGACCTAGCAGTTGTGTATGTAAGAGAAAACTTGAACCTATGATTTTTGTGATATTAATGCAGAATTCACAAAATTTTACGTTTGCTGCAGTATCATACAAGGAGTTTACCAAATGTATACTAAACTAAGCTAACCAAAACCAACCTACGTATCCTAAGTCATATTTTATGTTCAAGGTCAGAAAGAAAGAAAAAACAACACCTAAGTAAAATTTTAGTGAACCCCATCAGTACTATATTACAGAAGTTAAACATATCACACATTGTTGTGCGTGAGTCTATGTATAGTACATTATGTCAGTCTTACTACTTGCATTTTGGTCAATTTATTTACCCTTGAATTTATAGTAAATATGGTGCTGGTTACTTTTAGTGCACCAAATTTTGAAAGATTTACAGGTAAAATTCCGTACTTCGCATAAAAAGATTTAAAGAACAATTTTCTGCAAGCGATAGAGTTAAATACAAAGTAATACATCTGTATTTTATGTTTACAAGTGTAGGTTACTATAGTTCGCGTCCGTCGAATTGGTCTATGGCATCAGCCAACAAGATCGCAGTGCGTTGTTATTATACCTTCAGGGAGGAACCTAATCATTCATAATTGTCCACAAATACCAACAAAATTAATTATGAATGATTGGATTCCTCCCTGAAGGTTTAGTAACAGCGTATTGTGAGTTTATTGGTTGATGCCACACGCCAATTCGCGTGACGCGGAGTATAGTGTAAAATCCTTACGAGTACTTTACTACGGATAAAATAATTGAGTTGCATATAAATGATGGTTGTATTGGAAACTATTTTCCACCGGTGCTGTATTTGTGCGCAGTGTACAGAAGTTGTATTCTATGTTTACAAGTGGAACTCTACAAGTCTGAAACCGTGACAACTATTATTGAAACTCATATCAATGCCAAAATCCACTCGTTTTCAATATCCTCATTTTTGCATATGCCAACCTTCGCTGACGCACTTACTCTCTTCGGATTCACCCCCTCTCTAGAGCACCCGTCCTGCCGTGACTCCTTAAGATAGCATTCGTCCTTTTTAGTGGCCTACTTGCACCGGTTGTTTTTTGTTTTTTGCATTGCAGTTTTTATGCATACACCCGGATGCCGTATTTACACGCAAATCCTAGAAGAATTTTAATTTTTCAAGAATTGATTATGATGGTATCCTTGAAATTTAACTATGCCATTTGACATGTTTCCATGTAGGTCAACGCAAATCATTTAGTAAACAATAAGAAGGAATTTGTGAAAGAATTATAATTTTTGAACAATTATTTCGAGTGGTGTGGCAAAAGTAAAGCTGCACGAGAAATATTCCTAAAAATGAGCTTAAAACATTATATCGAGCTTCATATGAAAGGCAGTAGCGCGTTTCAAACTTATTCGATGATTTGTAACTACACATTCAATACCTGAGCTGACAAATATAGAAGATAACGTGCAGATTGACAAGTTGGCGGCAAAGTAGAAATTTAAAAAAATACGCGAATTTTATGGTACATAAATTAGGTATTTCCAGAAAAATACCTATTTCATTGGTGCATATAGGCTACAACTCATATAGCTAACCTTTGGAGAGTTTTATAATATGATAACAAAATAATAATAAATAAAAAAATACTCAGGGCCAATGACTTTAAAATTTTAAGTTCCTAAGTGAGAGTTCATCTGTACAAATCAATTTCTCTCGTGACCTGATGGGTAATGCGAGAGACTAGGGGAACTATTCCGATATGAATTGCGTCAACGCAAAGCAATATTTAACATTTGTTAGTGATCATCAGCATAGCAGTTATAATAACTTCTTGCATTTCTTGTATGTATAATTTCTTGAACATTGCTTCCGAATGATCCCCTTAGACGTGCAAACGAAGAAAGTTAGTAATTATTTTGGTTACACCACTTGGCTACACCCACCAGCTATAACACAACCAAAGAAATTGTGTGTGAAAATCATTCTTTGTATTGCTTCAATTAGAACAAGCTGTTACTTATTTCATTCATTTGTGTTTAAAAAAGAAATGGTAACAAGTCAGTAATATTTACAGATAATATTGAATTGTTTCGATATTACGCCCCTAAAGTTGCACGAGAATGAGTATATTGACCGAACAAATAGCTATTAGGTAACTCTCGTAAACGTATTTCTACTATCTTGTTGAAATGTGAATTCGTATTACTAACACAAGTACAATTTATATCCTTATTACGTTTAATTAGTCCATTCAGGATCTCAAATGGGTTTCATTTTATTGTATGTCAATTGATTAAAATTTATTTCGTTTTAATCATTTCTTCACGATTTCTCCAAGGCTGAGGGAAAAAAGGGAATTTAGAAACAGCGTTACCATCTTCTACAGCACAAAATTATCAGCTTTTACAAAGTACCGAATATCTCGGTAAGTACTTGACTTATCGATCTCAAATAAACGTGACAATGCTCCTTATGACATACTGATTTGCTCTATGGATTTTAAACCATACTGTATTAGGGACCTTTTCCAAGTTATTGCACTATTTCCAAATTCAATTTTTCTCTCTTCTCTTGTGGCAACACTGTTTAACTGATCCTTCTAAACTTGAAGTCATTTTAAAGAGCTCTTCCCAGTATTTCATTTAATGTGCAGAAATAGTTACTACTTCATTCCTTGTGTGTGTTAAAGGTGTTTAAATTTGACACATGTTTAACAATATTTCTCAAAAAGTATGCAACACTGATTTGCGAGTGTTATATCTTTCGTCTTTGTTTTCATTGCTGATTTGAATTATGAAATTAAATTTAGGTCATTCCATTTAAAAAATCATAACTTTATATTGGGTTGGCAACACTGTTCACCTGGTGATTGTACCCAATATATGGATAGATGTCCCCCTTCATGTAGTTGCTTTGTGCAAAGTTTCGCTTCTCTCTCTCTCTTGGTTGCTCTGTTATAAAGGTGGGACATTATAAATGGTGCAGCCGGTATATATATATATATATATATATATATATATATATATATATATATATATATATATATATATATATTATAACGAAATACTTTGGATAGATTAATAATTACCTGCACCTTGGGCAGAAAGTGTTCATACATAAGCAATATACTTAATAGAATGTTAATTTAATAATAACAAAAGAAGAATGTTTTTAATATATGTAAAAAAATATATTATGGGATAGTGTTATGTAATTAGTTGCTATGTAATTGTTGTTTATGGATACCTAATCATCTTGTATGTGTTCATGACAATTTGAATGAAAATACATAAAAGTGTATCAACTAATAAACCATTTGATACCGTTCACCGACTTTATAATTTTAATAGAAAAGGTGAGAATAATAATATGTATAATTAGTAAAGATATTTTTACATGCAAACTATTACTACCACTCGAGATTCATATATCGACGATCGAACCAGGTTGACGACTACCCTTGGTGAGTCGTTATAAAAATTTTGGTGCCTTCACACCGGGATTAGCTAAAAATTTTGGTTTACCTCACCCGGGATCTGCTGTAAATTCATATCCCGAAGCAAAGTAAGGGTGAATTTACTTTTGTAATAAAGTTAATGAATACAAATTTCACAAGACTGAGAAGTGGTAAAATAATTATAAGAAAAATGAACGGTGAGGCAATAGAAAATGAATCCAATGATGGTGATAACGGTGAACATAGTGTAGAACCAGGAATGACATTCGAAGAACGAATCTTGCTAGCCTTACAGCGGCAAGAACAATGTCGAAAGGACGATTTTGAAGCCATGAAACAAAATTTGGTCGAATTAAAGCAGAAGATAGAACAGAAGTCCGAAGAATCTAACAAGCAATACGAGGAGTTAAAGCAGACGATAGAGCATAAGTCCGATGAATCTAACAAGCAATATGAGGAATTAAGTAGACGAATGGAACAGAAGTCAGATGAAACGAAACAGTCAATTGTCCAGGCGATGAATGACATCACCTCGCAGTTCGAGGAAAAGTTAAAAAGAATATCCGAGGATTGTCAGGATAAGCACAACCACCAAACCCAAGAAATCAGTGGTGTAAAAAAGGATTTAGAAGTAATAGAATCTTCTGTTCAACAGCAAAAGATTCAGGTCATCAATAATTCTAACAACATACGTGCAAATACGCAATTGATAGCTACTCTACAGGAAGAAATTAGAACGCTACAAGTTAAGGACAACACATACCACAATAATATGGGTAGAGATCACTTGGAGTTTCCCCACTCACCAGAAATGACTTCGCCTTCACCTGTGTCTGATGAGGATATTATTTTGGAAGAAATTCATCCGAAGAGGACAGATGGGCGGAAAAGGGATGGTGTAACGACACATCACGTCATGGATAGGAATTGTCACCCACTAAGTACACGGAATGATAAAAGAAAGGTAAAGTTGAGTGTTAAGATGAGTGAAATACGGGCTATGAGTAAATTCAGTGGTAAATGTAATGAAAACGCTACTTCTTTCCTGAAAAAATTTCAGGACGAATGCAATATAATGTGTATAGATAGATCACAATATATGAAATTAATCCCTCATGTATTACTCCCACCATGTTCTTTATGGTTTAAAGCAGTACGTGATCACATCAATACATATGAGGAATTTAAGGCAGCACTGATCGCGAATTATGAAAATGACTTTTTGCTTGCAAATCGAGATGCCACCATTAGAAATCAACATTTCAATCCTCGTTTGCACAAATCTGTTGTTGAATTTGTTGTAAATACATACAACGAATTAAAAGTCGTTAATCCATTACAATCGGAAACTAGAATAATACCATCGATTCGAAATTTGCTCCCATTTAAGTTACAACAGATCTTGTTTTCTACACAGTGTATGAGTTTCAACCATTTATTAATGCTTGTCCAATGCTATGAAACCCAATACCATGCTATGAATCAACAAGCAGGAGTAGGTAAAAGTAAAAATAATTCAGATCATTTTGTACCTGTTCGGAATCTAAATATCCGAAGTGTGAATGATACGGAACACAACCTAAGCCGAGTAAATTCTAGCAATCAAAACGAGCAAAATAGGCAAAGTTACGTAGGGAATACGCCTAACATAATTAATCGTAGCAATCCTTATGTTAGATCATATAATCAAAACAGGTTTAAAAATAGACGGAATGTATGGCGAAATTCCAGGAATACAACAAGCTACATGGATAGACATAATTGGAGGTCAAGAGATGGCACTTCGTATCAAAATCAGAATCACGATGAAATACATGTACAACATATTGTGGAACCTAATCATGATTGTGCAGTACAATGTACTTTATTAGAATCATATGCAAGTACGAATGTAAGCTGATTACCGTTAATGAAATTAGGTTAAACCCATATCAGTTATAGATTCTTGTGAACTTTTATTTTCAATTTTATGAGTTAATGTTGATAATGAAAACGACTCTTATGAATACTTGAAGTGCTTAAATATAGTTTTAGATAGACTGGAAAGTTAATTTTCAAATGATTTTTATTTTTTCTTGTTAATGTGAAGAATCATAATTTGATTCATAATTGATTAAAACAAAGATCATTTATATTAGATTGACTTGTGTTGAAAACTTAACTGCCAAAGATTATGTTAAGTATAAGATTCATTCTATTAAGTTAATTATTCAACGACTATCTTGAATGAAATTCTTCTATATTTTGATGCCTTATTGATCCAATGTTTATTTTAAAATATCACCCAATATAATTATTATATAATGCGCCCTGGATAATGGTAACTCACGTTTGTTTCTTACGATTTTGACTTCGCACCCTTCAAAGATTAAATAAATAGGCGACGACGTTTTAATAATAAAATATAATAATAATGTAACGAATGATAATGAAATAAATATAATTAATGTAATAAAAGATAAGTATTAATGAAGTGAAAGATTTGTTATAAATGTATCTATATCTATGATATGTAATGAAGATACATACGAGGGGCGATCAAAATGTGATGAACATATGTAATGTAAGACCATTATTGTAAACGGACCAGTGGTTCTTGAAGATAAAAGCCAAACTCGCTTATGACTTTTATATTCAGTCCAATTGTCGGGCGACATTTTATATAACGAAATACTTTGGATAGATTAATAATTACCTGCACCTTGGGCAGAAAGTGTTCATACATAAGCAATATACTTAATAGAATGTTAATTTAATAATAACAAAAGAAGAATGTTTTTTAATATATGTAAAAAAATATATTATGGGATAGTGTTATGTAATTAGTTGCTATGTAATTGTTGTTTATGGATACCTAATCATCTTGTATGTGTTCATGACAATTTGAATGAAAATACATAAAAGTGTATCAACTAATAAACCATTTGATACCGTTCACCGACTTTATAATTTTAATAGAAAAGGTGAGAATAATAATATGTATAATTAGTAAAGATATTTTTACATGCAAACTATTACTACCACTCGAGATTCATATATCGACGATCGAACCAGGTTGACGACTACCCTTGGTGAGTCGTTATAATATATATATATACAGTATATTATATAGTAAAAATAAAACAATACAATGGTAAATTACGGAGATATAACATTAATTGAATACTTATGTGAGCATCCTTCTTTGAATGGACGTCAAACTAGAAAACTGGAACAGACCTGAAAGGAAAACATTTGCAAAGGATATAATTTAAAGACACAAATATCACTACAATCTAGCCAGTTAAATAAATACAACTACAAGCTATCTAAATAAATAACTACTATTACAACCTACCTACATCAGCAAATGCGAATATAACTACAATTACTTTTACTAAATAATAACAAATCTAAAGGCCTAAATAATAATGCTAGCGCTAAGCAATTACAAACAAGTATGCTCACGTGGGAAACGACTTACTTAAAACTACTTCTCTACATTTTCTAAAATATCTAAACAAGCATACTCACCTTGGATCTATTTATTTACGTTTTCTAGAATACATAACCTACTTATGTACATAACTATCTAACTAAATTCAGGACTCAAAGGAAACAGTCATCAAAAGGACTCAAAGGAAACATATTCTAATCTACAATCAAGAAATAAGAACTAAATAAAATTATAATAAGTGGACAACTTGAGGAATCAGCATGTCAGTGGTACTATTTTCTCGCAGGATGTTAATAATTTCTATTTGAGCACTTTCTTATATTCTGTAATTTATATTATGTTTATTCTTCTTGTTAGCATAATATAACCCTCTAATCTAGATCCTGTATTCGAGTAATTGGTACAATGATTAGTTTGTAGATTCTAGTATTTGTTAACCCATGAGTTAAGACAGTTTCCAAAATTTACTCAATGTGTAATGTGAAAAACAAATACTCGTATGCTCCGTTACATTGCAAAAAAGAGCTTGGAAAGCTTTTTTTTTTAATACATTTCGATGGCGACCAGGGTCAACAGTTCCATATATGCCCATTCGCCCATCACGAGATTACAAAAAGTTTAACGTCACTTTTTATGGTTGAAGATCTCCATGCACCACATGAAGAGTATGGCAAGTTCGTGTCATAATTTGCACGGGAAGTTTTGGCTTAGAATGGAAATGCTATTATTGCAACCTTTATATAAACCAATTTTAAAAAATCGCGATGGTAAGTACCGCAAATTGAATGTAGACTTCTTGAAAATAGACAGTAACTGATGGTGTCAGTTTACTAAATACATTTCGGAAATACTTAAAATGCCAGTCAATAATGGTATCAAATTATAAGTACATTTATTATAAATATGAGAAGGCGTACGTGTGTGGGTTTCTTACATATAATAATAATAATAATAATAATAATAATAATAATAATAATAATAATAATAATAATAATAATAATAATAATAATTTGAGTGTTACGATCAGTTTATAAGTAAATATACAAGATTTTTAAAATATTACATAATATAGAACCTGATACAATAAGCTAGTATCAGTTATAAATTATAAATGAAGGAATGATAAATCAGTTGTAAACTTACCAGGTTAGGACCCTTGTCAGAAAATAAAGATATTCAAATCCTTTAATTCAAATGGTTTTAAAATCAAGATCAAATAAAAATGATTGATGTTCTAAACTATTATTTTCGAAACAATGTAGTTAAAGTTTCATTTAAAATAAATTAGTCGAACTTTCTTAATTTTTATGCCCACCAAACTAAAATATATTACTTTGTTGTCTTATTGGTTAAAATATCCTTGAACAAATTTATAAAATATTGGCAGTTTTTTTTTTTCAAAAAATTAATATATTCGTTAATCTATGTCACAAATATCTGTAATTTCTTTCAAAAAACATATAATTATGATCAATTTAAACCATAAGATTTTGTAACTCTTCTTAGTATCTCAGATTTAAAATTTAATGGGACTAATATTGATTTATTCCTTACTCTATAATTTAGTACTCATATATCTAAATTTTCTAAACAATATTTGCGACAGTACTTATTGCTTAAATGCATTTGAATAAATGATTTATCAATAAATTTCCTTCTGTCAAATTTTAGTGTAAATTATTGGGGGGTTTGAAGTCTCCAACACTTAACAAATATTAATAATTGTGAAAATAATAATTCTTAATCATTTTACAACAAAGTAGCCTAACAAAACATTTCTAAACCGCTTCTATTTTATTTATTAGTGTATTAGAGTCACTGTTCCATATGACAGAATCAAACTTTAGTAAAGATCTAACAAGAGTCTTGTATAAACATACATATGAACTACCAGTTTTAAAATCAGGCTATTGACTGAATATAAAAACCTATATTTGTTCTCACCTTTTGTTTTACTTCTTTATGACTAGACAATTTCATTTGTCTGTCATATACAGTATCAAGATCTTTCATTTGTTTTTTTCTTGTTTACTGGCACTCTATTGATTATGTATATGCTGACAGAATATTGAATTATGTTCATAAATGCCATACATTTACTTTTTTCAGTTAATTTCTAATAAATTACTTCTGGAACAGTTATTTATTCTATCTCAATTTTCTTGAAATAAGTAATTATTAGATTCATTGCTAACTATTTTAAAAAGTTTTATGTCATCAGCGTACAATAATATTCTTCAATGTTCAATTTCTTCTGGTGAATCATTTATAAATAATAAGAAAAGAAGGAGTCCTAAGAGGGACCCTTAGAGTATTCCTTTCCCTATTTGATCTTGACTAGATGATATATTATCAAATTCTATCTTAAAAGTCCTATTTGACAGTTTTCAAACCATCTAATGTATGCTAACATAGTTCAGTATTTGGTTGCTTATTAAGAAGTCATGATCAATTGAGTCGAAAGCCTTTGGCTTATCGATATCTATCTATCTATCTATCTATAGTATCAATCTGTAAATTACTTTTTAATACAACCTACATGAAATCAGTAAAGTGAGTACGATTGGTTACAATTAGTCTGCCTTTGTAGAACCCATGTTATGCTTCAGTTACTTTTTTTTATTAAAATATAAATATCCATTACGTAATTAATTCAACACATTCACTGAACTTATAGGCCTATAGGTTTTAATATTTTCGCGCTCACCTGATTTGTAAATCGGTACAATATATACTTGTTTCAATTTCGAAAAGAATACTTCAGTTTTTATCATTACTACAGGCTTTAAGTATATAATACGGAATATTATCAGGCCCAAGAATAGTATTGTCTTTAATTTTTCTAATTGTTTGAATTATAGCATTTTCCGTGATACTTGAAAATACAAATCGACACACCTAAGTTGCTACTAATTTTTTTTTTTCAATTTTTCATAACTTCACCTTTTTCTAAAGTTTACTTGGAGCCTACATTAAAAGAATTATTTAAAACATCTTTTATAATAATAATAATAATAATAATAATAATAATAATAATAATAATAAAATAATAATAGATGAAAATACACTATTCCTTTGTCTTTGCAGTCTGCGTGCCAAACTCCTTTCACAAATTAACTTGCCCAGGCCTATGTTAAAGTCAATAACCATCTGAAATAGCTTCGCACTTGGAATAGCAATTTGAATCGCAGAGTTCAAGTTAGAATAGCTAAAAGGCTAAGGAAACGGGATACAATTTCCTTTCTTCCAGTAAACATAAGTTTCTGGTTGCTTCTACTTCCTCCTAGTCTTATTTTAGTTTTGCAGGCTTGAATACAAAACCTTTATAAACAAGAGGCTTTGTATTCAAGCTCAGGAAGTATGCTCTATCTGGATGGAAAAAAATACATAAACTAATTAGGCCAAAATATATATCGAAACAAAAATTAGATTAGAACGTTACTCACCTGACAGCTTTCCGGAACTAAGATATTTCAAAAACTATACTATCTATGCCCGTTCCTATTGTTCTCTGGCAGTAAATTCAATGTTCCACAAGATACTGTAATCAATAATTCTTAACCATCATAACCACAATGAACTTTATAGACATGGCTAATCTAATCAAAAGTGAAACATCTACCAAAATAAATGTTTAGTGTGACTTAACTAAATAAAACATCTACTGATGTAGGTAACTTTATTGCAAAAGAGAGTAAATTAATCTGTACAAGTGTTCGCGATATTTATGAGTATGGTACAACCACTTGTTATAATTAAAGATAGAAAGTAGAAATTGCTAAATTGGAAATAGAATATCCCCTTCCTAAGATCTTGAATTGCTTTCAAACCGATAGTGGTGAAATATTGTTCTTTACCTAAGTGTATCTATAAGAATTTGAAGCAGTAAAAATGAATAACTTGAGTTTATTAAGATTGCTCTTCAAGCGGTTCACATTACAATAATTATTGATAAGTTTGCAATGATTAACGTATTAACTTTTGGTGTTCAAATTTCTATCACGGTAGTGTATACTACCAACTTTACAGCAAATATTAAACTAAACTAAATGGTGATTTTTGGACGTAACGTTATTGCTTATAGTGGCAATGCACTAGGGTAGATGTTCTGTGATTCATACTACCCCCCCTTCCCTCCTCAAAGAGGTAAACTATATCCTAGGAATGTATGAAGGTGGAGACGACAGGGAATTATCTGTGTAGCTAACAGCTACATGTTGTCAGTCAATGGTAATATTGTATCTTCCAACGACACCACCTCTTTTCATATGTTCCTGCCGGGGGTCGAACCTGGGCTACAGCTCCTGGAAGACCCTCAATTCGTGGACACTCTTTCTGGAATTCTGCCAATATCACTGGATGGTGTTCTTGAAGGTAAATAAGTACTTTTGAAGTGTATATGGACTGTAACTTCAACCTTGGAATCGAACCCAGATTTCATGGTAATTATGGAATTCTACAAAAATGTTATTGCCACATGTTAAAAATAAACTTTTTAACTGTTTCTGATTTTCTGGACTTGTTCATATAGCTGAATGATCACAATCCTCGCAAAACATTTAAATCATGTTCCTCCAATATAGAATGAACAGAATCTTGTCTGCATCGCAGCTTGACAAGATGACTGCCCTGTGGTTTTTCCATAACAGACGAATTTTTCAATATATTCCTCTATCTAAACCACTATCCAGCAACGCTCTGTAACGCCACTTACAGGAATTCGGAATGCACAGACGGTTTTCAAATTACTATGGTACTTTGAACAAAAATCCAGATTTGAACAGTATCAAACTTCAAGCGAAATTGAAAATTGTCGGAGCGACCCATGTAAATTTTAATCTCAAAGATAGAGAGCCGCTCAACTGGACTAAGCAAGAAAATGAAGATCTAGGAATGGGTAATCGAGGAGTGGGGAATAATATTACGATAGACAATGAAGGCATAATTGAAACCGCCAAAAAACATGCCACGAGAGACGAAAAAAAGGTCGACAACGGAAAGTCACATTCTATAAAATTTTCATGACTTTAAGAACAAAGTTGGAACTATGAAAATATGGCTAAATTTGAAGCTTTGAAATATGAATATAGTCTTAACTTTATTATATAATGTATTTATTAATATAATATAATGTAACGTTCTATTCGAAATTAAATATCCCACTTTGTCATTAAAATTATGCTTAAAACTAACAGAAATAACCCAAACTTCAAAATACAAATAAAGCTAATAAGCGTATGTTATCCATATTAATAATAAGCTATAATCTTTGGTATAAATAATCTTAGTTTAAGTCTTTTTCATTTACAAAAATAATTACGTATTTTCAACAGCATACATGAAAATGGTTGTCAAGTCGATGAGATTTTTCTTTTCTTTTCTTTCTTTTTCAAGTTTTACTATTTGTCTTGTCTTGTCTCACTATTATCAGTGTTCTATGGGCGCACCAGGTTTTTCACCAATATATGCTATAAATGTGGAATAAATTCATTATTCATTTTCCAAAGAGAATTTATAAACAACAAATATAAATTTTTAATAAAATAATATATTTCCCATTTTGACTTGCAGTTTCTGTTGATCTATTTTCACTATGAGTGCAATGTTTATCAGGTTTTCCTGTGTCGTAATTGATATCTGGTTTAGTAAAAAGATGAACAAAAGTATTTTCTAGTATTCTTGTTGTAGCATGTTGCTTCACTGTATTTCATATGATCCATTAGTAATATTATGTAATGATTTTTTTTATAAATATATTTATATCAGATTTTACAAAAAAAATTACTAGTGCTTTGATTGGTAGCCAGTTGTTAGTTGCCAATATGTATTTATAGGAGAAAGGTGCATATCCGAGATAAAAATATAACTGCTTTAATAGCTGGGGTCGTAGAGATTGAAACAATTCACATTCAAAAATAATATGATTAATAGTTCCTATTCCTTTATCACACCAACAATGATATGTGGGTTTTTTCCTTATTTGATATAATTTTAAAGGTGATAGCGCTGTTCCAAAAATAAGGCGGTAGTAAATTATAATTTCTCGGCGAGTCCATGTTTTAATATTTTGTTTCATTGAATTTTGAAGAGGAGTAGTAATTAACCAATAAAATTCACCAGGTAGTGGTTGTTGTTTGTCATACCATTTGCTTAATTCGTCCTTATGATATTCTTTGATGAGATTAAAATAATTTCTGGATGATAGTTTTATATCCGTTGGTTGTCCTTCTATACATGCTGTTTTCGCCGCTTTATCTATAATATTACTATTTACTTCAATATTAACATGAGCCTTAATAAAAGTGAAATAAATTTTATAATTATTTTCAGTCATGTTACGATATAAATATTTAATATTCAGGATGCTCCAGGTTGTAGAGTTGTTCCAGTGAATAGAGTTTAATGCTGTCAGCACACTTAACGAATCTGAGCAGATAACAGATTTTTCTATTTTATATTTTTTGATGTATAATAATGCTTGCCGGATGGCAAATGCTTCTCCTTCAAATATTGTTGTATTAATGGGTAACTTATACTTGAGTGTTGTTGTACTGGATGGTATATATATTGCTGCTCCTACATTGATATTATTGTATTTTGATGCGTCTGTATATATGAATGTTGCATCTTCATCAAATTTTTGTTTAAATTCTTTCCATAGATGTTGATAAATTTTTTCTTTTAGATCTTCGTTTGATACCGAGATATAAGTCGGTTTCATCACTGCTATTTGTGTTGTATTAACCTTATATTTCCAGACAAAGCATGGAAGAGATGGAACTTTATGTACCCTCGTGTTTAATATTTTAAAATTTAGATAAGCTTGAATTATCCATGGATAATTACGAGTGTAAGGAAGATTTCGTTTCTTAAGTAATATTTCTAACTGTTGAAGTTTGGTAATAATAGGTGATTTTGTTTTGCCAAATGCTTTTAATAGAAATTTTGATGCCAACATAGAAAATAATATTGGTAATGGAGTATATTCTGATTCCTTTAATAATGCCATTTTTGGGCAGAATGACGGTTGTGAAAATATTATTTTTGTTAAATTATATATTGATTGTTCTAAGCATTTATAATATAAACCAGACTTGTTATAAAATATACTACCATATGAAATTTTCGAAATATATCCTTGATGTAGTATTGGTAATAGCGTGAATTGATTGATTCCCCATCGCTTTGAGGATAGACATTTAATTAAACTTAAATATTTCATATGTTCTTTACTCAGTGATTGTAGTTGTAATTTCCAATTTAATTTCCGATCTAATAATATACCCAAATATTTTATATGATTTTCTGATTTCAATTTATTATCATGGTAGGTCAATTGATGTTGTTGTAAATTCCTTTTCCTGGAGAAAATAATGAATTTTGTTTTATTCCAGTTTAGTTCTAGTTCATTATTATTCATCCATTTATTAATTTTGTCTAAATTTTTCTCCATGTTTGGTATTGAATGTTCCACTTGTGTTGTATAAGATCTTATCTGGATATCGTCAGCAAAACAAGTAATGCTGGTATTATCCAATGTTAAATTTATTAAATCAGCAATATAAATATTAAATAAAATCGGAATTAATTTACTCCCTTGTAATAAGCCTAATGAAGTAATCCTCGGTGCTGAATATGAATTCTTCACTTTTATAAAAACCTGTCTGTTAATCAAAGTATTATGTATGATTCTAATCATCTTTCCGGGAATATGAAGTTTATACATTTTTTCCACTAGGATATCTATTATCACATGATCATATGCTCCTTTTATATCAAATGATGTAACCAATAGAGCTCCTCTTGAAATAAAAGCTTTATAAATATCAAGTATTAATATCGTTAATGCATCATATGTTGAAAAATTTTTTCTAAAACCAGTTATATTGAAGGAGAAAGTTTGTGAGTTTTCTAAAAACCAATTTAATCTGTTTAATACTAAATTTTCGAAAATTTTGTATGAACAAGATAATAAAGAAATTGGTCGGAAGTTATTTGCTGCATTTGGATCTGTACCATTTTTTGGGATAGGTAATATTAACACTTTTTTCCAGTTTAATGGTATTTGTCCTGTATTCCAAATGTGGTTGTAGTAATTTAATAACATCTGTAATCCATTAGTTGGTAGATTTTTATAATGCAAATAACTAATGCCATCAATTCCCGGTGTAGTATTTTTACGTATATTTTTTAATACAGTTTCTAATTCAGCCATGGTGAAGTTCTTATCCAGTTCGGAATTCGTATTAGAAAATAAAAATTTGGATAGTAAACGCCGATCATTATTGACGGTGCATGGTGTTAATTTTAAATGAAAATTAGGTATCCATTCTAAATCATGCAGATAAATTTGATTATCATGTTTGGAGTGATATTGTTGAAGTTTTTTCCAGAAATTCCATATTTTATAAGGTGGAGTACGATCAGATAAAGTATTACAGAATTCTTGCCATTTTGAGCGTTTAGTTTGATTAATGATTCTTTTTGTTTGAGCTCTTTGTTGTTGATATTTGAAGAAAGCTTTTGGTGTGCGTGTCGATATGAAAATTTTGAAGGTTTGAATAGTTTGATTCACATGTTTTTGACATAGTGTATTCCACCAGATGGGTTTTTGATGTTTCTTCTCAGATGATTGTCTAAATTTTCGTTCTGAATTTTTAGTTTCATTATTCAAAATAGAAATTGTAGTTTTTACCAATTTAAATATTTCTGAAGTATTCTGGTCTTGATTGATTTGATTTTGAATTATATGTTGATAGTCTGTCCATGATATATTCGTGGTCACATGTTGTAATTTTGATTTAAAGGTAATATTTTTCCTGTCATTATGATTAAGTCCTGTTGAAATAAAGTGAGTTTTGAAAATAATTGGAAAATGATCGCTGGAGAAAGTATGAAAATACGTTTGCCATTCTGTTTCTATATAATGTGAGCTCTTCGTTAGTGTTAAATCTGGAGCACTTAATATATTATTTTGTATTCTAGTAGAAGATCCATTATTGAGATATATATAAGATGAATTTAACAATTCTTTAAGAAAACTCCTACCACCTGAATCAGTTCTATTTGATCCCCATAATTCAGAATGAATATTAAAATCTCCACCTATATAATCAATATCATTGTTAGCGAATAATTGTTTCCAAAAGTTATGATCCACGATTATTTTTGGAGGTATATAAATATTAATTATTTTTAGGTTCTCAATCATTATACCAAGCAGTTGAATATGTGGATGTATATTTTGTAAACTAAAATTTAAATTTTTAAAACTTAAATGATTTTTAACACAAATAGCAATTCCTCCGTGAGCATCATGCCGAATCTGATTAATACATTGATATCCTTTGAGTTTTAGAGGAATTCTTGGTGTGCACCAAGTTTCTTGTAATAAAATAATATCAGGAAGAAAAATAGACACTAATATTTTTAAATATTGTAATTTGCCATATATACTCTGTGCATTCCATTGTATTATGGTTAGTCTTTCTTTTTTGCAAATGGCCATATAAGATGCTACTCTACAATTTTAATAATGTAAATACATTATTTAAAGTTGCATCAAATTGATTTTGCGAAAAAGTATCCTCTCTAGATATGGCATACGTATATAAAATTTTTTTAATGCCTTCCCGTATTTTTTGTTGGTCTTGAATATTTAAGGTCACGTTTGAGGATGAATTTATACCCATCCACTGATCCTGATTCTGTGATGAGTGATTCCATCCTGACTGATTAGTGAAAGTTGAATTGTCGTTGTTAATTGGTCCCTTTAAGTATGCGTTTTGTAATTCCTTTTTATTCTGAGTATTTTGTTGCAATAATAAGGATTTATTTTTAACTGGACATGTGTTTTCTGTATTTTGTTTCTCACTAATGTTTTTAACTAATCCAGTTTCCCTTTGTGATTGTAGGATTTTATTATTAAAGTCAAAAGATGTAGAAGCTTGGGCATGTTTGTTATTTTTGTTACCAATTTTTGTATATTCTCGGTATGTAGCTGTATTGTGTGTTTTCCATGCATTACTTTCCACATGTCCTCTGCGTCGTTTTTCAGGTGGTGAGCCTGAAATATCTTTCATGGATTGAACCCAAGTAGACATACGATTTATTGGAGGAGATAGGGGAGTTACTAAAGGTGGCATATTATCATAATTGAGGGCTGACGCGAACGTTTTTTGTTGAAACACTGAATTATTTTCAGATGTCGGCCTATAATTGTTATTATGTTTGTCGTTATCTTGACTTGAATTACTTGTCACGTTATTAGAATTTTTCAGAAGAGCATTAGCTTCATTAAATGATATCTTCTCCCTAGCCATGAGTTCCATCAATTTATTTTGTCTAATTCGTTCTGGACATTGTGAATAGTCAGCTGCGTGTTTTCCTCCGCAATTTATACAATGAAGGGGGTTAGTACATTGATCAGCTGAATGTGGTAATCCACATTTAATACATAGCACTTTATTTAAGCGGCAATTGTTTTTTCGATGACCATATTTATTGCATCCCATGATGCATTGTCTTACAACTGGTATATATGTATGTACAGTGCGTTTAATGTAATATAACTTAATATCTGTTGGTAATTGTTGTGAGTCAAACGTTAATATAACAGTAGCGGTTGGTTGAATTTCACTTTTTGCGATTTTTTTGTATATTCTTCTGGCAGAAGTGACAGGAAAGTCACTTTTAATATCATTTAGGAGATCGTTCATTTCTATTTCCGTTTCTATTCCATGTACTACACCAGTGGTGTATATTAAATGGTGGGGTATATATGCTTCCCATTTATTTTGATCAAGAATGGGATGCTCTAGGAATTTATTAGCTTCCTCACCTGACCTGAACTTAATTTTTAATAGGTTTCTACCTATTTTGTCTACTGTTTCGATTCCTGGAATTTCCGCAAGGAATAGTTTTCTACTTATAGACATGATGTGTTTTTTTCCTAGTTCCTCAATGGTTGACTTCACGAAAACAAAATATGGCGCAAGGTGATGCGGTTTATATTTTGTCTTACTAATTTCCGTAAAATTATTTTGAGTTTTTATAGGTTTTTCTACTTTGCTACCTATAGTTTGGATACCATGTACGGAAGATGACATCAAACTTTTCGTTTGTTCAATGTTAGTATTTGTTTCTGTATTGGAACTTTGTTCCATGTCCATAATATTATTATCTGATTGTATTGTAGCTTCTTCGCATTCAACTTCCGTTTCATTAATCATTTTCTATTTCTGGTTTAAGTTTTATATATACAACATAACATAATGTAATCACTTTAAGATAAAAACCTATATACACAAATAAAAATTATTAATGTTAATTAATTCAAACACTTATTACATAAAATATAAGAACGTTCTCACCAATACTGGATTGATCTGGAACAGTCTAGAGAAATCCACCGACCTCACTAAACACGTAATGTTTTAATTGTCTGTGAGTTAGTTTCGATGGTTTTTCTTCTGTTATTTTATCACTGTTTATGATTTTCAGCACTAGTTATTACACTCGATATAAGATTGAGTTTATAATATCTTGAACACAATGATTATTTAATAAATGTAATATTAAGCGACATAAGTTGCTATCCATCCGCCGCCATTTGCCCGTTACCTCCCTTTTACTATTTATTATACGTAGGTAGTACACCGTATCCATGAATGCAAAAAAAAATCTTGCAATATATGTTAAATGCAAAAATGCATTGTAGCAACAATATTAAACACAAGAATAGGTGTGGAAAAACTGTCTACCATTAAGTCCGTATTTGCTTGCTTATTTTAAAGGGAGAAAAAAAAAATGAACAAGAAAATGGCTGGAAAGACTCGAAAAAAAGAATGAAAGATTCTGTAAAAATTAATACTCTTATATATGAAAGATAATGAAGCTAAATCGTAGTGTATGAACCTTCACAGTCATGAAATAAAAAGGATTAAAATTTCAATTGATATATTACCGATAAAATTTGTAAATGGATACTGGAAAATAATATGGCCGGATCGAGTAATGAAGACAATATTGAAGAAATATCTGAGAGTGATATGAAAGAAGAAATTATAAGGCGCGAATGGGAGAAAATAGGACGAGTAGATCGAAGGTCCAAAGTAATTATTCGTAAACCGGTGAGTATATTTCTTACTACTGCACTCCGATTAGAGGCATTTGCAGAAACTCTACGCACAGAATTAGAGAAAATGGCGGAAAGCAAGTGAACCGATGTTGATGAGAAACCAAGAAAAGCAGGGAAACATCGAAAAGCATACAAACGGAAATGTTCTTCGCTACATGCAGACATGTTCGAAACAGTTTGTTTTGAACCCAGGCCCCAACCAAAACCTTGTTTTTGTTCTGGAATGGAGTTCCCATGTATGGCATTGACTTTGGACGAAAGTTTGGTAAGTAACTAAATGTTCATATAGTACGAATTGCCTGGCATAATAGAAGAAATGGTATATTATTTTAATAAACTACAGAAGCAATACATACGAGTAGTCTAAGTAGAAAGATAAAAGTCCGTAGTTAAATTATCAAGTACAATGATACGTTAATATTATTACCTCTTAAAATAGGTCATGCTTACCATATCTCATTGAAACTTGGAGAGAATACAAGATTTTGGGCTGTGCTATCTCCAACCATGTCATGTGCTATTAGATTCAAAGACATCATTTAAGCGCTACCTTCAAATATTAGCGTATGCTTAGTGCAATGTAATGTTTCTATTATCTACATAAATAGTAAACTAACAGTAATAGCACAGCTTAATCCCTTCCGCACCAGTTACATATGTGTGTAAGTCATGATGCTTGCATCAGCTATTACTAGCGATGTATTAATACCTGTGTACGTCACGAGTTTCCTCTAAGAATCCACTTTTGTACTTGCTTGGTATTGTGAGGTATGAGTGTGTTCCTCAGTACCTGGTATCAATGGATATTTTGATATGGAAAAGTGTTAGGAGATGGAAGCACTTTGTCTGCGGCTAGCTATATATGTAGTATGGTCTTACATATTGCTTCAATATAGTGAATGGCCTTGTATTGTAGATTTCTTCTTAGAATTTTGTATACTTTCCTTTACCAGGTATTGTAATTTAGCTTATGTATTGTTTTACTTGCCACTTGTTAAATGGAACTTATTGCTCTGTCAAGGGCATTGATAAATAAATATGTAAAATTTTCTTGTTAGAGTAGGTCTGTGCCCCTTATTTTCGCAATTACAATAGTGAATAGTTCAAAACTGTATGATTTAATTTAATTCAAATCATTGGAAAAAATATACAAAATTAAAAAAAAAAAAAAATCTTTATTTTTCAAGGCGTGACCCATGAAAATTCTTGTTATGGATGACTATGCTCCTCATTCCAACCGAAATCACATTGTTTGATAAAATGCCGGATAACTGTTTCTGTTGCAAAAACAAGAGAGGGTAAATTTACATAAAAAATGTTTGTTCTGATGATGTTGAATATCTGGTATTTGGGGCCAGAGTAGTGGAAGAGGTTAATACCATCAGTCAAAAGTAGATGATTTTTTTCATACATATTATTATGATTCTCTATGTTTTCATTAATTCATATTTCTTTTTTCAATAAATAGAAAATAAAAATAGAACATTTTGGAACTTCAGAATGACAGTACATAATAAACCACAACCAAAGTACAACAATCGGAACAAGTATAGTGCTATTCACAAAGCGCGCTGGTTTTGTTACATCAAATTATGGACTTTATTTTTTTCAAAATACACTAACAAAATTCATAAACATGTTCATCACACATTCCAACTTCAGGTATGGTGAATAATGTCGGGCATATGACCTCCTGTACTGCGCTGGCATACAATAACTCTAACCGATTACATTGAACTAACAGCCATACTGTTACGAACCATCGCAATGTTTGGCTCAGAACGACCACTACGACGACGCCGAGGACTTTTAATGATCACTGTTGAACCCGTTTCAATTAACTTTTTTCATAAGTCTATGAACTGTTGATTCAGTCGCTGCCTTATTTAGCCCTAGAACCGCGTGAAGTCTCCTGTGAGAAATGCGAGAAATTCAGACTAAGGCGACAATCGGAATGCTTGTGGGTAGAGAAAGAAGACAAAACAATGTCGGCAACCAAGAAACAAAAATATGTCAGACGATCCAAAACCGGCGCGCTTTTTGAATAACCCTACACTTTCCCACCATCTTAATTCTCACAGCCGCGAAGAATTAGTATTTGCCTGATTAGCAGAACTCGCACGTAGGTACTAAAACTCATATAAGAAGCCTAACAGCCACGAAAATCATACTAAGGCAGGTATTGAAGTAGAAGGCAAAATAAGCACTAAAAATATAATAATTTCTAAGCTTCATTTGAATATTTAGATTACTATTTTATTCTATATATCATATGATTTGATAAATATTCGGAATGATCTACAGATAGTAGCACTAATTCCAAATCAAACATGTTATTTATTATGACCCGTTCTTCCTTATAATTATTGTTAGGAGTAATAAATAAGAACTGTAGTTATAGGCAAGTGTTGTCGCGAGATTCCATTGCACGGTAGAATTGATAACTCTGAAAAATAAAATTATCGTCATCCGCTCATAGTTCTCAAAACAAATGAAGAAGAATTGTATTTTAAACCTTGAAATATATACTTGAGACTCATGAAAGCACTTGGCAGCCGGTAAAATGCCGGTCAGTAGGCAGCGTTATTTCATTTTTAATGATAGATCTAGAACACAGAGCTATCATTAAAAATTTAATGAAGAAGGGTACGAAGACAACAAAAATACCATATTGTAACCACTTCGCAATCGCTTCATTTATACACTTTATTTATCAAGATTCCATCCTATACCCAAGTATTTCATTATGTTTTCCCTTCTTTCCATCTATTCAATTATTTCCATCCCTACACATTAGGAGGCTAAATTCACCAAATATTTTTGACTGGTTTTAACTCCAAGTACAGGAGGATTATGGAAAAGAGCCAACGAAAATATGCAAATATAATGTTGTATCAAAACTGAATGAGTTTTATATAAGTTACTGTGGAGATAAAAAAAAAAAAGACCGGGTAGAGAGGAATACCCCAACGTCATTCTTTACTTATTTCAGCTTCATGAAGAGTGAATGATTGCGAGACCTTAAAGAAAATGTATGATATATTATAAAAAATGTTATTCAGTTATTTATTCTGTCTTTAGAGCTCCCTTGTGGCTAGCGTATGAACATTTGTCGTGAGAGGCCCGGGTACGATTCTCGGTGGTTTGGATTCCACGTTAAGCTATAGGTCTATGTCTCATATAGTCTCGCTGCTGAAAGGGACGCTAAACTCGAAATAAAATTAAAATCTCTCCGTATTCATTTAAAGAACCAATGACAGATTGGTTACAAACTGGAATTTTCCTTTATAGCTCTTAAAATTTATCAACCTACAATGATGACGCCAGCTTTAAATTCCTGTTGGTCAAGTGCACGGCTATCTAATTTTTCGGGGCTGGCTATTTTTTTGTATACCTTAAATAATAGTTTTAAATTAATTGATCTATCTCACAATACATGTCTAGATAGCAGTTGTGTGCAGACAAACCGTCCCTCTTACCCCTCTTTTAACGTCGTCACTGCAACCTGTCAATCAAGTTGGTCACAAACTAGAATGATCGCAAACTATACGGAATCATCGTGTTACAACATGAGATTCTTCTGTCACAAACAGGCTTTTTTTCCCGTTATTTTTCCTAAAGTTAATCTAAAAGTTTTCTATAGTGGTGATAATTTTACAGGTGCAGTTAGTCAATGAAAATGATACCTATTACATCTTAAAAATTTGAAACCACGATCTTTCCGACCGACCTCACACACACGGCCTTCGTTGCAGGATGAGAGCCAGAATGTTCCTGTTTTTCGACTGCTGGTTCGTTTCTGGAGTTTAGTAGTATTCCTAGTTGGTTATGAATGGACTCATAAAATTATTTGGATTTGTTAAAATAGGTTAAGATGTCTTTAGAGATCTGCATTTTGATTCATTTTTGGTCAAATGTTAGTAGTTGCGTAGGTCAAAATGTGAAGTACTTGAACACCTGAAATGCCTAGACCTTTTATGATATTATTCACCTTTAATTGGCAGTCGTAGAATACCATATCGTTCACTTTTTCAAATGTCTGGTGTAATGATAAATTTTGGTCGTTCACTTGTGGGTTATTTTCAGGGTTTCATGATCGCATTAAACTTCTTGGCAGCAGTTGAAAATGACAGAATGGAGTTTTCCAGAGTACTTTTCGTATGATATTGTTACATACTATATTTCTGTTACTTTCACTTTCTTCACTAAATATTGAGTGACTGCTCGGTATTCAAAGTCTGTCATTTTGAAATCAAACAGGCATGCACTACGAAATACTTGCCTATACCTAGAGGAGGATTTAGGTTTGGTGAGGCTATAAGCTGCTGAAGGTGATAGATCTCTTTATAATGTCCAGCTGTCCTTTGTCAATGACAAATTGTCACTGTTTTTTGTGTTGAATACACGCTACAAGGTAATTTAGGGATCTGAAGGGCATCTAAAGCCATTTGCACATAATAAAATGTGTATTTTATCAGTCAATGAAGAACGTAGTTACCCAATGTACAAACATGAGTAAATTAGTGATATTTTAGGAAGCAAGAGGGACCCCATTACTTTAGGATGACCACACGTTCCATTTATAACGGGATTGTCGCTTTTCCAGAAAGTTGTCCAGTTTCCCGAGATAAATGCAAACGAAATGCAAAATGTCCCTTCAGGAAACGGGAATTAAGCGTCCCGTTTTTAATACATAGTTACGTAGTATAATTTTTATATGTACCTCAACCGCATAATTCAATCTCTGTTAGAAAGATATCGAAATTTTATAAAATAGTTTTATATTTTTCTAATAGATGGCTCTATAGTAAATTCCATGGTACTACATGTGATAATCTTTTATGAGTCAGTAATTGAAGGATACGTCTAGATTCACTAGCAGGATTGCAAATTACACCAGTTACCGAGTGTCCAATTTTTTTTATTTTTATTTTTTTATTTTTTTTATTTTCTAAATCTGGTCATCCTACACTATTTATATCATAGGAGCCTACAGAACACAAAATATTGTTGCTGTATGTAGGTATTTAAACCTGATACTTTGGAAATTTACATCCAATTTCTTTCCTTTAAATATTTTGAGGGATCCCAAGCTTGTCCATTTTATACGTAAATCTGGCAGTTATACTTTAGCTGTTGTTTAATTATTCTGGCAATAATACAAAGTTGTAACAGAAGATAGCGCATAATAATAATGTACTCGATTTAGAACTAGTGCTGCTATCTATGATTAATTCACAGAATTTATAAATTTATCTCTTAGATAAAATGAAGTGCCATAATTCAATAAATGTTTTCTCATTGTCGGCTACTATTGCACGAATTAGGCCTGCTATACACTAGGAGATAAGTCCTAGAAAATATCTTAGAATTTATCTGAGAAAAAATGTTACGACATTTTGTAGAGTATTTTTGTTCTTTCACCCACATACGGCTGGCGGGAGAACACAAATTTTGTGTTCTCCTGCTCTCACCTGATATCGCTTAAACCGAAATTTTACAAATTTTCTTTCCGAAATAAAGCAGCTCTAAATAAGGAAAACCTTATAGAATCGTTCAGAACATAGGAAATGGCATGGATCTGACTCTGACACTTGAGATTTTGACTCTAAGAAAAATCGTAAAAGATTTCCTAGGATCTATCCTATAGTGTATAGCAGGTCTTATATAACCCTTAGGTAGCCATGAGCTTAAAAAATTGTTTAAATTTTCATTTTCTTAAGTTGCTTTTGATTTTACTCGGGTTAATGAGTTTTAATTTAAAATATCTATATATACTTAATTGATTAATTTTTAGAAAACTGTTTCTGATGAGAGTTCACAATGCCTATGCACACCAAAAGCTTTAGTACCTGGAATTTCGTCAACAACGTCGAAATTGTGTGGTAAGGAAAAAGACGTGATTTGTTCATGTGAAGAAAAACGAATAGCTGTACAGCGTCAAATGCGTGTAACATTTCGTCAAGAGACAGCCATGTTTATCCGAAATATCTATAAATTGTTAGATAAAATAAAGACAGAGGAAGATGAAGCGGAGACGACATTTGCTGGAGCGCCATGTGTTGTTGGAAATGGACAACTTTGCCGTGGATTGTGTGCCATCAAAGCTAAGGCTAAAGAACAAGCAGAATTAACAAAAAAATATTAAGTCAAAAAAACTTGCACTTGCGCTGCATGTTGCACACAAAGAGAATGAAAGAAATGTGATGCCAGCTGTGCCGAACACTGTCCTGCTATTTTGAGAGCTAAGATGCTAACAGATACACAGGGAAAATCTTTTGCTTGTTTTGAAAAAACATAGACAGTATGATTTAATTGTAATTGGTTATAATTACTAAATTGTAATAAAATAAAATATTGTTTAAAAGGAATTCCTTGCTCCGTTCTTTTTCTTTTCTTTTCTTTTTTTTTTTAAATTTACTATCTTTACTTACGAAAAGTTAAGTGTTTCCGGTTTTTGACTTTTTGAATATCTTTTTCTGGGTTAGATTAATTAATATCAAGAAGCACCAGAATTATTACATATAAATTTGTTTTAGAAGTTTTATTTTTTTGATCAACTGAATATACAATCTTGAATGATAACAACACTCTAAATTAATTCTCGAGTTGATAAATGTTTCAATTTCGTAAGTTCTCAACGTTTGTTTATACGAATTTATTTTTTAAATTTATTATATTGTTACTCATTGAAAGTTTTTGTGCATTCCTTTACATCCAGCTCCAGAAACCTTAATAGTGAGTATAAATATTGTTATAGCCATTTAATCTTCAGTTTGGAAACAACTTACAGAAAGGTTGAACATTGCCTTCTTTTAGTAATTTAGTAATTATAGTAAGTGCAGATACAGAAAATATAATGCGAAATTCACAATGAATCCACAAAGCAGCGCTGGCTCAATAGAAGTGCACTCATCTCTGGTGCGTGGTGCACATGGATTGATCCCGGCTACCCCGAAGTGCACTTTGGTGGATAAACACCATGTACATAGGTTTTCTTAGGTTTCTTCCGTTTCCTCACATCTTCTTCATTCCACCATTATAATCCATCTCACTATCACCGTCACTCGAAACATATTCGTAGGACGTTAAACTTCTTTAAAAATGCAATTAATCCACAACTTTTAAAAAATTCTTTTCTTTTTGGTAGAGTTTGAAGATATATATATTGCATATTAGTTCTTAACAATTGTTGGTTAGTTGTTTTGTAATGCACTGATCCTCTCAGCACCGAGGCTGTGACATGGATCTACAACTTAACGTGGTATTAGAACCACATAAGCTCCACTGAGAATCGAACTCGGCTCTCCCGCGCTAAAGACACGTGTGCTACCAATATAATCACGAAAGAGGTCTTATTAGCGTTTTTTTAATAATTAATATTAGTTGCCGAACAACAAATAATTGATTCTCAGCTAGTAGTACATCCGTTTCAAGCCTCGTTATGCAAATTACAGTTTATTTCAGTTTCAAATGGCTTTGGAACCGAGGAAGGAATTTAAACTGCAAATAATCTATAACATCCAGAAGGTATAAACAGATGAATCATAGAGCGTACGCATTGTAAGTAAAGACCTCATTTGAAATTATAACTATGGAAACGATATAAATTATAAAGCACATATTATGGAAATAACATTAACCTCTTTCTCCCTTTAAATATTGATAGGAAAGAATTTCAAGTTCTTAATCGTACCAAAGATTACACTATTTATCGAATGGTTTATGAACCATTCTAGCCATAAGAGAAAAAGGATTAAAGGTATACACAAAAATAGGATATACGCAGAGAGTGAAAAAGTGCTCGACTGGACCGTGATCCAAGCCCGGGATCTTCGGTATCATGCCAATGTACTAACCACTACGTTACCCAGTCTGCTCCCTGAACGTTATATTAAAGAATTGTATCATCACTATATTAACAAATGGAGGAAACAACCGATTCGTATCTATAGAAAATCGGTTAAAAACTAAAGAAAGAAAATTTTCCTAATGTACTAATTTTTGCATAGAGAAATTAAAATATTAGGCAATTTCCTTTCCTTACTTTAGAGTTAAAAATAAAAGTTTTATTTTGACTGATATGATTTGATCAAGAACCTACAAGGTGCACACTTATCTGTCAAGTCAAAAATTTCAATAACAAATTGTTTAAATTATGTCTTGATGAAGGACTCCTTCAACATAGAAGAAGTTCATCAACTTGCCCAATTGGTAAAAGATAGTATCAGAGTTTTCTCACCAGATTGGTTTGCAGAATGCAATTATTGAAAGAATATACACACATACGAAAAGTGTTCTGAGAGCATCGGATCATTTATATCTGTGAATTTGCAAAACACATTTCATAACAATATTTAAAAATTTTGGGAGGAATATGATAAGTTATGCTGTGAGAAACCAAACTTTTCACACTAAATTACAGCTAATCTTTATAATTTTTGAGCCAGGGAACTTCACCAAATAATAGTTCATACAAGAAGATTTGGCTAATAATTTTTAATAAGAAACGAATAACAATTGCTTTATCAAGATTAGGGTTTCTAAAATATTGAGAATATATTGAAGAAAAAGAACTACTAAGAGATAGAGTAGGCTTAAGATACAGTTATTGTGATAAAGAATATACAGTCTCTGTCAATATTATCAAAAAAGCCATACAAATAAAGATAAATTAAAAAGAAACTGAAAGGCTTCTCTGAGGAACGCTCGAAAGTGAGAAGAATGGTGTGATAAAACACTATATTGTTCTCTGATAAATATGGCGTAACACACTTAGAAAGAGTCATGAATTTTGAACGATAGGATCAAGTTTATGAACTAATAAATTGTTATTAATAGTAGTTTCATGAACTTTAAATAAATTCAAATGAACTATATTTAAGTCCTGTTAACATGGAACCAAATTTTAGTTTACCGTTCCGCGGTTATGCCCTTTAATATGCCCTTTAAGCTAAAGGGGATGGACGATTAATGGAAATAAATGTTTAGAAATTAACTTTTTTGTTCTCCCACTGATGTATATATATATAAGTAAACATTTGCTTAACATTATTAAAAAAACCTTCTTGAAAGCATTTATATAGAGAAAAATAAATAAAGTATTAAACAATTAGATAACAAAAATAACATTATCATGTCCAAATACTATGTAAGCTTACAATGAGAATACGAAGATCTTCCCTTCTTGAGAATTAGAAAATATAACAAAGGATATGCGAAATTATGAAAATAACATCGAGGTGAAAAGAAGGCTATGTAGCTTGATTATAAAAGTGTCATAGATATGTTCATAAATAAATAGAAAAGGAAATCTTACTCTCGAATTACAAACTTATTCTATCAATTTTATTCTATGGGATGGAAAGGAGAGAATTTGATACATGTCTTTTCTGTAGCAACAAGTTTTCTTTAGTGTGCTGAGGAAGAGGTGAGGAGTTCATCGAAACTTAAATTTTAATTATTCGAAGATGTGAAAAATACGATCTATCAATGAATATTAAAATTTTGATTAGTACTTGAGGTTTTAAAAAATAAATGTAATATATTTACTGATGGATGCTATACGAGGTCGTAGAGTTGTATGGTCGTAGGATTCTTACAAATGCGTCACACTCAAGTAACTTAAGGACTTGTTTCGAAAAATAATCAAGTATGTTTATTGTTTTTCTTATTTGCTTCTCATTATATCACAATGGAAACATACATGATTTCGGATTTTTAGACTAGGAGATAATCCCTTATTATTGCATTCACATACGCATACAAACAATAAATATAATCTTATACTTGACTGTAACTTAAAATATTCTAGGATAAACTATTATATTAATCATGCTAACTATTTTTTATCAGCCTACTTTATTCTATGAGAGATTTTCCTTAATCAGGGATAAAATTATATTTTCAGATGGAAGTGGAAGCGTTTTAATTACTTCAAACTATGTCGCTGTTAGGACTGTATGTGACACTGTTAGTTGAAATCAAATAGCATTAGATACAATTTGATACTTAACAGTGCATATTTTTCATGTATGGCACATAAATAAATAAGTTATTTATTCCAGCAGAATCAAACCTATCAACTAGGGCCGTAACTTGTGGGAAGGCAGGAGGGGTACCCAGAGAAGTTCCTTGCCGTTCGAAGGGGAACCACTTTAAGACAATTTTTTTTTTACTCCATATAATATACGAACATGAAATTATAAATGAAGCATCGAACAGGTTCACTACATTACATAAACAAAACAACACAAAAAGTAAATAAAACAAAAATGAGTCGTGGGCCCATTTCAGTAAAAGAATATCTACTATTAGGGGCCCTGGAAATAATATTTATTCGTATAGCTTTGAGATTTGTCAATATTGTGCACTTAATTAATTTGTCATGTATGGAACGGGCCCAGGAGCGTGCGGGAGGGCTCACAGGCTCCGGGGGCCCGCAAATATTAAGAGGAAGATGGAAAGAAGGGGTCTATTTTCGAATTTCGCTGGAGGGCCCAAAACAACTTTTCTAGAGGGCCCAAATATTAATGCTTGCCTCTCCCGCCAGAAAAATCTTAGTTACGGCGCTGGTGTCAACTACTCATATGGGCAACAAACGACATCATTTTGTACTCTATAAGAATTAGTTTCTTCCAATATGTTCAAAAACTACGCATAAGAATTAACTCGCGAGAATATAATTTTGTTCAGATCGGTGTGATCTAACCATTCATATAATCTCATTTCTGCATAGTGTTTTTGTTAAACAAAAATCAAAATTTTAGAGTTATTGATAATTTTAAGCTATATTTCATTAAACACACTGTATAATATCCTCTTGATTACTGTCAAAATGAAAACCTTTATCAGCATATATATTTCAGTGTCAGTTTAATTTTAATAGGTAGGTAGTTATCGTAAAATATCAAATTTTAGGTTTACAATTTTTTTTTTCCCTGATTTTCGCGAAGACTGTACAAGAATACTTACACTTACCTACATCATTATATTCAGCTTAATAGATTTATCGATTGATATACATCTGATCTTTTGAATTTTTCCCCGTTAAACGCTAGAAATATTGTAGAATTTTGTAAATTCATTATATTTGTATTATGAATATATATATATATAAAACGTAAAGTGGTTATTTAGAAATCATCTCGCTCCTGTGTATATACCCAATGATTTTCCACTGTCAGAGCCATTTTCAATCGAGGAAGAAAGTGAAATAGAAGAGCAGAGTAGAGTTAGTCTCATAAAAGAACAGTTGAGATATAGATAAAACCTATTTACTATAATCTTCTTCTATATATATATATATATATATATATATATATATATATATATATAGGATGATTAAAAGTACTTAAATAATACTCTTATTCTTTTTATTTTAAGAATTTTCCAAAAGTTTTAGAGGGATAAAGGCACAATATCTTGTACTAATTTTATCCAATCAGAACTCTTATTAGATTCTGTTATATATTATTATCTCATTTCCTTTTTGATATTTGCAAAGATCTCCTTACAGAAGTTTTATAATTAAAATTCTATTTTCTTCATGCGTATTTCGTATGACAACAACGTGTCATGCCCATATTAGACGTATTGTTATCATTATCCGGAATATTTTCGGTAATGACTATATGTCAGTGTTTGAAATTTAAATTCCGTGTATAAATACCACGTACTGTTCTCAAACGTACTATTATAATCAGTTGAGACATCAGTGATTCGTGCAACATCATACTGTGTAACTTCCTCCATGTTCACTCTGGAATTATTATTTAAATAATCATTATTCTTCTAACCAGAGTATGCATTTCTTTATTAAAAATAAATTATTTCATAAGAGTTTCCATAACAGAGTATTATGATATTTCTATTACCTACATTGTCACACCTTCACGCATTACGTCTTCGAATGATGAAGTGTAGACTCATAATTTTTTTAATGTTCAGGATATCGCTTCTCCAGATTCCCTTAATGTGGTTTCCTGAGTGTCAACGGTAATCACTGGCTTCATAATTTCTTTCCTTCCCTTGATACTTACATAGATATATACATACAACTAATTGTGACTGACGTAATTTCGAACTTCAAGGAACAAATAATCTCACCTTAAACTGAGGACGACAGCTATCCAGACAATGGAGACTAGAGTATGAGAAATACCATAAATCGTTAGGGCATCTAGGATTCCACATTAGCAACACAGGTAACATTTATCACAGGCGCCACAAGCGTGATTACTCATGAAGGATTCAACGCACTTACAATTACATATAAAAGGGTTCGGCATTTACTTCGCTCGAACTACCCATTCACAAGGCGGTTTCCCTCCATAGCATCACTATGACTATATTAACTATACATTTACCTGGTTGTGTACAGATGTGAATTTATCAGGCACATTTACTCATACTTTGTTAGTGAACAAATTATAGTAGAATAACTATTAAGCATATCGTCATCATCAGTAATTTTCAGGCGGATTAAGTATCATTGGCTCAATAAATTACTTAGTATCGCAATAATAAAGAAGGATTATAGCATCTTGTGAGGTGAGGTCGAATCATTTTGGGGACCCTGAACTAATTTAGTCGTACATATTTTCTATCGTACACATCGCAAAATTATACATTAAATTCTTCACAACAACTTCAAAATCGTTATGGGAAGTGTTTTAATTATCTTTAATTAACTTAACACAGCTATATCACATATAATATTGCGAAATCACTGAAAGCAGTATCACTTAATTTGTAACTTTTTTTATAATAATGTATATCAAGACAATCTTTATATATCTTTTTCTTCTTCTTAGCGTGAATTAGATTTCCGATTTACAATCTGTCGAAATCAATACATATTTAACATATTGTTCATATGAAATCCTTCTAATTCACGATATAATTTTAATAAGACGTGTTTTGTAAACATTCAATGGATTGCATACGTTAAATTATAATAATTAATAAATCATATAGATAAAATATAATATGGTACGAATATTTAAAATTTTACATTAAACAAAAGGTCATATTATGGTATTTCTTAGCATAGATAATCTCTGACATGAAATACTAAATTCAACATTTTTCTTACTTCTCCGGGACGGAGCTACTTAAAGAGATGTCATAGTTTATTTTTCTGTAATGAAACAAATCTAAAATTTGGTTCGTTACAACATTAATATGAACATACAAATTAACGTCTGAGAAAGACAACGTTACGTTATGGAAACTGTTACGAAATAATTTATTTTTAATAAAGAAATGCATACTCTAGTCAGAAAAATAATAATTATTTAAATCATACTGTGGCATTATATAGGATGTAAAGGACACATTGACAAATTTAGAAATGCATTGATCCATGATACTAAGTAATTATCTGTCAAGGTTTGTAGATGTATTTCTTTTAAATTCCGCATAAAATGAAATATGGTATTTACAATTACTATATTTTTCATTGTTTTTATTTACAAATTTTATACAACAAATATATCTTGAGTATGTGCGTAAATAATTCAAATAAAAGAAAATGTCGACTCATCTTATATGATCGGCTTGCTCAGTGAGTTGAAGTTCAAGATCGTTAATTGAATTTTACATAGTTTTACATCGTCAATTGAGTGTTCGTTATTTGTAATCTTAAGTAGAAATGCATATCAAGGACTTTTTATTGCCATTAAATTAGAAAGAAAATATATTTCTATCTAATTACAAACTTATCCATCAGTTTTATCCTGCGGGATGGAGAACCAGAGAATTTTATACATGTCTTTTCTGTAGCAACAAGTTTTCTTTAGATACGCTGAAGATGAGGTGAGGAGTCCCACGAAACCATTCGCAGATTTTTCTGATTTTGGATCTTTTAACGAACGAAAACTTTGATTTACTGATTTACTGTTACAATATATATATATATACTGTTCTTTTTAGAGACAGAGAGAATATAACAAATTCTTTATAAATCTAAATATAATATTGAAACGTACCACTCTCACCATCCTTCCGGTTGAAGTAAAAGGGTGTTTCGTATGTTCTAAATTGATTGTTTTCAAATTCGGGCACTGACATAGACACTTCCACAGTTAAAAGATTATCTTTTACCTTCCATGAGATGTACATAAACTTAACCAGCACCGATGGCGTGATGCAATTCTTCAAGAAACAACATATGCACATTTAATAATACTCGTACTTTAATTCACAAATATTCAATATCTCCTTAACTGACCTTTTGTTTTCAATAACATATTATAACTATCATATATACATCACATATCATCATCATCGTATTTATTTATATTTATCTTCAATTATGCTATATATTTATATAAATAGGCTATTATCATTGTAATGAATAATTCCTCGAGGTTGTTACATTGAACTTCAAATTATCTTCTCAGTATATATACACATATGTTTCCATAAAATTGTACATTGCTTCATCTTGTTACTGGTTCTCTATATTTAGATCTCGAAACAACAAATAAATAGGCCGTACTAATACAATTGACGTATTTTGGATGTTAAATCCAGGGTATATATATATATATATATATATTACAGATTCATATTATATATTTATACGTTACCAAATTAAATCACTGCGCTGTCTTCATTATATGTGCTTAACATTCCATTTTTACTTTCTAGAATATATTTTGTTCATTTCGATTTGAAAAATGTTAAATATTTTTAAATTTATATCATGTGATGCAGACCAAAATCCTTATTGCATATAATGTAATGCGCTATAGCACAGGTCTATAATAGCTGCGCATTACAATATATGTGCATGCATACACGACTCAGCAAAGAATAAGAATATGGACAAAAGGAAAATTTCAAGACAACCCTATTGGCGACTTGGATCGTTGTCAGGTAAAGAGGTATAGAGAGAAAAACAAAGATAAGAGAAATCCAGAACAAACCTTGAATCAATCAACTTTGCTTCAGGTATTTTCTTGTTTTTAGATTTTCTCTTCCTCTTTTTGCCTTGAATTTTAATAATTTGAAAATGTGAAAAATAAATATTAAAATTTTGCTTAGTGTTTGAGGTTTTAAAAATAAATATATCTTACGTTCTTCCCTCTTAGTGGTAGTTTAAGAAGTATACTTAGGTGTTACTCAGATTATCCTGATGGATGCTATACGAGGTCGTGAATGCATATATGGTCGTAGGACGCATATTTAATATTTAAAAGGATAAAGACCTATGAAGATTACGCACGAAAAACGATGGAAGTCCATTTCTAACGACTTCTATTTTATGGCGCGAATCGGTATAGAGGGCAAGGTATGAGATTTCTGGAAGTATATTTATTTGTCACAGAAAACTTGTAAAACGTTTTCAAAAAGCACTGTCAGAAGTGCCCGGCTTCACATGGGAAGAATGATATTTATATACAATATCTGAAAAATAAAGAACTGAGTAGAACAAATAACACCCATTCCTGGGCCAGCTGACATTAACGTTCTTGACTAAACTAAAGCTTAATTTTCAAATGGACTGTTACCAATCAACTTAGTGTCCGCGAAAACTATCTATTTGACACTAATGTGGGTCATTACTTTTATTATTGTGAGCAGTGGTCAAAGTGAGACGGTATGCAGTATGAAGAAAAATGATGCTCCATTAGCATGTAAAGTGCGTAAAAGCCAGCCAAAATTTACATCTCGACAGATGTGAATTACTCTATTGAAGGCTAATTCAATACTTGATACATAATGTATTGCTAGGAATAGACCTGTGGCAATTTGAATAATTAAACACAAGCCGAGAAGAGAGCCAAAATTTCATCAGTATGAGATGTTAATAGGAGCTGGAAGATCTACTAAGGCGTTGTTAGCAATTTTAAAAAGGGGGTGATGTAAGCGAATTGGTGTTGACATATGATTTAGAGGGCCGAAGGGGACCTTGATATAATGAAGTAATTTTTACCACTGCAATTAATGTAATAAATAGGTATGTTGCCAATATAATAGTATTCATTAGGATTGATGTTATATAAAATTTTATACCAGGAATTTCTTGATAATTAGTTGTATAGTGATGCGGATCTGGCAATGAAATTATATTTGGTAGTAGAAGGGGGTCGATAATTATTATAGCAATTAGGAGCAATGGAACTAGGAAAATTAGTAGGAAAAGATTAGGTGTTAAGGTAAATATTTCATTTGATGCTAGTCTTGTAACATAAATAAATAGAACTAATATGCCTCCCAGAAAAACTAAGAAGAGAATGTAAGAAAATCAAGGAGATTCTCTTATAGTTGAGATAGTTAAGCAGGTAGTAATAGTGTTGACAATGAGTATTAGTCCTATTGATAGGGGGTGAGATATTTGAATTAGAATAAATCTTAAAACTACTAAAATTATAAGTAATATTCAGGTTATTTTAATTTCAAGAGGTAGTTTATAAAAATATTAGTTTTGGGGACTAAAGATAAGTTTATACTTTCTCTTGATGCTTTTAGAATTTTTATTCATTAATGGTTTACAAGACCAACGTTTTAATTAAACTATAAAAGCTTATGAAAATATTATTTATTTTGTTTTCTTGTTTTCTAGTTATTTTAGGAATAGCTTGTTTTGTTATTCAACGTAAGCATTTATTAATAGTCTTATTAAGACTTGAGTTTATCGTGTTGATAAGTTTTTTACTTTTGTCTTATTCTTTGGGTAGCTTATATGTTGAAAATTATTTTTGTTTATTATTTTTAACTTTTAGTGTTTGTGAGGGTAGTCTAGGTTTATCAATTTTAGTATCTATTGTTCGAACCCATGGAGGTGATTATTTAAATTCTTTAGTTGTATTACGATGCTAAAATATTTAATGTTTATGTTGTTTTTAATACCTTTGGGCTTTAATTTTAAATTATGGTGAGTTGTTCAGTTTTGTCTTATTAGAATTTGTTTTTTATTTATAATAAGAAATAGTATGGGACTAGTTCCTTGGGAGGTGGGCTATTACCTGTGAAGAGATAGCTTGAGATATTCATTGATTTTATTAAGTATTTGAATTGTTATTCTTATAATTATGGCTAGAGAGGGGGTGTTAAGAAGTTCATTTTATAGTACGAGTTTTATTAGTTTAGTTTTATTATTACTTGTGTTACTCTATTTGAGATTTTCTTCTTCTAGATTATTTATGTTTTATTTATTTATTTATTTTTTTTTTTTTTGAAGGCTCATTAATTCCTACATTATTTTTAATTTTGGGTTGAGGTTATCAGCCCGAACGAGTGCAGGCAGGTATATACTTGTTGTTTTATACCTTATTTGCTTCACTGCCACTTTTGATTGGTATTTTTTATTTAGAGTATGTTAAGGGTAGTTTATTAATGATTAATATGAGAAGTGTAATAGATTTGGGAATTACATATTATATATGGTATTTTGCTTTAGTTGTTGCTTTTTTAATTAAAATACCTATATTTCTGGTTCATCTTTGATTACCTAAGGCACATGTTGAGGCACCCGTAAGTGGTTCAATAATTTTGGCGGGGGTTTTATTGAAATTGGGGTGGTATGGATTATTGCGTATTCTATATTTTATAGAAAATGTAGCTGTAAGTATAAATTTAATTTGGTTTGGTATTAGAGTTGTAGGTATTTGATCGGTTAGATTAGTGTGCCTACGACAAGTTGATGTAAAGTCTTTAATTGCTTATTCTTCTGTTGCTCATATAGGATTAGTGTTAATAGGATTATTAACAATGGGATTATGAGGATTTAGAGGTGCTCTTACACTAATAATTGCCCATGGTCTATGTTCTTCGGGTTTATTTTGTCTTGCAAATATTTCTTATGAGCGTTTAGGGAGTCGAAGACTGTTAATTAATCGGGGAATATTATCTTTTATGCCGAGTCTAGGGCTTTGATGATTTTTATTAAGAATTGCTAATATGGCGGCACCGCCAACATTAAATTTATTAGGAGAAATTAGTCTATTAAATAGAATTGTTGGTTGATCTTGATTGAGTATGTTAGGATTGGCCTTACTATCTTTTTTTAGAGCCGCTTATAGACTGTATTTATATTCATATACTCAACACGGAATGCCTTATTCTAATTTATATTCTTGTTGAGGAGGAAGTGTACGAGAATATTTATTATTGATGTTACACTGATTACCTTTAAATTTATTGATCTTTTTTGCAGGGCCGAGATTTCTATGGCTATAGATGCCTGAGTAGTTTAGAATAAAATTTTAGTTTGTGGAACTAAAGAAGGTTTATTACCCTTAGGCCATGGTTTGACCTTTCTCAATTTGTGTGACTAGTTTTACTCTTTTAAGTAGAATGAGTGTTTTTTTACTTCTTATAGTGATTTGTGAAGTAGAATGAGTGTTTTTTTACTTCTTCTTTAAGAAGTAATACTTTTTACTTCTTTTTTTACTTCTTATATATAAATTCTTTGAATTTTTTAATTAATAGATATAGTGTATTTATTGAGTGAGAAGTTATTTCTTTTAATAGAAATAAAATTGTTATGACCCTTCTATTTGACTGAATGTCATTTATATTTATAAGATTTGTACTTTATATTTCTAGAATGGTAATACCACCTCTGGTTTTTCAATGATCGAGACATACCGTCACTGGAAAGTAGATATCTTTAATAAATCCATTTTTATACAAAGTAATTGACGAATGGCTTTGCACGTAAAACGATTTTATTTCTTATTTTGGAATACAGGTAATTTCTAAGTTGACAACACCGACATTTTTGTTATCTTTTTCCTACCTTTTGTTTTCAAAATAAGGTTTTCTTCAAAGAAGTTTATCTAGTTTATATTTTGATGTGCCATATTGAATTGTTTCTTTCTTAGGTATGTGTGTGTCGTCTTGCCTGAATGCATATAAATGTCGTGTTTTGAGCATGGGCGGATTTAGGGGCTTTCTGCTGAGAGGGGTGGGTCTTCTGGGGGTTTGGAATACCCCTCAATCGAATGTAGAATCCGGGAGTTTTCCAGCAGGAAATTGTTAGGATAAAAACTCGGGTTTTAAGCATTTTCGTGTATAATTCTTTATAATACAACATAAAGGGATATTTTTAAAATATTTTTTCAGAAAGTTATAAGTAGGAAATCAAAATCTCTCCATGCACCCCCTTCATAACTACAGAGAAGCTCTCCAATGATTTTCACCCATTATGTTAATAGAAATGCAATTTTTAAGGCAACATACCCTCACTGTATTTCTACATTTAGATAGCCAGTATGTCGAGTCAAAATCGTAATAAAACATACCGCCTCTGTATTTTTTAACCCACTTCGAACACTGATTGTGAGCCCAGTACTTTTATCCTCCATAAAACGAGAGTTGGCTTGCAAACAAGCAATAAACATACTAATAAATTAAACAAAATCCATAATGCATTTATAAACATAATCGTAGATTAAACAAGTTTTGTAATGCTACCGAAGGCTACTCACTACAGCTTAATATCAATTGCTTTGCATGACGTTCTGAATTTTGTATTTCATGAAGATCTTTCTTCGTCGTACCGATGAACCTGTATTGTCTTTCTTTTTCTTTTCTCAACCTTCCGGCTGAGATAGTGGCGTTATCAAACTGAGCCATAGAATCAGTCTTCCGTGGGTTTTTGGTTGCAGTTATGGACTAGGAAGACTGTGTCTACAAGAAATATATAGATATAGATATGTAGATATAGATATAGATATAGATAGATAGATAAATAGATAGATATTTGTAATTCTATAACTGAAAAAATATATTTCCGGGTGAATGTATAAATTTGCAGCACAAATCATGGGGTGATCGTAATTTAATCAAAATGCATAGAATGTGATAAAATGGAACACAAAAACGTAATAAATTTATTGGGTGGCTGTATTGGCATCATGAGAACCATCAACACCATTATTCTTAACGTAGGGTGCGAACTATAGGAGTTCCTGCCAAGAATCAAACCCGGGCCACCCGCGCCAAAGACGCGTACTCTAACTATATAGCCAAGAAAGAGCTCCTTATTGAATTTCTTTATTTGTATATTTTGTATACAATTGAGATCTCTTGAGTAAGCGTACAGTTATCAAATTACAAAATATAAGAATACATGACTTGAGAAAATAATTCTTTCTAAATAAAATAATAATAATAATAATAAAAATTATTCTTACAATATATTGTATCCAAAATGTTACCATTATCAAATGCCACATTTAGTATGACTTTTCGAAAGAAAGAAAAAAAAATCTTACAGTACGGTAGCCTATAGCCAGTATTTGTAAATACGAAGCAATTAGTACGTGTATTACGTGTAAAAATGCATAAGAAACTTCTTAAATATATACTTACTAGGAGAAGTGCCCTTTTTCACACGGGAAGAATAAAGTTTAGGCACAATATTTGGAGATAAAGAACTGGGCAAAATAAATGACGACGAACAATGTCTTCAGCGATTCACCCGTCAATTCCTGGATCAGCTGACATGTACATTCTTCACTAAACTTAGACTTAAATGTTATCTGGATTGTCAGCAATCAACTTAACGATCCCTAAAACTAAGGTTTCCACACTAACTTTGGTCATTTTGGACATTTTATTATTTACTCCTTCTCTGAGGACTATAAACTTGGACGTATACGCCATTGAAATGTGTCACTACCTCAGTGATCCCAAAAATTATGAATTTGACACTTTATATCGGTCGTTTTCGATTATTTTCACTGTCAACCCTTCCCAACTCCGCAGTAGAGGTTATCTTACCTGCACAATACTTTTTTCGATTGTAAGACATATGTGTATGTGTTTGTCGACTTATTTCTAAAAATGACTTTACATACCGAGTTCCATCTTCCTAACATGAGAAGCTCGTGATAAACAATGTCTGGCATAAATTTTAAAACATCTCCCCTCCCCCTCCTTTAGGATATTCAGAAAAAAAAAGCCTACGGTCTCTTCGAGACTTTGGTCTCTTCGATACAGCTACTTAGAAGTAAGCCAAGCCAAAGGTGTGAATATGTATACCGGAAAACATAAAAACAAGTATTAATTTTTACACTAATATATTGTATAAGATTAGCGGTGTTATATTGTAAAAACTGGATCTTGTTGCTGATATAGAATTAATTGTGTCTTTGTAAATATAAGAACAAAAATCAATGATACATTTAAATATTTCAAAGCTTATTTGTTTGGTGCTATTTATTGTATTCTTAGAAAAAAAAACGGGAAGTAGGAATTAGATTTCTGGGCTGTCGGTATCTAAGGCCATTTAACCCGTCATGTATATGAAGGATGACGTCCCTCGGCGAGCACACTATTCGATGAAAGGGAAGGAAGAAAGAATTGGGAAAAGAAGGAAGCGGTCTGGGATCATTATTCTAGATACATCCCGGCATTTGCCTAGTGTGAATGAGGGAAACCAAGGAAAAATCTCACTCAAAATGGCTGAACTAAAAAGTTGTTACACTTCTTCGTCCGAGTGTCCTCACCGGGAATCGACCCCGGGATTGCTCGCACCAAAGGCGAGAGCGTTAGCGACTACGCCACGCGGGGTCACTAAAAAAATACATATTTTGTACTCAAGTTCTCATGTTTTGATTCCAAAAAGCCACTGGATTCTAAGTCAGACACTAAATTACAAAATTCGATTCCCAACGGGAGCTTATGTGGTTTGGATTTTGTAAGAGGTCTGTCCTGGTTCGTAATTAATCTTCAAAAATAATTCAACGCGTTTTATCGCTTTCTTAACTGACGTTTATTATTTGGTCATGAGAAGTATATATAATTAACTTTTTCTGCACATATAACAAAATATATGGACCTTCATACACACACTTCTTTACTCGTCAATATGTCTACGTATAAGTACAATTATTTATGTCGTTGCTATAGTAACAACAACTCTTATTTTAACTACCGATTACACAAATAATCTCGAAATCTCTATATACCTTTCTTTCTCTTTTATACATTATACTGTTCACATAATTCGCCTCTGATCCCTTTCTGAAAATAGGCACAGATTGCCAATGATACATACAACGTTATCGTTGTAGATGTCGCCTCGAACGGGACTTCCATAATAGTTTTACTATGAAGGAAAGAACCCTGGGTTAGATATCATGAAACATTTATCTTCTGAATAGCCCTCATATATATAATATCACCATTAATATACATACATAATTAACTTTTTCATTTATATATAATATACTATAACATAACATATTTTTATATTTATCAATATATCTCAATATTAATTACGACGAATTACAATTATCATAATTAAGGCTATTCAAGAATTAAACCTAACTAGTAGTTTCCTTATGGGGTACAAAATTAACTATTCCTTCATATATAAACAACACTATTTACAAACAAAGATCTTCATAATATTAAATATTGATAGGATCAGAAGTCAACAAAGTTGGAACATATAAACGCATTAATGGTCATCACTTAACACATTAATAAACTTTGAAAAATGAAGAGATTCGATATTCATTATTCTTATTCTTTCCATATAATAAATTGCATCTATTTCATATATCTGTCATTACTTTCATAAGTTTACATTAAAATTACGATCTTTTATTTTTAAATATTCATAATATTCAAATAAGTAATTATGATATAACTTTGCAAAAGACATGAAACACAAACATTAAACATCAGATAAAATATACAATTCTGGAAATTCAACGATAGAATAACAAAGTTGGAACAATATTCCATAATTACATATGTTTTCAACGTACATTTTAATAATAAATTGAATGAAGATCACATTAACCATGGACGTAATCAAAGGTCAATTTAATACAAATCCGTTGGACGCCTTTTTGTCAGTTCAAGTTATACGTTCAAAGGGTTCATTTAAGGAACATTGTATAGCACAATCTTGTGTACGTGCTTGTCTTTCATAAGAGGATACCATATGTTGATTCCTGTTTGCAAAATTCCTGCTATCTGCAAATTGATTTTGTGAAGATCGGCGATAATTATTATTCCTACTGAAATTCCTGTTGTTATTTCTGAAATTTCTAGATCCATTTCTATAATTGGGTTGCGTTTGATATCCGGTACCATTAAAGCTACTCGTTCTATTATTGAAATTACGAACATTAGTATCATTTTCAGGTTGTATATCTACATTACGAACAGATGCATATTGTGTCGGATTACGTGCATAATTACCCTGACCTCTATCCTGCATATTATTGTTGTTCTGAATTGCAGATTGACTCTCATAACTCTGAATGAGCATAATTAAATGATTGAAATTAATGCACTGAGCCGACATTAACAACTGTTGTAGTCTAAATGGCAATAAGATCTTAATTGACGCTATAATTCGGGATTCCGGATGGTTCGGATTTAATGATCTTAGCTCATGATATGTCGATACTACAAATTCAGTAATACTACGGTGTAACTTTGGATTGTAGTGGTTCGTTCGCAAAACAGCATCTCTATTTGCTACCATAAAATCGTTTTCATAATTTGTCAAAAGAGCATTCTTAAAATCTGAATACGAATGAAGACTACCTCTAATAGCCTTAAACCATGTTAAGCAAGGTGGCAACAAGATATGCGGTAATAGTTTTAAGAATTGAGACTCATTTACACCGATTAGCTCACATTCATCCTGGAATTTTTCGAGAAATGCCCTAGCGGGTATATCTCCTGGTACGCCACTAAACTTTGTGAGCGACTTTACTTCGCTAAACCGCAACTGATTACCTGTTGATTCTTCATACCTCTATTGGAAATGCGTCTGCGCTTGGATGTTTGCCTCTCTCGTTCTTCTTCGCCACTATTCTCTGCACCACTCGATGATTCAACAAATTCCAATGTTGCTCTTGGAGGATGATCAGGTACCCAACCTGTGGCCATAGGATAAATCGTGCCTTCGGTGTCCTGGAATGAAGTTCCGGGAATGCATCTTTCTTTGATGAAATTAACTTCATCTTGCAGTACCTTAATGTGGTTTTCATGGGCGTTGATTGTTGATTTTAAAACATCCAGGGACTCTTGCATTTCTGTGTTTCTTTGTACGACTTTTTCTATTTTCTCTTCGTATTTCTCTAATTTTCCCACTATCTGTAAGTTCATTTGATCTAACTGATGTTGTACATGCTCCCATCTATCTTCATTACGTTGGTTCAATTTTACTATTTTTTCATCAAACTCATTGACTAACTGGTCCAATTTTTCATCCACATGTTGCTTTTGCTGGTCCAATTTTTCATCCACATGATGTTGCATTTGTTCAGATTGGCTTTTGATCTGCTCGGACTGGTTTCTTATCTGTTGAGCCAAATCCTTTAAAATGTCCGCCAAATTGTCACTCTGAATCATTTCAGGATTCACACTTTGTCCATCAATCATATTTATACTTTCTGTACTCATTGCCATATTTCGTTTAATTACTTTTCCACTTGTTAATATGGTGATGTTAAGGTCGCGTTGAAATGCCGTTTTTACTAGACCTTCGAAACGACACTCTATATAACTCCCGTGGTGAGGCACCAATTTTTGTAAGGGGTCTGTCCTGGTTCGTAATTAATCTTCAAAAATAATTCAACGCGTTTTATCACTTTCTTAACTGACGTTTATTATTTGGTCATGAGAAGTATATATAATTAACTTTTTCTGCACATATAACAAAATATATGGACCTTCATACACACACTTCTTTACTCGTCAATATGTCTACGTATAAGTACAATTATTTATGTCGTTGCTATAGTAACAACAACTCTTATTTTAACTACCGATTACACAAATAATGTCGAAATCTCTATATACCTTTCTTTCTCTTTTATACATTATACTGTTCACATAATTCGCCTCTGATCCCTTTCTGAAAATAGGCACAGATTGCCAATGATACATACAACGTTATCGTTGTACGAGGGTCATTCGGAAAGTAAAGAACGTTTTTGTATAAACACTTTAATAACTGATATACAAAGGTAAAATTTGTGTTACATACTATGTGATACTTAAGTTACTTTTCAACATAGTCGCCGTGTAAATTTAAACACTTGTCATACCGTGGTACAAATTTTTCTATGCCTTCGGCATACACAGTTGCCGCCAAACTGTTGAACCAATCACTAACAGCTTCCTTAAGTTCATCATCACTGCCGTAGTGGCTTCCACCCAAAAAGTCTTTCAACTTTGGGAATAGGTGGAAGTCACTGGGGGCTAAGTCTGGACTATAGGGTGGATGCTCCTAAACTTCCCACTTAAACTGCTGAAGCAAGTCCCTCGTCAATGCCGCGGAGTGAGGACGGGCATTGTCGTGGAGGAGGATGACGCCGCTGGTCATCAATCCGCGCCTTTTGTTTTGAATCGCGCGGCGAAGTCGACGTAACGTCTGACAGTAGGCAGCTGCATTTATGGTCTCACCTCTCTGCATGTAGTCAACGAGCAAAACACCCTTACGATCCCAAAAGACCGTAGTCATAACCTTTCTGGTGCTCAAAATTTGTTTGGCTTTTTTCGGCTTTTTCGGAGAATTTGAATGGTGCCATTCCGTGGATTGGCGCTTTGTTTCTGGAGTGATGTGCGAAATCCACGTCTCATCTCCAGTAACAATACGATTTAAAAGTTTATCGCCATCCTTATGGTAACGGCTGAGAAAAGTCAATGCGGCTCCCATTCGCTTGGTTTTGTGTTCCTCCGATAACAGTCGAGGCACCCACCTTGCATTATTTTTTTTGTAACCAAGTTCACCACTGATAATTTCGTACAACACAGTTCTTGAAATTTCAGGAAAGAATTCGTGCAGCCCATCAATAGTGAATCGCCTATCCTCTTGAATTTTCCGCTCAATTCTTCCTTTGAGTTCGTCAGTCACAACAGAAGGCCGGTCCGAGCGTTCCTCATCGTGCACATGCGTCCGTCCGTCATTAAACATAATGCACCACTTACGAACTGATGCTTCATTCATTACATTTCCATACACCTCAGTGATTTGTCTATAAATTTCTATCGGACGCACTTTTCTTGCATTCAAAAATCTTATCACACCACGAACCTCACACTTGGCGGGATCAGTAAATGTATCGCACATTTTACAGTCGCACAGAGCGAAGCAATAACGGACAGTAGCGGATCGCAGCTGGTGTCAGACTGAGGCTAAAGCATGCCCAGGTCAATAACCCAGCGGCAGCGGGGGTGGGGGAACACGCGCACGCGCTAGCGCAAAACGTTCTTTACTTTCCGAATGACCCTCGTAATTTCACGTTAATCAGTAGATCCCGTCTCATATAGCCCGTCTCTGAAAGGGATGTTAAAATCAAATCAAATCAACTAAATTAGAAAAAAAAAAAAAAAAAACAATGAGCACATGTGTTTCTCTCTCATAATTCAAGTTGCCGATGCCGGTGACTGGGTTCTGTAATCCGCTCTTGGAGGCGAGATAGTGTGGTGGAGAATGGTTTAAGCTCGAAAGTTAATCTCCTGATTGTCGACACCCCTGCCAATTACACCGGATCCAGTGCCGAAAAAACCTTTTTATTTTTTTTTTTAAGTCGCTATAGCGTGGAAAAGTTGCCTTTGGTATTGATTAGAAAAATTAAAAAAAAAAAATTGAAATCGGTTAACATCTTCCGTTCGCGCATCACAGTTAAAGTTTACAAAAATGATGAAAATCTTGTAATTCTTAATTTCTTTTGTCTTATAAATAAATAATATTTAATGGATTCCATGATTTTGTAACCGGCTGGGTGTCGAGTCGCTGTTCGGGCGTCATTTATTTGTAACCGGCTGTAGTTCTGTTCGCTGTCCTCGGCTCGTGGTATTACCAATAAGTATACTCCTGATACTTTAACTTACCTGGACAGGACGACGAAGACCTCTCCAAGAAAGGTTACAAACTGTTTCCCAAAAAGCTCGTCGGTCTCAATAATGAGATGAGCATTAGGCGCCGAGAGGTTCGGGTGTCTCGTCTCGAAAACCTCACGGACGATCAGACGGTCATCCAGACCATAACGCACACAAACATCACTCATACAAACAACGAAAACACACTGGATTAATTGACACTATACTTATTTATTAGAACACTATTTTGAAAAAAGAATAACGAAGAGAAATGAGCACAACACTGGACACTAATAAATTTTGCCGCTGAAATTACGTTTTGCCCTTTACGGGAAATATAGCCCTTTCTATATAAATGATTATAATTCAGGTATCACTATAAATACTTTGCTCACACCATTAACACACTTGGGGGATTAGCACTGGGGAAAAGTTGTCTGGATCGTCCCACGATGAATCCAGTTGTTACGCTGAACAGTCCTGCAGCGTAAAGGTGAATCTTCGAAAAAAAAGATCTGCCCAGTGGGATACTGATATTGGTGGGCGCGTATATAACTTTTTAAACGCACAAGGTCTGAGGACCTGGGATTTCACTGATTGGGGCTAGCCGTAAGAAATCGTCCTTCACCGGCTAAATAGCTTGTGCCCCTTAACACAACTTATGTTTGAAGTTCAACGCGAGATGCGTGGTTGCATCTTCCAGACCTGGAGTCAAACTCCTCGAGCGTCCAAGCTCAAGCTACGGGTTGCAATGGTCAACGGAATAGTGTTGGCAGTTCATTTCAAAAATTACTCAGTTACTCACCTGTATGCACATACAAACAGAATACGGAAAACAATTTATGTTAATTTTAGTCAACTGCCCATAATGCACTAGACACTGCGATAACTTTGGCGTGAGAAAGTACAGATAACGGGCTGGAATACAACGCAGTTGGTGCCACTTCGGCTACTGGGACATCTGGTCAGCCCGTATTTCTCTAATCTATTGTAATGTTTCCATAAACGATTAAAGAAAGCACTTAATTCAGTTCCAAATAACTGCAGAATATATACTGTGCATATAATAAGTCAAGGAGAAACACTGAAATGGTTAGTCACTAACCAAAATGTTCTCAGCAAAAGCAACGTTTTAAATATATATATGAAAAAACGATGAAAGACTTCTTTGTCCAATTGTGTGGGAAAGAAGCAATTCCCACCAAAGAAAGAACTTATATGCGTTGCAGAATAAAGTATAAATCGAAAATAATAATCACTGTCTTCACGAAATATACAGGGCGTCCACAAAAAATCCTTCTATAACCTGGTAGCGGTTATATATGGTGTCTGAACGTGGAACGACCTGTCAAGTGCACACGTAGACAGGTTGAGAACCCTTGGCCGTCTGACGAAGTATGAATAAAATTAGGTCTTTCACCTGAAAATTTAAAATAAGTTAGTTGGCAACACTGTCATATGGTGTGAGACTTACGTGCATAGACGATGAATGGTTTTTCACCTGAAAAAGGGCTATTTAAAATAGTTAAAGAACTTGTTCACTCACTACAACATGATGAGGTTCCTGCATGAGCAATGTCCAATCCAAATGTTCCATAAAGTAATAAGATCCTCTTGAACAGTTGGTGCAGTTGGGTTTCCTTATCTTCCGTTTCTTCACATGTTGAAACCATGCTGTCTTCCTGTGTTGAGTATCCTCCGCGATTCTCCAACGATGAGTTGATGAGGGGAGAAGGGGAGTTTTTTTTTTTTTAACACTGGTGTGAGAAACGAGACATGGTTATAACACCTGTATGATAACTTTTTTTTTTTTTTTTTTTAAGTTCGCAGAAAGCGTTTATAGGGCTATTAAAATTCTTATAAAAAAAAAAACACAAATACTTTTTGTAAAATGTTTAAGTGTTCCGTTTCGATCACTTTATTTGATATAATATGAAGTAAATACGTTATAGGGCTATTTAAATGCTTTTTTTTGTTTTTTTTTAACACTAATAAATTCTTTTCATAAAATGTTTAAGTGTTCCGTTTCGATCACTTTATTTTGTGTAATATGAAATAAATATACACACACGATAACTATTCTTGAAAACATCGACTTGAAGAATTATCAAATATCTTAATAAAAATTAGTAAATATACTGATATCTGTATTTAAAATATAATAATATGAATGAATAAGCAAATAGCAAAACATGTTAAAGGTACTAAAATATTAAAATTATTGTTAAAGTTTCGATATCATTCTAATATATTTGAAAAATATGAAAATCATTGAAAAAATAAAATGAATGGAAATGTAAACACATGATAAAATGACAATATATAAACAAAAATAAGATTTTCACCTGTATGTCCTTTTTTTTTTTAACTGTGCCTCGTGTTGTTTGGTAGAAAAGAACGAAAAATCGTTTTTCAAAAATAAAAAAAAAAATAAACTTAAGTGTCAAAATTGACGTTCATAGTAATTCCAAGAAATAAGCATGATTCTGCATATCAAAGAAAAAGATCGTGATTTCGTTGACATGTATGAAGAAAATTCGGCACGCCATAAGATCAAATGCCATCTGCTCGTCGTGAAAATCGAGACTTTAATTTAGTAATGCTCAATACAACAAATGATTTTATTCTGAAACAAAGTTATTATTAGCTTAAGCCTAAAATAATGGTTGTTGTTCACTTCCATAAACGTAAACATTGTAGGGTTACTAGAACATATGGGTATTATCTGCAAAAGAACTTATTAATGCAGCGTTGAAAACTATACGGTGTTCATCCAAGTTTTTCAAAGGTCTGAATCAAGGAAGTTGACTCACTAGTCCAAACATTCCTGAAAATAAATGGTCATTACACCATGAATTGACCAAAACCATAGGTGGGAAAAATGTGTAATACTACACGTACTTACACACACAATATGCCATCGACACCTGCGAGGCAAAAAAAACTAGAAACGAGGAAGGCCTGCAACCCTAGGCACTTACAAAATTGTTTCTGCACAAAACTGAAATATAAACATTAATATTCAGTAAACTACGCGTATGTTCCCTGGAACATAACATACGTCTTCCACCTAGAAAAAATGTGTAAACACACAAAATACAAATGCTCTCGTAGCATCGTAAAGATATGTCTCTATAAGACAAAATACATGAGACCTACTAAGAGAAAAACATGAGATACAAACAAGAATATAGTCAACGACATTACAACTTTCTGGTTGGTCTGAAACATCCAATTAAATTCCCTACAAAACAGCTGTAACAAGCTTCCTTAGGCATCTTCGCTACAAAATTTTCAAAATGGTCTTATTAACATATTAAAATTCAGTCATCGAGCATATGAAATAATTGACAGAAAGTAATTCTCAAAAAACGTTATGGCTTCATACTGTCGGAAAAAAAGAAAATAAGTTTATTTTTCGGGATCTATATCAATATCTCTAAGACGGCTGAAACCTCATAAATAATGGGCCATGTCGATTTTTGAAGAAAATCATCCGTCATTGGCAGTATGGCTGAAACCTAAAGATTTATATTCCAAAACCTTTGGCCATGTTGATTTCTGAAGGAAATCCTCCATACTGTTTGTTATGGCTGAAACCTAAAGGTCTGTATTTCAAAACCTTTGGCCATGTTGATTTAAAAAATCCTCCATAACAAAAACAATTTTACTAAAAAAAATTCCAAATAGTTTTGGGACATACTGTGATTAAAATATAGCTTTCTGAAAATTAATAAAAAAAATTACAACACCTTAACATACAAGTACACGATATAGTTACGATTCATAAACATTAAAATATTCACTAGAATATTACTAGACGTATAAATATACTAAAAAATTTAAACTAAGAATACACATATCTAGTTACAGGTTACTATTAAAATGAAAACGAAAATCTAAGATTAACACTAAAAAGAAATTTAACATTGATTATAAATGTAAAGTTTCATATTCTACGCATGAGATTACGTACTAAATTTTAATTATAAACATACACTAATGTATCTGTAATTAACAACTAAAATTTTTCTTATCCTTGGCATCTCGATACATTCCTTTTTTAATAAATTCTAAAAGAAAATCAAACATTAATTCTAAATAACATGTAATAACATATTTAAGAATTTCGAAAGTGGGAAGGGATTCTAAAAAAAATATTTTTTTTTTTAAATTTGAAAACAATAAAAATATATATATTATAACGCCAAAATATCTTCCCACTAGCTGGGAATACGGAACTGCGCCACTAGTTCAAGATTGCTTTTGGATAAATGCAATCTCCCTACGTATGTGATACTTTAATTATTTACTAAAAAATCTAAATTCAAACATCTGAAATAAAACAAGAAAAAATTAATGACATTAAACTAATAGTAAGTCAGTGATAAGGTTTCCAACACAAATGCAAAGCTGAAGTGCTACACGGAGCAAAGACAGAAAAAGAAAAGAATGAATCAGCTGTATACCGTCCGTTATTCGTCGACATTAACAGGTGATCGAAAATGCAGCGATTATCTTATCAAAATAAAGAAAGAAAAACGTGTTATCTGCTCTTTGCTGAACAGTTAAAAGCTGGAAGCAAAAAGGAGTATTGAAAGAAATGCGTAATTCTTCTTTTCGTATCCAGGTGTTCTATCAAAAACTAAAAGCAAAAAGAAAGAAAATGAATACATGTTTATCGCTTAGAAATGCGTCGCTCGCCGAGGAGAAAAATTTGTATCAACACACAAAGTCTCGGTTACTTTTTTTTTCTTTTTCTATGATTACTGTTTCTACTTTGATAATTACGGTTTGTTCGTTTATTTCTACGATGGTTACTTCTACGTACAAATCTATGCTTAATGTCACACAAATTGCGGTTCCTGTCTCGTTTGTGAGAACTCAGGTTACGTGGCCGTGATTTACGACTTCTTTTGTATCTGTTACTACCTTTTCGAGTGCGGTCTTGGTTCTGATTCCCTTTAAATTTCGTATTGTTTACTATCTGAACTTGGTATCTTTGCTTATTACAATAACTGTAACTTCGTTTACGCTTTTTCTCTCTATAGTTTGTGGTAGTTTGTTTTGTGCGCTTACGACCTCTGTCGTCTACAATCATATGTCCGTGGATTTCACTACTTCTGATACTACAAGTGGTGTTGCTAGATACTGAATGAATAAAATCATTATCGGATTTGTTACGAGGATGGTTTAGACTACCTGTCTCTGGTTGGAGTTCAGATTCCTGCGTTTCCTTTTCATTAGGAGTGTTAGTTTGTAGCTCAGGTTTAGATTCCAATGTTTTGTTTACACTAGGAATATTAGTCACTAACTGAGGTTCAAATTCCGGTGTTTCGTATTCAGTAGGAACATCTGACTGTAACTGGGGTTCACATTCCGGTGTTTTGTTTTCAGCATTTTCAGTTTGCTGACTATTTTCACGAAACACGTCCCGTAAAGCGTCTATCTTTTGACCTAATCCACTCTTTGACTCAACGAGATTCTCTTTCAAGCGAGCACAATTCTCTTTAAACTCAACACAGCTGTCTTTAAAATCAACTTTACTTTCCTTTATGTATCTCTCCATTTCTTCATTATTTTTATCTAGCTTTCGTTCTAACCTATCAAAATTCTCTTTAAATTGAGCAAAATTCTTTTTATTGTCTCTCATCGATTCTTCGAGAAGTGAACACATTCTAGTTATAATATCTACTTTCTGATGTTCCATTATGGACAAAAGTAAAATTTAAAACGTATGATTAGAATAAAATATATTATCACCAAAACATATGATTAAAATCACCTGAAAGAGATTTTTTTTTTTCAGATTACTGGTACTGAGCTGAAAAAGAAGTGATATATTAAAATATTTATCTTATGAGTATTCGAGCACCAACGGTCTCGATTCGGGTCGGTAGTTCGGGCGTCATTTATTTGTAACCGGCTGGGTGTCGAGTCGCTGTTCGGGCGTCATTTATTTGTAACCGGCTGTAGTTCTGTTCGCTGTCCTCGGCTCGTGGTATTACCAATAAGTATACTCCTGATACTTTAACTTACCTGGACAGGACGACGAAGACCTCTCCAAGAAAGGTTACAAACTGTTTCCCAAAAAGCTCGTCGGTCTCAATAATGAGATGAGCATTAGGCGCCGAGAGGTTCGGGTGTCTCGTCTCGAAAACCTCACGGACGATCAGACGGTCATCCAGACCATAACGCACACAAACATCACTCATACAAACAACGAAAACACACTGGATTAATTGACACTATACTTATTTATTAGAACACTATTTTGAAAAAAGAATAACGAAGAGAAATGAGCACAACACTGGACACTAATAAATTTTGCCGCTGAAATTACGTTTTGCCCTTTACGGGAAATATAGCCCTTTCTATATAAATGATTATAATTCAGGTATCACTATAAATACTTTGCTCACACCATTAACACACTTGGGGGATTAGCACTGGGGAAAAGTTGTCTGGATCGTCCCACGATGAATCCAGTTGTTACGCTGAACAGTCCTGCAGCGTAAAGGTGAATCTTCGAAAAAAAAGATCTGCCCAGTGGGATACTGATATTGGTGGGCGCGTATATAACTTTTTAAACGCACAAGGTCTGAGGACCTGGGATTTCACTGATTGGGGCTAGCCGTAAGAAATCGTCCTTCACCGGCTAAATAGCTTGTGCCCCTTAACACAACTTATGTTTGAAGTTCAACGCGAGATGCGTGGTTGCATCTTCCAGACCTGGAGTCAAACTCCTCGAGCGTCCAAGCTCAAGCTACGGGTTGCAATGGTCAACGGAATAGTGTTGGCAGTTCATTTCAAAAATTACTCAGTTACTCACCTGTATGCACATACAAACAGAATACGGAAAACAATTTATGTTAATTTTAGTCAACTGCCCATAATGCACTAGACACTGCGATAACTTTGGCGTGAGAAAGTACAGATAACGGGCTGGAATACAACGCAGTTGGTGCCACTTCGGCTACTGGGACATCTGGTCAGCCCGTATTTCTCTAATCTATTGTAATGTTTCCATAAACGATTAAAGAAAGCACTTAATTCAGTTCCAAATAACTGCAGAATATATACTGTGCATATAATAAGTCAAGGAGAAACACTGAAATGGTTAGTCACTAACCAAAATGTTCTCAGCAAAAGCAACGTTTTAAATATATATATGAAAAAACGATGAAAGACTTCTTTGTCCAATTGTGTGGGAAAGAAGCAATTCCCACCAAAGAAAGAACTTATATGCGTTGCAGAATAAAGTATAAATCGAAAATAATAATCACTGTCTTCACGAAATATACAGGGCGTCCACAAAAAATCCTTCTATAACCTGGTAGCGGTTATAATTTATTTTCGTTAATATAAATTATAGTAAGTATAAAAATAGTTACAGTGTGTTGTTTTCTTTTGTGTTTTCCAATTGCACAACTTTACTGAAAACTTTTTTTTTTTTTTTTTTTTTTTTTTACAAAAAAAAATAAGAGACTTTTCGTACCTAATGTCTGGGGTAATTTTGCAATATGAGTTAAATGATTGGTTTAAAAAACAAGCAGATTGACAGGGAAATATTTCACCGCAGTCCGACAATTTACTGGATTTAATCCCACTTCCCCCTCCCCTTCTGCAAGATAGCTTGACTTTGAGAGTGTTCGAGCATTGTTGCTGAATGCTGAAAGCTGCAAGTTTTGACACGCATTCCGTGTCCGTCACGTCCTCGTCATTTCCTCACTTAGTGATTAAGTGTGGCGTTGTGCAGAAGTCCTCTTCAGTGTTAGCTGTGTTATTACATTTGTATTAGTTATTCTTTATAATCTTGAATTATAGTGCTTAGTATTTTTGTTGCATTCCGTGCGATGATCTTTCGTAGCGCTACAATGGCAGCTTCGAAGATGATTACGACGCAAAACTTTGAGTGTCTTCTTTTTGGTCATCCCAGAGATTTGCCACTAACTAAACTGCCTACATATGAAGATTTACTTCGGAGTTGTTTTTACGAAAGACTACAATTGTACCCACAAACAAACAATGCAAAAGTGAGCTTTTCAAAAGTTGCTGGGACAGTAGCAAGAAAAATAAAAAACATTTATGATAGAGCGTCCATTCCTACCGTTACTGAGTACAGGATCGTGCAGCTTGTTGTTGCGTATCATGACAGTTACTATAAACTAAGAAAGTCGTACGGTCGTGATTTGAACAAGCCAACATTTGCAAAGAAGATTGCAGATTTCAAGCAAAGATCATTGTCGTTATTTGATGTGGCAGCATGCAAATGTCCTATCATTTTGAACTGTACGTGTGATAAGACAGAAGATTTGTGTGAATGTTTAATTTCTATCAAGTGCAAGTGTGAAAAGTCTAAGAAGATACCTGCTCTTGAGTTACGATTCATTTATTTTCAAAGGAAGTATGGTTTGGGCAAAATTGGATCAATAGATCTTCAAGAAACGAAAAGGCTAACTTCAAGACTGAGAAGAAGGAACTACAAACATAAACGTGTTTTTAATGATACGCCTTCGAGTTCATCAACCATTTTTGAAAACGACCCTTCAGATTGTTTCAGTTCAAGACTTCAACAAGACGGTTCGGGCTCTTCCGAGTTCTGTGAAAGTGAAAATGATGAGTTCGTCCCAGATATCCCCACCAAAACTCCGTCAGAATGGCAAATGAGAATAAAACTGAAGACAGGTTTGGTGTATCTGACCGTTATACTGCTGCAATTGCTTCCAGCGTTCTACAAGATATTGGAATGGTAACAAACACGGACTATTCTCACGTGGTCGATAAAAATAAAATACAGAGAGAGAAAAGTCATATCAGGAGATCTTTGCAGTGTAAACCTGATACTTTGCTTCGTGGTCTATACTTTGATGGGTGCAAAGATGATACCTTGGTAGTTGAAGAACGTGATTCTAAGTTATTTCGTAGACTTCAAAAAGAGGAGCACTACACTGTCATTCAAGAACCTGGGTATGGCTGACAACCGCAAACAGAATTCTTAGGTTGTACATCAGTACTGAATATCCCTCAGAAGTCTTAAAGAATTGGTACTTTTTATATTGTATTCGTACATGCCTTTGTGGTTTAAAATCAAAACAAGCCATTCTTTTTCAGATGATTCGAAACATCTTTTTGAAGCAATTGCTACAACAAGATACCTCTCTGAAACTCTTCGGCAAGTGGTAGAGCCTGTAATTGAGAGAAACGTATTTTTTGCCCATCCAGAAAGCTTGCTCTTGGCTATGATAACAGACGAAAGGAAATATATTAGAGAACTTGCTCTTAGACGAATAATAAAGGCAAGACAGGCAAAAACTAAAGGAAAGATAATCAGGAACTACATACCACCCAAACTCAATTTTGGTTCTAAAGATTATACTAAAATGATTGACTGGTCGATCTGCAAAGTATCTTGTCCTCCATTGTTGCGTCAAATCAATTATGATGAAATCAGACTCCTTATACAGAGTGCCATGGTACCCGATTGGGAAGTTGTAAGAGGATTCCCTTGCCACACACAAGCTGTCGAGAGATATGTAAAACTGGTAACAGAAGCAGCTGGCAAAGTATGTGGTGCTCAGTCAAGAGATGGATATATCAGGGCAACTCTGCAATCCAGAGCTATTATGCCACACTTTAGCCAAAAATCTCATTTCAAAGTGAATCCTCATTGCTAAAACAAGTGAAAAAATTTCAAAAATCAAGGATTAACTAAAAATATGTAAAACACACCTGCATTGGATGGTTGGTTGGGAAGAGTGTGGGTGGAACTCGAACTGCATCCACCTCCTCGTGGTGAGTTCTTGGTCATTCCTGTTTACGAATGGGCGAAGATCTGCAGATGAAATTATTTAAATTTTAAGTACAATTTAAAAAAATAAAAAAAGTTGCATGAACGGCTTTACAATGTTCATTTTGCTTTTTAAACCAATCATTTAAATGAAATAATTCAAACTATGTTATACAAATGAAAAATGTTATTTTTTGGAAAATAATTTTCAGTTATGTTGTGAATTTAAAAAAATACAATAACTATTTTTTAGTTTATTACAATTTATATTACAGAAAATAAATCATGGAATCGGTTAACTATTATTTATTTATAAGACAAAAGAAATTAAAAATCACAAGATTGTCGTCATTTTTGGTAAACTTTAACTGCGATGCGCGAACGGAAGATGTTAAAGGATTTCAAATTTCTTTTCTTAATTTTTCTAATCAGTACCAAAGGCAACTTTTCCGGCGCTATAGCGACTTTAAAAATAAAAAGTTTTTTCGGCCCACCCTAACATTTATTCCATTTCCATTTCGGCATTTGTGAATGCCTTGTTCAGAGGCTCAAACGTAAGTTCAAATAGTCTTCTCCCTATAATTGTAGAAAAATAAAACTGAACAATTAAATAAAATAAGTTATATTTATATAAGGTTAAAATTTATCACTACGTAACATAGATATTGAAAACAAACACTTTTAAACAATGTTTTTAAGTCATTAAATAATTGTATTTTTTCTTTTAGGTCCGCGTAAAGCAAGGAAAGGATTACCTAACTTCAAACGTTTCAACGAAGTAAGTATAGCATAAAGTTAGCATAATGCGTAAAAGATCTAAAATATTTTTGTGAAAACTAAACATAAAACATGCTCCTCAGTCCAAAAGAAAGAATACCTTCAAGCATTCAAAAGAGACGAGAATCGTCCTATTTCTGTGTTTAATCATTTAATTTGTTTGACAGAAATAAGCCTAATGGACAACATGCTTAAACCATATCAGGAATTTGCATTACTAATCAACATAACAAATTAAGCAAGTCAAAGAATTCCGAACTTTTTTCCGTTGAAGACAATTCTTCTGAAAAGGAACACAAGATGGCCATGCCATACGCCAAAAAGCAGTGTTGTCCTGATTCCAATTCAGCTAAGGCTGGAACACACTTGTCTTCAGACAAGGCAACGACGAATTCAAAAGCGGTACTGCTGGATCTTGTATTTCAGTTAGAAAATATGGTCAGTGATTTGAAGCAAGAGATAAGAGAAATGAGGTATGAAGGCACAGTCAGCACAGACAATTCCAGTAACAATTCAATTACTAGGGAATCGATGACAAAATCAAAGAATTATACAAAGAAAGATTACATGAATGAATCTTCAGGAAAGCCAAAATCCAGGGATGTAAGAAGTTGCTCTCCGTGTTGCGTGAAGCATGTTAGAAAGTCTGCTCCAATTCCTGGGCAATATTACACAGACATAACACCAGCACAAGGGAATATTAATTCCTCTGCACAGCAATATTTTCAACCTTCTAATGGGTATGCATCCAATGCTCTTCCTTTAAGTCAAACTTCACCTTGTTGTAAATCTACGCAATGTTGTTCAGGTCCAATACAGCATCAAGCCAGCTGTAGATCATCCTATTCTCTTCCTTCTTATACCTCTAAACCAGAACTCAGGCCACAACCAGATTCCAAACGAAAGAGCGTTGAGGGTAAAGGTTTTGAACAGAAAGAAAAAGGTTTACTACAAGACAATCAATTTAAACATCAATTATCAGAGTCTTTCAGAGAAAGTTTTTTAAAAGCAATGCCCGAATTTAGAAGGAAGTCTATGAATATCGATGATCCTGATGTTAGTTTACTTTTCGATATCTTGATGGACTTACCTATAATTATTCTACAAAATGACGACGGTAGATGTGAGTGTCCCGAAAATACTAAAAAGCTAAAACCAGATAAATGTATTTGTTTAGAAACTGTAAAATATTTCAATGATATTCTAGATCAAATGAAATCTGCTTTAGAGGATTGTGTGTGTTGTCATGCGAAAAGTACAGATAACAACGAGCTATTGTATTTACGTTCTGGACATAGGAAGTCAGAAGAAAAAAACGGAAAAGAAGCTAAAATTACTGGAAATTGTTCCAAGGAATCGGCTAGAAGCACCACAGAATCTTTACTTTCTTCCTCACAATCGATTAATAGCAATGGAAAATGCTCCAAAGAATTTGTCTCGAAGTCGGAAAGCTCAGGAACATCTAGAGAGTGTTCAGAACCATCAACAGAACCACCAACACCACACGAAGAGTGTGAAGAATGATTCCAAAGAAATATTAGAGAAAAATGCTATAAGTGGAACGGAAGTAGGAAAAGATTGGTGTAATGAAAACTAGTAATATCAATTTTATACTGCATTTTACAATGTGTCTTCAAGAAGATACTTTGAACGAACTTTACTTCGTTCCTAAATTATTTCATTTAATAACTTCTAAAGAATTTATTTTGTATAAAGAAAAGATACTGAGGAGCTGATATAAAATTTTTATAAAAACTTCAAACTATAGATGAATGTTTCGTTGTCATTTTATTTAAGGTTCGTGGGCTTTAGGGGCCAAAAAGCGGAATATTGGAAAACGAAATAAAAAATATAGAATAAAAAATTAAAATAATAAATAAATAAAATAATAAAAAAAATAGTTACTGTTAACATGAGCGATATTTTAAAGTACAATTTTAAGTTTACTTTGTAAGTGAAACAATATCGTTCAAATATAAATTCCGTAAAAGGCATAATACTATTGAAAAGGTCATTTGAAAATATATTGAGACTAGCAAATGCCTTCACGTTTTATTGTGGGCAATATTTTTGTGTTTTTCCTACTCCATCTTTCATATAGAATTCAGCTGAACTCAAAGTCTCTAGCAAAAACTTCGAACGTGTTGTATGGTCATTTTAAGGAAGCACCATTCCGTTTTTCTTCCATTCTATAGCACAGCCAACAAGAGATGGTCTCTGACGTCTCTGACGTTTTCTTACCACGTGCGGTGGGACATTGCAGCCCCTACTTTGATACCAGTGTTACCAACCACGATCACTCTGTCTTATACCATTAATTAAATTGCCACTAAAGTTGCACCGAAAGAAAACTTGACACGCGAGTAGTGGCAATGTCACTGCGAGCTGTCAGAGACGTTCTCTTACTGGACGCACTATAGTGTAGGTCAAACATTTAGAAACGCTGAGACACGTGTTTAAATATTTTAAATGAAGGATCCAAACTTTAGATTTCATGTCTCTAACCTTAAGTCATTTCGAGATATGGACATCTTATTATAATTTAAACCCCTTTCTTTTATGTCACACTTTTTCTTTCCAAATTATGGAATGTTATTATAATAATTTGTATCAGCCCTTATTAGTGAGTTGCCACAACGACGAATTGATGTGCGGAAAGCGTTAAAAACACAGCATCAAATTTAACCTATGCCACAAACGATCGTCCACGTTAACCAAAAGAGGGGTTGTGATGCTTGGAGAACAGGGACTCGAGATCGCTCTTGGAGAGGAACTCCGGGAAAATTACGCGATAATGCTGTCCAAGTTTTTTAATACTGCTGCCATCAAAAGCAATGCTAATTACAAAGTACGTTTCTAAATATGTCATAAGCTCGAAAAGAATAACTGATTATAATAGCAATGGGAATACGCAAACACACAAACTGGACTAATATTATTTGAATAAACAAGGTAAGTAAACCTATTACAGCATATTTCATCTTTAGGTTAGAAAAAATATTATTTTCAGATTGTAACAGGATCTAATTCTTCTTTTCAGGTATCCTGTAACACCAAGGCGATGAACCAGGTTTGAGGGTAAGTATGTAACTAACGAGGTAGTTTGCAGTGTAATATCTCTTCGAGTTAGTAATTCTTTCCTGTAGTAGAATAGTTTTCCTTGTAGTGTAGATATATATTTAGTCTAGCCTAGATTTTCTAGGTTAGATTGTAGTATTCATAGCAGTTAATCGTGTATTTTATCTTACTCAGTAGTACTTCTATCCAAATGTTAATATGTGATACTTGCTTGTCGTTGGTAGTAATGCGTGATAGTATGTAGCAATCAGACATAGGATTCCATGTAGTACATCATATAGCTGCTATTATTAAATGTTAATCACTTGAATGCAGTTGTGGGAGAAAAAAGAAAGGTAGTGTAGTAGGCAATATGGTTTAGGTGGGGAAAAATGACAGGGGAGAGGGATTGGTTAATTTCTGCAGGTATAGATCTCACTAGTAATTGGGAACATTTGGATCAATCAGCACAAGAGAAGATATACATGGAAATTCTCAATAGACGGCCGAAGATAGCAAACTGACAATGTCATGATTCAGGACAGATATCGGAATAGCTTGGAGAAAACAAAGATCTTTTCGGGGGGCCGACATTTTCTCTGATCATAATCTTGTGCTGGCGGAAGGGGATATTTAACTGAAAAATGTAGGCAGAAGAAAAGTAGTTAAAAAAAACGTTGAATATTGAAAAGATGAACAACAAGAAAGTAAGAAATCTTTTCGTTGAAATAGTCGAAAAACATACTCAAACAAGGGAATTATATAGATTCAGATAGAAACAGACGGTAGGAACTTATTAAACTTTCCATACAGCAGGCTGCAGAAGAAATGATAGGTTACCGTGAACACAAAATGATAAAAAAAAAAAAAAAAAAAAAAAAAAAAAAAAACACGAGTTACAGAACAGATGTTACAGAAAATGAGGGAAAGGAGTACGTGGAAACAAGTTGATACAGAAGAGGGTAAAAGATGAACAGGAAGTTAAACAGTGAGCTACGAAGGGAAAGAGACAGAACATTGGAAGAATTTTACAAAAGAAAATACGAAGACAATAGAAGAATAAGAAAAAGTTGGGAAATATGAGGAAATGTACAAGGAGATAAAAATCTGTGGAACTTCGGAGGAAACAAGGGAATAATATGATGCCAGTAGAAAATAAGAATGGGAAGGTAATCAGCGAGAGAAGTGAAGTATTAGGAAAATGGAAAGAATATGTTGAGGACCTACATGAGAGTAGGAATAGACGATATGGCCTAGATGTTGAAGTTGAAAATGAAATAGGAGAGGATGATAAAGGGTTTAGTATTCTACGGGATGAGTTTGGAAAAGCTATATCCGAGATTGGGAACGGAAATGCAACTGGGATAGATAATATACCAATCGAATTCATTAAGAGTATGGGAGACAAGAGTAACAAAGAATTATTCCAACTCTCCAATGAAATATATAAAACAGAAGGGTGGCTAAAATATTTCCTAAAAACGATCATGATACCAATGGCTAAAAAATCGAACCCAGAGAGATGTGAGGACTATAAAACTATTCATCTCATATCGCCTGAATCAAAAATTTTGCCTCGAATACTGAACAGAGGTTGAAACAAATGAAAATCTTGAAAAGGACCAGTTAGGTTCAGGAGAGGTAAGGTCACAAAAGATGCAGTTGGCTTATTAAGACTAATCATTGAGAGATTTATAGAAAAAGAGAAAGAGGTGTATGTTGTATTTATTGATCTAGAAAAGGATTTGACCACGTGAATTGGGATGTGTTGTTGGGAGTTCTAAAGAAGGTTGGGTTGGGATGGAAAGATCGAAATCTCATAAGAAACTTATATATGAACCAACAAATAAGTATTATAATAGGGGAAGAAATGTTAGAGGAGAGTGCAATTGGAAAGGGAGTTTGACCGGGATACTGTCTCTCTCCAACATTATTTCATATATGTATTTAAAACAGATAGTGAAACAGAGCATACATAATGAGAACTGCATTTAGGTAGGAGGTAGAATGATTAGATATATATACGGTTTGCAGATGATATGGCAGTTGTTGTAGAATCTGAAAAGACAATCAATCTAATTTAGGAAACTTGAGGAAGAGCTGATGGAAACTTGTGGCAGTTTCGCCAACTACCTACCAGTTTACCACAAGATATTAGTTTTATAATAATAGATTGGTTTGCTTAACTCAGCAATTAGTTATTTTTCTTATTATAGTATAAATAGGCAAAGCTTGTATAATGGAAAATATTGAAGAATAATCGGGTGTATACGGTTTGTAAATGATATGGTACTTGTTGCGAAATTTGAAAAGAAAATCAATAAGGTGTTAGAAAACTTGAGGAAGAATTGTGAATAGTATGGGATAAAAATAAATAGTAGAAAGACAAAGGTCATGGTGATTGGAATGAAGCGGTCAGTGTCAAATATAGAAGTAGGAGAGGAGAAAATAGAATAGGTAATTAGTTTCTGATACCTGGGTATATTATTACTGATGATATGAAAGCAAGGATAGGAATGACGAAACAAAATTTTCGGAAGAGTAACACTCTATTTTGTGGAACACTGAATAAACAGTTCAGAAATAAGATTCATAAAATGCTTCATATTGTACTGAGTACTGAGTACATATTGTAATGAAGTATTGTACTGAGTGGGACAGAAACATGGACATTACGCAAAAGAGATTTGAAGCGACGAAAGCTTTCTAAATGTGGGTGTGGAGAAGATTTCAAAGAATTAGCTGTGCGAAGCAGAAAACGAATTGGACGGTGTTAAAATGTTGGGGAGAAAAGAAACTTATTAGATATTATTTAAAAGAGAAAGAGAAACAACTGATTTGGATATTTGCTAAGAAGAAACTGTGTCATGAAGAATGTGCTAGAGGAAACCGATGGAAGGGGCGAAGAACACTACAATTGATGGACAATATCAAAATAGAAAAATCGAACATGAAGAAGTATAGGTTAGCTGAAGACCGTGGAATATGGAAGCTTCTCAGTTGCGGCAAGTGACTTGCCAATAATGGCAGAATATCTATGATGATGATTACGATGACATAAAATGAAAAATTTAACGAATTAAAATTAAAAATTAAAGCCCTGAAAAAGAAATTGATTAAATTAAACATTTGTCGGCAACAAGAATTGTTTTGGACTGTGGAAATGAATGTAAATTTTAATGAATAAAATTATAAACATGGGAAAATTTATAGATTATTATGAATAGTTAGAATTTTGACACAAATTGACATTTAATAAAAATAAAATGTCATAAAATTACGAAACAATTTAATCAATACTATAGATAGAAATAACTCTTCGTGCTGGTCTATTGGGTAGTGCGTGGACCTTTGGTTTCAACGTTTATCGCCATAAAACAAAAACGGTAACATATAGCGAGAAGCGGTTTCTTACAAATGATTCAAGGTTTCAAGGCAACATATCATGATTCTCTTAAATAAACTATCGAAACCTCTCTTCTACCACTCTACCAAAACTACGACATCAACTGAAGAAAACGAAAAAGAAGAAATAAAATAGTAGATATAAATTGAAGAAAAGAAAAATGAAGGAACTCTTAGAATCTTGACCTAAAAAACAGAAGAGACAGCTGAGAGAAAATGTAAAAGGACCAATCAGAAGATGTAAAAAGATAAAGAAGAAATAATCAGAAATCATCCAAGGTAATGTAGGATACTCAAAAAGGAAATCGGCTTTTAAAGTAACAGAACATAGATATCGGAGAAGTTAACAACTGGCGAAAGATGTAGAAAGAAAACTTTGCACATCAAGAAGGGACAAAGAAAATGGAAATTTAGAACATATTAAGCTAAATCATTGTCTCAAATAAGGAAGCAAAATTTTGCATTTGATAATGGTTTTGACATGTGTGTCAAAGTTAATACAGTGAAACCTCTCTAAAGCGGACAGCCGTGGGGAATCAAAAATTGTCCGCTATAGAGAGGTGTCCGTCTTAGAGAGGTTTCGATATTTTCTTACGTAAATTAGTAAATAAGGTGATATGTAATTACAATCTATTGAAGGTAATTTATCAAACCGTTCTATGACTGTGGGCATGTCGACATCTGCGGATTCTCCACAAATCGCTTTGAAAGAAATTTTGTGTCTAATCCGAAACTTCTCTAACCACTCGTTCGAGACCTTGAAATCCGAAACATTCATTTCTGTTGCTACCTCCAAATTCTTAGTTTTTAGCATCGACCCTAACACAGGTTTTTTTTTTCATTCCGCACTCTACAAAATCATTCACTTGCACACCAAAATATTATGCTTTGTTCAAAGCAATGAGACACTATTTTCATTGTCATTTTTACACTACAACTTTATTAACTTGTCTTGGTTTTATATTATCTCAGATGCTTGTGTTTTACCGATACAAAAATTTGCAGCTATCCTTCGCACACCTCAGTATTCTTCGAAACTTCAATCAATTCGATTTTAACATTAGCGCTTCTCGTGGCACTTCGAAAGCTCACAACAACTTACACCTTATTGCTTATTCGATGCAGAATGACTTAAAAAGATGTCCGTCTACAAATAGAGGCACTAAGACAATATGCGAATACGCGGACAAAAAATACCAAAAATGTCTTCTGCTCGATTCCAGCAGAACAGTAGAATGACGTGTCATCCCAAATGGCAGGCAACTGTCAATCACTTTTGATTCTAAAACAGGTTGGGTGGGAGTCGAATGCAAGCAAAGGATATGAGGGTGTTGTTAAACAAAGACGCTTCATCTGAGTTTCTGAACAGCCAGTTGACGAGGAAAAATATTATTACAATGCTTCCTTGGTGATATATTTCTGAAAATGTTTTTTTTTCTGTACTTTTCAACTTATTTCTAGAGAAAGTGTCCGTAATATGGAGGTGAATAATACCTATAAGAGACAGAAAAGACTGTCCGTGTCCGTACTAGAGAGTGTCCGCTTTAGGGAGGTTTGTCAACATGGTTTTTTCCTATTACAGTGTTTGGGGATTACAAAATATGTCCGTTATGAGAGGTGTCCGCTTTACAGAGGTGTCCGTTAGTAGAGGTTTCACTGTATTATTTTATTATTAACTTTTCTTCTACTTTTCATCGCCCTAAGAATATTAATTACTGTCTTCTCCATAGATCTAAGACAGAAAGAGGTTGGTTCTTGGGCTCAGTACACGAGTCCTATAAATGGGTAACGTTCCTGAGCTCGAGTTCCAGGTAGCGCGAATCAAAATATAGATAGTGAGCGCAAATACAAACGACTGTGAATCTTATTGAAAATAGGAAGCCCGAGTCAAAGAAAATTATAAGCTAATTAGCGTGAGACCGAGCTAGTACAAGTATAATTAAGGATATAGAACCCCAGTTCGAGCGAGTGCAAGTCTCAGCCAGTGTGAGCCTAGGTAAATTGAGAGTAATGAGAGCATGAGAGTAAACTATGCCTGAGCTTATAATCAGGTACAATGTCCTTAAGCTTGCTGTGTCCTAGATGTTTACCTTTTGTATAATCAGCAAAGTTTTGATTTTGAAGACTTCGACCAATTTTGACCACTCATAAAACTTATTAATAATGTAACGTTTTTAAAAGTTGCTGTGTATATTTTCTTCTTCTCACTCATACATTACCTCTAACTTAAAAGTCATGTGAAATGCTTTGTGCGTGCCTGTTTTACTTGAGCACTTCCCTACCGTTCTGCCTTCTGTGGAGGAACAGATTTTTTACTTCGACTTCCAATTTAATCTTGAAGTGGTCGGTTCCAGAAGTCAAGCATGGCATCGATGTAGCCCTATAAGTCTCCCTGACCCCCAAACTAAAAAAAAAAAGTGACCAAGGTAACTTCCCTTTTACCCTATTGAGAACCGTAGTTAATAATAATAATAATAATAATAATAATAATAATAATAATAATAATAATAATAGAAAAATCGTATGTCAAGACAAAGAGGTTAACAGAAGACCGTGTAAGCTTCTCAGTTGCGGCAAGTGACCTGCCAATAATGGCAGAATACCTATGATGATGATAAAATGAAATCTTTGAGTTTTACGTCCCACGGTTATGCCGGTTAGGCTAAAGGAGACGGTGATGATGAGTAATGAATGAAATGGTGGAATGAAGAAAGTGGGAGGAAACGGGAGAACCCCGAGAAAACCCACGCACACGGTGTTTGTCCACCACAAAGTTCACTTGGCGGGGGCTGGGATCGAACCCGGGACCCCTAGCACCAGAGGTGAACGCTCTACCACTGAGCCACCGCGGCCCCTATGATGATGATGATAATTATAATAATTACAGTACGATATATCTAAACAATCAAATGTGATAAAGAAAAATAACTGATAACGGGCCTCGAACCTACACATTATTCGGCGTAAGTTCTAAACTGCGATAAACAAAGCCACGTGAAACTAAATGTCGCTGATTTGCTGTTGTCCTACCGACGCTTGTACTCCTCCGCAAAATAGTTCATGTGATTGCATTATTACTTTTACTATGAAGCTTCAGATAAAACTGCTATATTATTATAAATGACAAAAATATAATACGGATTATCTAATAATACTGCAATCGAGTGTGGCCAATGAAACAATAGAAATAAACACTAAGCATGCGCAGTAATTATGGCGCCAACTCAACTGTAGACGGATGTTCTGCTAGTCTGAAAGATGACTGGCATGAATCCCGGTTCCGCGAGTGTTGTGGTGAAACACCAACAAAGCAAACCTTTACTCACTAAGCAACAATTGTTTACGAGCGAAATTCAAATACTTTTTTTTTAATCTTTCGAGTTCTTTTCTGCTGCTGCTGTAAGTATCTGGACAACACGAGACAGTATTGTCAAACTGCACGTGTATAATTGCTCCTCCCCGTGGGGAGTGGGAGTGATACATCACTAGCCAATCGTATTTGTGACAAGCAGAAGGATACAAATATTTTGTTTATCGGAGTTTAGAGGTTACGCTGAATAATATATAGGTCTGTCGCTTGACAGTTTCGTGTATAACCAGTTCCTTCATGTAAAACTCGCAAATTAAAGCTCCACTAAACTAATTAGTATCCGTTTATGCTCAATAGTTTACCTTAAAATATCTTTAAACCCAACTAATATTCCTACATGTCTTGATACAATTCAAGGAATTCAAAAATGTTGTCTGCCATCTTTTCTAAGTTAGGCTGCACAACCGATCTTAAACTTCAGCCCCAACTTGAGGAAAGTTTTGAGGTATTTTCATCATTGGGTAAGTTCTGTGTAACATGTTTCTGAGTTGAAGAAGGAAATGATTAACTCAACTAATTGTCAGTCTCTTCATACGTACCTTAGTATCTTGTATAGGTTTAGGTTTTCACTAGCTAACAGTCATATATATATATCAAGAGGTAAGTGGTTATACTTTTCCACTCAGAAAACCAAAGTTAGAGTTCCAGCAGGACCGAACTTTTTGTCATGCTTCGATTTGAACTTAAACTTATACTAAGTGTGAAAAGCAAGATATTCTCCTGTGTAAAAGGAAAGAGATATTCGAATGACGGGGAATTAGAGTAGGTCCATAAATGGAGACAAAAATTTACACACTTATTTTCTTCAATTGTTCCATCTCATATACATACAAAGAACAATAATGTTTTTGATATATAGCACTCATTGGATAATGCGTTCCAAACGGTAGAGATGAATCTTATAATGGTAGAGATGAAACGGTAGATAAATTTTTCGTGATTCAAATCCATAGCAAAAGTCTACTGCATTGGCTCTACAGACTTACCAACTGCCGCCAGCTGCTTAAAATGTTATGTGTAAATTGGGTAGCATCTCTCCAAACGTTCGTGATACCAAGAAAAGTAATGGACCCGACCCAATAATGTTACAGCAGTTGAATGCAAATACTCATGCGAGTGGTTATAATGTAGAAGTCGCAGATACATTAAATGAGTAACAAGGTTATTTAAATATTCAATAATAAGTAATATGAGTTTCAACAGCAGGATCTTCTCGAGTTTGAGCATCGGTTCATTTCACCACCGATTGTTACGGCTCTGTCCAGGGGTAAAAGTGGATCTGAAAGGTAGGGGGTTCGGATGACCTCACGTAGTTCCCCGTGCCTATCTATACTCATTGTAATTTTTAGGAAGTGTAGGAACACCATAGATATTTCTTCGGAAGTGGGAGAACGACGTCCTCCCGTGTTCCCGCTCACTTTTAACTCTGGCTCTGTCCACAGTAAAGTATTTTCACTCTTTTTTAAATTTTTAGAATTAATATGCTTACTTTCAAAACAGTTAAAACATTTTTATGTATATTTACTTTACTTGAACTTGAAACTCCTAGCCTGCAACAAGTTATTTGGTTATTTTGATTCTCAAGCTATCTAAATAAACATCTATTAATAATTTATGCATTACTTTCGATTTTCAAGTGCTTCCAAGCAAACTAATGTAAAAAGAGGCAATAATGTTAAGCAGTTTTATCGAACGAAGCTTGCAAAAGAAACCTGAGAAAAAGAAAGTGTATTGATTCTGAGCAGAACAAGTAAGCTTGTGTCAACTAATGCACATTTCAGACACATAGTGTTCAAAGCGCTTCTGGAGAGAAAATATCTCTTTGTGGGTTCTGGTCTTAAACTTAGAGGGTAAGTGTTTTATAATTATATATAGCGTGAAACTTCATTGACGTTTAAGACTCCAATTAACTGTACCCTAAGAGAAAGGTAACCAAATTCCTGATGCTAATGTAGAATAATGCTGATGCGCGCGGAGAAATTATGTTCAACATTAGTTGGTCCTAGAATAATGGTAAGCGTTTTTGCTGTATAATCCTGAGGTTCCGAATTCGAATTTCGAATCTCAAATCAGGAGGTGCACAGCCATTTCAGTTGGGATTTCCTGACATATTCCTTTATCTCACAAGACAACCCTTTTCCTCCTGTCCAATTAGAGCATTCCACCGAAAAAAGATGCATGGCTCCTTTTGGAATGTGCTGAATTACCAACGGAGCACAGCCAGGGGTAAAATTGCGGGGGAACGCGGAGAGATGCCGTCCTCACACCTCCAAAAAATATGTACGGTGTCTCCCCAGTTTCTAAAAAATTACAATGGGAAAAGATAATGTCATGCCGCTACCTACCATCCACTCCCACCTTTTCAGACCCACTTTTACCCCTGAGCACAGCTGACGTACACGAACTAGCTACTGATAAATAAATATATTCTTCAACCATTGATAATGTGTTTCTATAATTTCTTATTTACTTTTCTTTTGTAGTCCAGGAATATTTTATAGGTTTTTCTATTGCCGTCGAATTCACTGAAAAGTGTCCTTCAGCGTTATTCGTTGGGATGCTTAAATTATTATTGTTGTTGTTAGTTAGGGGAGAGTCGGGTAGTATCGTCATAGATAGCTTTGTTACAATTATTTGGCAAGTGCTTGTCGGAATATAAATTGGTAATACATTTCTGAAATCTTTATTCCTTGCTGAACAATTACATTATACCACGAACTTACAACATACAATAACTGAGTAATAATGTACATTTTTCTGGAACATTAAATTTGCACTACATGAAACATTGGAGGCCTATATCGGACACCATGACACACTCTCATTTTCATGAGAACTTCACCTTACTTACATATTTGACCTTACTTACACACATCACACTTGTAAAATAAAGAATCTCCTCCAAGATCGGCACAATTTTCGTGGGCCCATCGATAGCAAAAGTTGCACTGAATCCAGTCTTCCTGGAAAGTTTCTCCACAAACCAAACATACAGTATTTTCTTCATTTTTAGGATTTGAAAACAATGATTTATTTGCCGATGAAAAAGACATCATTTTCCATGTCAGGTTTTCGTTTTAAGTCTGCTTTTCTCGCCAAGGTTATACCACTTTTAGCAGTTGTAGCCTTGCCTCTCCTTTTTTCTTCTAGTGTGTTTTTATAGGGACTTGAAGTTAGAATTTCACTATGTTCTCCACGTCGTTTCCTCACGTTCAATATTTCTTTTTTGTCGCCTGGGAGTGGAGATATTTCTTCCAGACAAGATCTAGAGATTTGACGAGATGTACTAGTCCCAGATGTTGAAGGGATATCTGAGACATCTACATCGGCCTGTGTTGCTTCAGTATGATGATGTCTTGGCGGTGTGCTGGCGGATTGGGATTGGCGAGGATGATCATTTTCTCCTTCTGTCATATCACGATCAAAATCTAAGTCTGTGAAAATGTTTCTATTCAATGGGTAGATCCCTGTACAGGCAAATGCTGACTGAGCTAATTCCATTGTACATACTCTAACCAGCGCTGTTCTGACTAATCCGGCAATGTTTTTTTTAGGGTTATTTTAAAGTTTTTGTACTTTCTCATCCAATCAGAGCACGCTTCGTTTTATGCATTTTTGAATGGTTTCATTATTGCTCTATCCAATGGTTGCAGTTTGTGTTGTGTGTGTGTGTGGGGGGGGGGGAGACTAAGGGTGTGAATATGATTGGAACGAGCAAATAACAAAACTTCCAAATCTTTGTGACTAGTATGATCATCAACTATCAATAACACAGGTTTCTCTTGACAGGGATGCACTCGTTCAACAAAAGAATGGAGCCATTTCAGAAAACCAACTTTTGTAATCCAACCACTTGATTGTGCATCAAAGACACTGCCTTGTGGATCATGTTTTGTCAGCTCTTTGTCAATTCTCGCTCTCGGAAAAACGAAGAGTGGCGGTGGAAAAATGTCACCAGCGGCGTTGATACTCAAGACAGTGACATTCTGTCCCCGTTCACCGGATACCAATTTTCCAACTTGCTTCTTTCCTTGCACAGCCATTACTTTCTGTTGATTTACATGCACTACAGACAACCCAGTTTCATTACAGTTAAAAATTCTTGAAGCAGGGAATGAAAACTTATCCATCAGTTCGGTGAGTTTAGAGAAAAATCTTCCGACTTCTTCTTGATTAAAACCTTCACCAAGTACCCACTTACACCAAATACCCCTATATTTTAAAGTGTGAAATTTTGAGGGAGAAATCGCTCTGAAAATATGAGTGTATGTGTTTGTGTTTCGTAAAAGTTGTTTGCAAATTTATTCGAGAATAGAAATAGTTAAAATAGAAAAAGAAAATCTTTTCATTCTATCCATTGAAGGATCGCTACTACCAAGTTCCGTAACCTAATTTTGATGACAAAAAAATTGCTGGACGAAACTCTACGTTATCCGCTCTCGGGTCCAGTAGAACCAAGTCAACCCTTGCGTTGAACTGGATTTTTATCGTGAGAATTGAAATGCATATTCTAAAGACGAAGGGAGTAATATTTGGCAACGAATAACAACTGCATCGTTTGAAATGAATTTTAGTATATACATAACTAGTACTTTCATCAAGCTGGATTTTCATTTTGTTGGAAAATATTTTCATTAGAACTGACATAATCTTTGTTCTTTTACTTTCGAGCGAAAAAAAGAGAAAGTATTGTGATCGCAAAAAAAAAAAAAAAAAAAAAATCAAGTTCGAGATTTCCACGGATTTCCACGTTTCATAACCCATAAATACCAAAAAAGTGATATTTCGACATCCACCCTCTGTTCGTCCGTTCGTCCTGGTGTACTGTACACTCACTTAGAGGCCATACCGTTCATTGTATCGAGACCAAATTTCAAACTTAAGGTTTTCATGTGATTCTCGAGAGAAATAATTGAATTTTTTCTACCCTTAAAAATAACAGTAATGTGATGAAGAGTGACACAAAAACAGCATCAAACATTTTGTTGATCTATATTATAAAATTGAAAGTGACTAAGTTTGTGACTCTTAATCTCTTGAACCAACCGACCGATCTCGATGAAATTTTCAACATAGATGAGGTTAGGGTCTGGGAGTGTTTTAATCTATTTATTTTGACGGTAGAACTTAGGGAGGGGGAGATATACAACAATTAATATACAGTGTGTCCATAAAATACTATCATACTTTAAACTGGTATTATGTCGCTTTGGATAATCGTATTTAAATGAAACTGGTCGCATTAAGAAAAAAAACTCAAATATTTTTTACTATACTTCATAGACATTGAATGTGGACCCCACGAGTGGCGATGCAGACATCAAGACTGATATTTTCATTCACGCCATACACGCTCCAACATATCTGATGAAATAGACTTGACAGCAGCACTGATACGAACTTGCACTTCTTACAGGTTTTGAGGCAATGGGGCTACATAGACACAATTCTTTACATAACCCCATAAAAAGAAGTCACAGACCTGCAAGTCAAGCGACTTCGGCGGCCACTTGCAGAAGACCATTTCATCATTTCCGGTACGTCCAATCCAACTTCCTGGAAGCCGCTCATTCAGATATTCCCGAATACGCGTATGTAAATTACAACGATGAGGTGCTCCATCTTGTTGGAAAAACAGCTCATTGCCTTCTTCTTCTTCCAATTGTGGAAATAATCAATTAGTGGACATGTCAAGATAAGTTAGACTTGTGACAGTGGCCTCTTGAAAGAAAAATGGGTCGTAGATTTGACGTTTCGAAACGGGACAGCACTTGTACGAACACTTTAGGGAAGTCTCTTTCAACCTAAGAAATAGAGCGGATTTGGGGAAGCGAGAATTCACATGCCCCTTTAGGGAATACCATTCACTTTAGGGAATCTCTTTCAACTTCCAAAATGGCATGTGGATTCTCGCTTCCCTAAATACTAACATTATGTCTGTTCACTTTTCCACTAACGTGTACTGTTGCTTCATTACTGAAAATTATTTTTCCTAACAGTTCTTTATTATCTTCCATTAGTACCATGAAATGTTCACAGAAATCTAATCGTTTTAGTGTCATCAGGTTTTAACATATGCACTAATTGCAGTTTGTAAGGGTGAAACTTCAGTCGCGGACGTAACACCTTAGATACGGTGGATTTAGGGATGTTCAACTGCTGACCAGCTCAACCGACAGACTTCTTAGAGCTACGTAGAAATGCCTCTCGCACTTGTTCCACAATTCCCTCATTGACAGATGGTCTCCTTGAATGTCCTTTCCTTTGATGACATATGCAGCCACGATTCACAAAATCACGGTACCACTTCAAAATTGACGTGCATATAGGAGCCTGATGTTGAAACCTTCGCCTAAAGGCACGCTGAACTTGCACCAGACTCTGCGTGCTGTGATATTCCAAGACACGTCAACTTCGTTCTTGTGGGGTAGCCATAACTTCTTAAAACTTATTCTTTAATAACAACACAACACAACGAAAGGAAATACAGTAAATTTATGTTAGCATATTACGGCACTAGAGTACATAAACATAAACATAAACATAAACATAAACATAAACATAAACATAAACATAAACATACAAACTTCCCAAACGATCTCCAACAGAAACAGCAACTGTCTGTTAAATATTCAATAATGAACCCACATCGACTAATGACAAAATAAAGATGAGTGAATTAGTTTTCCAGTGTTTGATCCCATCCATTACTAATATCGTTGCCCATTGTTAACATGCACAAACGTATTTGAGTTTTTCTTTCAATTTCATTTAAATATGATTATCCAAAGGGACGTAATACCACTTTAAAGATGATAGTATTTTATGGACACACTGTATATAAAAATGAAAGTGACTATATTTGTGACTTAATAACTCTTGAACCAAACGACTTATCTCGATCTAACTTTCAACATAGACAAAGTTCGAATTTGGGATTTAGGTTTTTATCATATTACTTTGACGGTGCAACTTAGGGGAAGGGGAGATATTTAAAAAATGATTGAAAATGACCGATATTAGGGTTGAATTTATAGTTTTCGAGATCGCTGAGACGAATAGTGACACTTCCGATGCCGTTTAAATCCAAATTCCCTCTCTGTCCAAAATTAAACGTATTCTCCCCGTGCGAGGGACGGGTATTCTGCTAGTGTTGTATGAATATTATCCTTGCACCTTAGGCTGCAAATAAGACAAGGTTCTGGGAATTGCGTGCCTTATGGGGAAATGGGAGCTTAACAGATCCCTGAAACTATTAGACGTAGATCGCTGAAATTATGTATAAATGTTCCCCTTCTACCCTAGGTTGCAAATAAGGCTTAGTTTTGGAAATTGCACATCCTTACAGAGAATAGACGCTTAAAAAATTTATGGCGTTCTCTAAATCTCCGAAACTATCAGAAACTAGTAGATGTAGACTTTGTAATTTTGTATAAATGTGCTCTTTGCAGTCGAGGTTGCAAATAAGACAAAGTTTTTGGAATTGCATAACCTTAGAGGATGGGGGCTCATATACTTTTTGCATGCAATATCAAAGACGAAGAGGAATATACAGAATATAGAATACATATAAAATATGAGTTGAGTTGATTTTGAGTTTACCGTCCCGTTCAGCAGCGAGGCTATATGAGACCGGGACCTACTGATTAACGTGGAATCCGAACCACATGAGCTCCCGCCGGGAATCGAACTCGGGCCTCCCACATATAAAATATATATACAGAATATACCCTCCTTAAAGCAGAATTTTCGAAAACGTTGGATCAACAGTCCGCTTATTTTAATGATGAATTTATATACCAAGATTCATCTGAATACTGAGAAAATAGTGAGATACTGAATATAACTCCTTGAAAGTAACAAGATAGAAATCTAAGTTTGGCCATGGTCCTATCTGTACCAAAAATCATCAAAATCGGTTCTGTGGTATAGGAGGAATTCGCGGATAAACAATGCTTCATTCATGTATAAGGTAGCAGATGTCCCCTTTGCTCCCTTAGAACTCGAATTTTTAGAAATGCTTGGACATGCATCGCTTTTCTTAAAAAGAAGAATTTGTGTATCAAGTTTCGTGTTCCAAACTTGACATGATCGTGAGATACTTCATTTTCAGCATAAATTTTAACTCCCTCGTTTTCCTAAGTCAGGTATCAAAAATCGTCAAAATCGGTCCAGCAGTTTAGTGAAGTTTGAGGGCAAATATCGTTACTCTTATTTTTTGTATATAGACTAGACCATAAACTACACATATGTCTGTGATTTTGGTTGCCAACACAACAGAAACATGAATGTTTTAGGAAATGTTGTACTTCAGATGTCTCTATTGGAAAATTTCAATTTTGGAGTCAGGTTACTTTGCATTCAAGTGATCCATATGTTTCTTGATAGCTTTCCTCAAATTACCCGGTGTGCGTAAAACATGGTGTGTAGTTTCTGTCTGACTTCTGGGAATTATTTCTTGTACTTCATGCCAGTTACAGGCAAGGGAGGGGGGTTTATTCGAAATTTTAACATATCTTTTAGGGAAACGTTTGTAAGAGAACCAATTAGTGATCTAGTGATACATCCCACCTGCTTCCTTGAAGACTTAATAATTCTGTTTGAGTTCGCTCAACGGTAGGGTGATAAAAATATCCGACTTATACGAGAATAAAATATTTCGCTAACTTCTAGAATGTTCAGCTTCACTAATATAATTTTCTGGTTAGATTCTCCAAGGAAAACGGAACAGCATTGAATACAGGTAACTTCCTGTTGAACTCCGATTTGAATTGTACTTTCCCTGTCATTTCTTCCTCAGCTCCAAACCTTGTTTCCTGGTTTTTAAATTAAATTTCCCATGAATCTTTAGTATTTCCATTCTATCAAAGTGACAGTTTTTCATGAACTTTAGGTATCCCCATTCTAACTTAATCTTGTTTAATTCCATGAAGAGTACCAAGTTCATGTGCTGAGAAGTATTTTCTGGATCAATAAATATTGCTGCATATAACTTCATGGCTTTTGCTATAAACTTTTAATCAACTACTCTTAAAAAGCCCTTGTCATGAGCTTACCCCTCCTAAGGCGACAATATTTCTCCTGAGCTTTCTTATTTGGTCTTCATACTCTCTCATGTTCAGTACTCAAACGATACTCCTTGCTGGATCTGAAATATGACCAAAAGTTCTGAAGAATCGATATCACCCCGAATTTGATTTCATAGTCAGTGGTAACATTATGCTTTTAAACATATTTTTAAATTTGGTCACTGAAAAGTACAAACAATTCTTTCTCTCGCTCATAATCCTAATGAACTCGAATTATACGAGCATATGTAACCCCATGTAGCGTAGTTGTTAACGCTGTAGCCTTTGATGAAAACAGTCCCGGGATCAATTCCTGGTGGAGGGAGAAAACGGAAAGTTGTAACAGCTTAGTCATTCACGTCAGATCAAGGTGCTACCTAACATAATGATCCCAGACCGCTTGCTTCTTTCCGTATTCCTTTCTTGCTATCCAATTCTCCGGACAATGTGATCGCCGAGGGACATCATCCATCATACGGGACAGGCTAACATGGATATAGATGCTGGAATCTAATTCCTAATCCTAACCGAATGATATATATCCGGTTTACTCCCTAATCCTCTTCTCTGAAAGTTTTCTCAAATTCGTCCTTCCCAAATTTCATAAGCTTTTATGATCGAGGGTTACTGATTTTTCCCCTTCAACATCAAAACTACACGAACTACGTCTACTCTGATACAAGTGTGCCATCATATTATTATTATTATTATTATTATTATTATTATTATTATTATTATTATTATTATTATTATTATTATTATTGCCAAATTTGAAGGATTTCACCTCCCCAATTTCTCATACTCCCTGTCTATGATCTCCCAGTATTTTGTGTAAAGTTGTTCGCTTGATATATTTGTTTCCTTTCTTAATTCCTTATTCAACTCTGGTATAGCTTTCTCTTAGTCGCTATATTATCCTGATTGCAAGCACTACTTCATTCAGAAAAAAATATGATGATAATAATAATAATAAAAAAACTTGATAAATATTGATCAAATGGTAATCCATGAAGCAAAACGTGTCACTACGACACAAAATCAATGCTTTCATTTCAAAGGGATAAATCGAAGGTTAATGTTTTAAAAGAGCTTTGACCTGCCTTTTCATTCTTTCTTTACTTTTTTGTCATGTGGTCGCTGCTTTTAATAAACTTCCTTACAGTTGATCTAAACTGACAAAAATCCTTTATCCGGACAGCGGTATATTGTAAAAAATATACGGAATCTATAAGTTTACTACGAAAATCTGTACGGAGCATATATTATCCATATGCTACATACGTACTGCCTTTTTCCGCTTAGATATTACATCATGCCGCTGTAGGATTCCTGGTATCTATCATTTGTATATTACATACGTATGCATATATTCCTGGCGGGAGCTCATGTGGTTCGGATTCCACGTTAATCAGTAGGTCCACGTCTCATATAGCATCGCTGCTGAACGGGACGTTAAACTCAAAATCAACTCAACAAGTATACATATATTACATATGTCAGTTATTTGTTATATACGTCCAACTGTATGTGAGATCCTGACCACCTATATACAGTTTTTTCTTTCGTACGGAAAGTACGTACAGATGAAAGACTTATACAGAAAGTATATGTTTTTAGTTGTACGTTTGCTGCAGGAAGTTTATATGGTCATATGTGAAGTCTATAGGATGTACGCATGTAACCTACGTTTTTACGTACGTCACACGTTTTTTTCTTGTTTGTATCTTTTATCCATTACACGCCCGATTCTTAGTCCCTGATATAAAGATCGATTGCCTGATTCTACATATTCTTAGATCTAGTCTTCTTCCTTTCTCTGAATTTCCATCTTTATTACTTTTCTTGTCTCTTCGTTTGGTATTCCTTTAGTTTTAAGTAGAATGTTTTAAAAAAAGTCATACCTCCAACATAGACGAGTCTACACATTTGGGACTTTCTCAACAATGATATGGACATGTGAATATTATACAAATTACCGTTTTATCACTTTAGGTGCTGAATTTTTGTAAGCTATTTCCTTACTTTTAATTTATTAAAAGTATACATACTGCACTTCACATCTCCAACTTAAGACAATTCTCACTTTGGACAATTTCTGCATAGAATATATTAGGAATTGCCGTCTGTCTTCTCTTTGGAAGTGAAATTTTTCAAAATACCGAAAAATGAATTCCATTATTTGTAGTTAAAGATTCATATACTTCAAGTCTCCAAGTGAACCAAACTTCACATTTAGGTGTTTTATGTCTTAAGAATCGGAAACTTCAATATTATAGGAATTGCTTCTTCCGTCAGAAACGGAATCTTTGATAACAGTTAAATTATTTTTTAAAAGTGGGAGCTTATATCCCGAATTTTATCTCCCTAACTTCAGTGATTCTTAAAAAAAAAAACTTTATTCTTGGAAAAAGTTGAACCTCATTTGCTCCCCTTAGGATACATATTTAACAAAAATCATTCATCCTATCTTGCTTTCGTAGGAATGGGATCATTCTGCCCAAATCTCACGTTCAGTATCTATAGCAGTGTGGCCAGATGTTGATGAGTGTCTTACTCTTACTCTTTTCTTTTAAATAGTATTTTTTTTTTACCGAAATTTGAAGCCTGAAGAATATGAAATACCAGTCAACATAAGTTTGTTCCTTATTTCTCTAATCAATTTTGTCTCGTGCGTAAGCGAGTTTAGCTTAAATTCGTGTCTTATATTACTTATATAACATATAGTTATTTTTATAGTAATGCAATTGGTCTTAATTTGATAAATTACTGTACATTAAAACATTAAGTAGTTATTTGCAAAAGTACATTTCATTAATTATAAATTAGTACTTATGGAATACAAGTTAATGATTTATGACGGGCAAATGTGAAAAGTCTTCTAAATTCAATACCAGTATACCACGTAAAAACGGGATAATAAGCAAGAATCGTGGACTATATTCAGCTATTAGACATTTCTGACTGAATACAGCGCGTTTTACCATATAATTTTGCTACCTACTAATTTTCTCTTCTTGTAGAAATATCAGACTGAAAATATTAAGTCATTTAAAAACAGAACATTGCACAATATGTCAGCTGCTCTTGACAACTGGCGGAACGTCTTAATCAATAGGAAAGCTTATTATTTAGCTGCTCATATCATACATTCTACTAAAAAGAATTTGTGATATGTAAAAGAGTAAAATTTAGAAGAAATTTACGAAGCCTTTTAGAAATTATTTTGTCCAAATCCGTAATACGTATTTAATCAATTTAGTTTTGTTTTACATTTTTTTAGTTAATAAAAAATGTATCATTGGATACAGTCTCTATTGGAATATTATTAGTATTCTAATTTTTAAAATTACATTGAATGTTCAATTTATTTATTTCTAGACACAACAGGCTACATAACCCAATTACAGTGTCCGTTACATGTATTAAGCAACTATAATATATTCATACATTCATATTATAATACACATATAGTTATACTGTGGTTGCAATATCATTAATGTCCTTTCGTCTACAATTATTTCTTATTATATTACAAAGAACAGCCTTGAATTGACTTACGCTGTTAATATTAATATCCAAATCTATTGCATATTTTGTTAACCTATTGTAGGTTGTACTCAATCTCTGGTGACTTCTTGTTTGCGTTTGTGTGTAATCTGTCGCAGTAAAAGAAATTGAAATTTTCAAGACGAGTTACATTTGTAGGAGTGCGTATTTTAAATTCTTGAAGTAAATCGGTGCAGTCGATTTTATTATTAAATAACTTATACAGAAACTACATATCATGCATTATTCGTCGCTGTTCTAGCCTTAATGTATTAAAGTTTAAATTTAAAGATTGACTATTGTATGTCTTCGGATATACTTGTGTCTCCCTGTATGTCAAGTACCTTAGATATTTATTCTGAACTTTTTCTATATTATTTATATTTGTTTTTGTGTGAGGGTTCCATATAGTGGCTGCGTATTCGAGTTTTGTACGAACGTAGTGCTCATATAGCTTCCGGATAGCGGTAATACTACTAAACTCTGCACTGATTTTGATGATAAATCCAAGGTTTCTGTACGCCTGGTCAATCACGTGATTTATCTGATTGTTAAATGCAAAATTTCTGTCATACACCACTCCTAAGTCCCTGACAGTATCCGAGGTTGGTAAAGTGATGCTATTCATCTTATATGAAAAATTCTGAGTGGTTTTGCGATTTGTAAAGGACATTACATTGCATTTGCTAGTGTTTACGTTTATGACGTTCTCTTTGGACCATTCCATCAGTTCATTCAAGTCATTTTGAAGCATTTTACAGTCATTTAATGTTTCTATTGCCATGAATATTTTAACATCATCTGCAAATATCAGCGTGTGAGAGTTGTATACTTCGCGGTAGATCATTGATAAACAGTAGAAACAACAATGGCCCTAAATTTGACCTCTGTGACACCCCTGATAGTTATCTGAGACTTACAACCTTTGTACACAACGAATTGTTTTCTGTGTTTCAAGTAAGATTTAAATAGATCAATAAGTTCGCTGCTGAAGCTAAATTGTTTAATTTAAGCTTGCTGAGCAATCCATCATGATTTACGCTGTCGAACGCTTTCGCGAAATCTATATATTACATCTACTTGTCCCCCCAAGTCTAGTGTTTTACTTATAAAGGTATACTTTACTTTACTTTTACTTATATTAGACAAAGATTTGTGACCGTTGACCTGCCTGTAAGAAAGCCATGCTGTGATTCTGATATAGACGGCCGCACGTGTGCTATTATCCGCTGGTATAAGACTGTTTCATAAATCTTAGCAAAGGTGCTTAAGATTGAGATGGGCCTATACTTTTTAATTTCTCTCTTATTATTATTATTCGATTTCGGGATAGATGAAACTCTCGTTGTTTTCCACTCATTAGGGAATTTTCCAGATTTAATTGACAGGTTAAATATGATTTTCAACGGTGTTAGGAAGTGATCTATACAACCCTTTACAATATAGCTTGGGATTCCATCGGGACCTACCGCTCTTTTGGATTTCATCTTTTTTTATTATTATTATATTAGCTATTTCCTGCATTTCTATTGATGATATATGCAGTATATTTAGACCTAATCTACCCACACTGACTGTTCCGTTGTATTGTCTTTACTTTTGTTGTATACAGACTGAAAGTAGTCCGCAAACTCCTTAGCAATTACGTCATCGTTGTTTATTTCTTTACTATTATTAGATAAGAATTCAGCATTTAAATACCGTGTCTTACTGTTTACAAAATTCCATAATTCGGATGGATTTTGTTCTAATATGCCTCAGACATTAATACAAAATTCTTATTCGCATTCCGTAACTCATTTTTAATTTCTCTCCGTAATCTGTTGAACTCTTGTTGATGGAACTTTTATTCCCTCCCTCTTTTTTATTTTCCTATGATGATATGTTTTCGATTTAATTTTCTTAATTATATCCAAAGTGAACCACGTTGGATAGTTTTGCGGGGGTTTTGTTTTCTTTGGAACACAATGGTCAAATATGCTATATATAGTGTCGTAAAAGCATTTAACAGCTTCGTCTACATCACTGTATCCTGTAAGGTAGTTCCAGTTTACCCGCCCAAGTTCAGTGTAAAGTTTTTTGAAGTCTGCCTTTTTAAAATTATATCCTGTCACATTTCGCTTAGATTTTGCTTGTTTTAGACGACCCAATTGTATTTCAACGTTCGAAGTTGGGTGATGTTCATCTTCTTTTACAAAAGGATAAGGTTCTTTGCTGGCTTTTACGTAGTCTAAATTACTTAGAACTAGATCAAGAGTTTTACCGAACTTATTATGTACATTAATAAATGACTGTAATTGTTGCATGACATGAAATTTTTAATGCATTGTAGTTTGGCCGGAATTTTGAGATAACTATTGTAGTCATTGAAATTTCCATCTGATAAATTGAAGTCACCAAGTATGAGAAGGGTACAACCTAATGGACATTTTGAATCAATTAAGTCGAACACTTCCTCATATTTTTCAATAGGTGACTCCGGTATAAAGTATATTAATATAATATATATAGTTACTTTCTCGCATAGCATTTTAACCAACAGACAATTGTATGTAATGGATTACATACAATTTAATATCGTTTTGCTTGAATCTATTGCCAGTGTCCATGTGGATAAATTAAATAACGAAAAGTCATATTTCGTCAGTGGTTAATAAGTCAATAGTATGAGGAAAGTGTTCCCGAAAGAGAACTATCGACCAGGTCATGTTTGGAAATGCAATTTTCAATTTATATTTAATAGATGCAGAATCAAATCAGCTATGAACAGAACAGTGGTCATTACATAGTTACTTTGTCACAAGAGAACCGGGTTCAATTCCTGGTGGTAGCTCATATGGTTTGCATCCCACATTAAGCTGTAGGTCCATGTCTTGTATAGCCTTACAGTTCAAAAGAACGCTAAATTTAAATTTAATAACCACATAGTCCTGTTGTCAAAAGGTATTATTTACGTCCTTGTGTGGTCTTGGATCGACTCAGGGTACAATACTATTTTACTCGAAACTGAAATCTGTGTAGCGATTAGTGCTCTCAAACGGGTCGGGTCGGGTCGGGTCGGGTCAGTCGGGTCATCTCGGGTCGGGTCAGTCGGGTCAGTTCACTTTGGTCAACTGAGTTTAGGTTGAGCTTAAACTCGGCTGGAGTCGAAAGCTGCTGTTTTTCACTAGCTGCCTAATTAAAAATAGCAATTTTCAATTGACTTTATAGAAACCATAAATCTTTTTTGAACACTTGCAGCTAGTGTTTTTATGGTAAATACTTATTTTTGTACTTGTGTGTACTTTAATTTTTAAATGTGGAAAATTGATTTTACCAATCGACTGTAATATTAATATCTACGCCAATATGGGGTCTGGATTTAGAACAAAACTAGAAGTAGTTTAAGCAAGGCCAAAAGAAAGATTGGATACAGGTATGGACGACCAAGCCCAAGCAGGGCCGCGGTGGCTCAATGGTAGAAAATTCATCTCTGGTGCATGGTGTTCATGGTTCGATCCGAGCTTGTGCTAAGTGGGCTTTGTGGTGGAGAAACGCCGTGTAGTAGGTTTTCTCGAGGTTCTCCTGTTTCCTCCCACTTTATTCATTCCACCATTGCATTCATTTCTCATGGTCACCATATCCCTTAGCCTCGGTGCAGAATCGACGGACCTTAAACTGTAAATTTCATTTTATTTCACCAAGCCCAAGAACATCGATACAAGAATAAGATAAAGATTGGATATGCAAGACGAAGTGCATAGTGATCTTGCTCTTGGCCTTGTTTTGGTGATCACCAAGTAGCGATGAGCATATTTTCTTGCTTTCCGTATAGTATGAAAGATCATAATCAAAATCACACTTGGTCTTCATTTGTACCGATGAGGCAAGCATTCTTGGCTCTTGTATAGCATAAAAGACCACCAAGACTACGAAATGCAGGACCAAGACTTGACTGTGCAAGACAAAGAATAAGACGCAGTATTGATGACCAAGACCCAGGATGCGAATTGTTTGAATTTCATTTGTTGGGCTGAAAGTGATGAAATAAAATTAGTACTTTATAATTAATTATCACACTGTATTTTTAAATTTTAAATTACAAAATTCATATTATGTATCTTCTTACTTGCAACTATATATACTGTAAAATACGTTTTAATTACCGAGAAAGAAAAATCAAAGTAGCGCGGGTCCCGGAATCATAAGAACCTATTTTGGAATGAAAGTTGAAGGGTTGGAAAAAGTCACAGGCGTTTTCCCGTTTCCTCAACCCTTATCATTGTAGTTAAACGATTTCCTTTTGTCTCCGCCAAGAGACTCTTGCTACTGCCTCCCGAGAAGACCCCCCTGCCGTCCGAGCTGGTGAGAACACTGACCTTAAAGAAAAATTTCGTCATATAGAACTAAAGCAAGAAAAAAATAAATTTCTCCCACGTCGGACATTGGTATCAGTTATAAAAAGAAATAACCAAACCTCAAAAGTGTCAAATATTCATTAAGATGCATATACAAATCCCCTGCTTAATCTAGCTAGTGGTTAACGTGTAAGACTTCGGTACACGTGGTCTGGGTTTAATTCCCAATGGGAGTGCATTTTGGCGTTCACCCAGTGTCGTGACCATAGTGCTCTCAAACGGATCGAGTTGTCGGGTCAGCTCGAGTCGGGTCAGTCGGGTCAGGCTACTCGGGTCAGGTCAGTCGGGTCAGCTCGGGTCGGGTTGTCGAGTCGGGTCAATCGCGTCAGCTCGGGTCAGGTCAATCGGATCGGATCACGGGTCGGGTCGGGTCGGGTCAGTCAATTCGGGTCACGGGTCGGGTCGAGTCGGTCTTCACCCCGACCCGACCCGACCCGTTGAGAGCACTAGTAGCGATACAACAAAAGTGAATATCTGTTATACTACCTAGGTAGTATCTCGAAGTTATACTTATTGGAGATTTAAAATATTGTTACAGATTTGTGCATATGCCACATACAAAGGTATTGTTCACGTTAGTACACATTCACGTAATTACCGATCGATTTATAAACTATATTTTAAAATTATTCTTGAGATTTGATTTAAAGTACTCTATTTGGTCGTTTTTGCTATTTCTAAATTCAGACCTGGAATCACGTCCACCGTGTAATAATATGAACAGAACATTTGAGATTTTAAATGTTACTCTTCCCAGACGAGGCAAACTTTTATTTGGATGGGGAAGTGACTCGCCAGAACATGCGATATTGGTCGGATGCAAACCCACATGCGATCAATCCTTACAAGAGGGTTACCCATGCTCATATCATGATGTAGTGTGGCATCAATCATAGGAACACGTCGATCATAGAACCCTTACTCATTCCTGGTATCTTAAATAATGTCCCATATCTGGACATGTTACAGGATTTGTTGTTTTCGTTGCTTCTCCGCCCTGATGCCACCTTGCCGCTATATTTTCAGAAAGATGGTGAATCACCGCACTATGCACTGCTTGTGCGGGAATACTTGGATCTGCATGTTCCTGGACGTTGGATCGGTCGCCGAAGCCTTGTGGAGTGGCCAGCCCGGTCGCTGGACCTCACTCCCTTGGATTTTTTCATGGGGACACTTAAACCACCTGGTGTATCAGGAAAAGATTCGGGATGTTGCACACCTACAGGGACGTATTCAGGACGCCTGTGATAGCATCACCCCCGCTGTGTTGTTACGGGTTCAGGAGGACTGGATTAAGAGACTCCGGTTGTGTGTTGCGATGGACGGGCAACATGTGGAGCACGGGACTTTGGGGCGTCATAACTTTGGAACGGGACATGATAACGCATTTCTGCTTGCGCGACTGCATTCTCCTTAAAAAAAAAGTGTTAATTGATGTGTCACATGCCTATCTTCCCATTTGAAAAAATAACCTGGATCCAAAATGGCGGCCATCAAGATTATGGTTGTTCCTGGACGTATATAACATATAGCTTTACGAAGGTAACATACATATATGTACAATGAATGTAAAAAGTATTCATACATCTCGGAAAATGTTAACATGTAACTTATCACGGCGAACAAACACAACTTGAACTAAAAAAATCTATTTATTTCTTCAAGTGTACGAAATATAACACAAAAATACACTGATATGAAAGAAATTAGCACTGTAGCAAACAAAGAAGCTACTGTTCGTGCACGAAATTCAAAAAGGTTGTGAAAAGAAAGAAATATCAATCAACAAAAAGTATTCATAGTGTCTTTCTTTTCGGCACATTGGGCCACTTTAGTACTTCGTAGTATATCCTTTCGCTTCTATAATAGCTTTAATACGCTTTTGCATTGACGTTACCAAAGCTTTGGTCTTTGATGAGGGAATTTTCTGCCATTCCTCTTGCAGAGCATTTTGCAAGTCTTGTTTATTTTAAATCGGTCGTTTTCTAATCTGTTTGTCAAAGTAGTCCCATAAATTCTCAATCGGATTAATGTCGGGGGATTGGGGAGGTGTTGGTACGTATTTAAGCGTATTAAAGGCTTGAGTTTAAAAGGAATGCTTTGGATCATTATCCTGCATGAAGTTTTGTCTAATGCCTTTTTGCTCAGCAGATGAATGGAGATTTGATTTTAAAATATCAATGTACTGATAATGGTTCATTGTACCATCTATAAAGTGCAAGGACCCTACACCAGACTCACTCATACACCCCCAAACCATGATAGAACCACCACCATGTTTCGCTGTCGGTTTCAGGTTTTGTTTTCGAAACTGTATTCTTCTGCCTCCACATCATGGTTCGTCCATCGGATGCAAAAATGTTGAATTTGCTTTTATCCGTAAATATCACATGGTTCCAGAATTCTTGTGGTGTATTTCGGTATGCTTTGGCAAAGGTTAACCTTTTCTTCCTATTGACTTCACTCACAAAATATTTTCTTTGGACTACCCGATTATGAAAGCCATGCTTTCTCAAGTAATTGTGAATAGTAGAATGTGAGACATGCACTTTATGTTCATTATAAAGCTCACTTGCAAGCTCTGGCACACTCAGAAAAGGATGCTTTTTTATTTTTCGAACTATCAGTGACTGATAACGCGTATTTAGTTTCACTGGACGACCTGTTCTATGTGCATTTTCAACGTTTTCTCTGTCCCACTCTATCTATACTTTGAATAGTCCCTTTAGGCCTACCAATAATGCTTGAGATTTCAGAAAGTGACTTACACTGGTTATGCAGACGAATTATAATTCTTCGTTCCTCTTCTGTATTTTCACCTTTATGCCCCATACTGCCGCACTTCCAAACTCCGCGATAATGTTGTGAACTTATCGAAAGTACATTTCTAATGATTAAAGTGCATCGTGGTTTTCAACTTCAATGCTATCGTTCAATTGTTGCAAAGTATGTAAATTAACAAGTGGATTTTGCAAATGGGTAACCGTAGGCTACTGTTTGCAGTATGCATCTGACTTCTCAGTTCATAACCTAGGTGCATGTCTTTTAATTCGTGCAAAAGTGTTCCTTGGATTGTAATAATAATTCTCATTTTGCAATATTGTATTCTGACTATTGCTTACTTAGACCTATTAGTATTTTATATTTATTTTACATTAGCATACTTAAATATATATTTTATTTCTTCTCATCGTTTGAAAACAAAACTTAAAATTTAATATCAATAATGTATGCTGTAAACTTCAGTTCGTAATTAAAACCCTCCAAACTTTAGATGGTGAAATTAATCTTCAGTTCTGTTAGTAAATTGTAAGACAATCTATTATTTCTATATATTCAGACGACATTAAAACCACCAAAAATCAGCGAGTTAGCGCCACTTAAGGAAGTTGAAACGTAAAATTATTAAGATATCAATAATAAAATTCAGCAAGATTTCAGTACATTGAAATTGTCTTTTTAACGAATATAGTTATCTTATAGTACCTTATAAGTAGAAATATACGAATATTTTCAACAAACGCTGTGATATGTATTCATTGTATATATTGCAAACATCTAGACGGAAACTGCAGTACATATGATCTCATCTGAAAAAATAAGACAGTAGTAACAGAATAACAATTTGTATTTTTATTATCCCTAGATAAAGAATAACTTATTTACACTGAAACAAAAAAAAATCATAGAAACGAAAATTTACAGACGTTACACTTATATTTATATGTTCAAAACTGTAGAACGCAAAATTAATAAAAATGATAAGAGCTACTTTTGTAATATGAATTTTCTTGGCTGTGACTAGAAAAAATGTTTCTAACACATCAAATGTTATGAATCGAAATTTCAGAATTTTAGATTGGATAAAGTCCTCAGTATGATAAAAGTGCACATATAGAATGATGAAAGGTAAAACTGACAAACTTCAACAATCAATATTTTGTCCAAAATATAGAGAAAGCTTCTAACTAATATAGGTTAAGAACCTCGTATTCATGAAAGTGTGCCATCATAAATATGTCAAAATACGTTTCAAGAAATCTTCCATGAAATTTGTAGTACTTTGCAAAGTATCATGAACAAATTATTATGAGCTCTATTAAAAAACATTGTTTCAGAATAGTGTGGTAACTTATTATACAACAAATTGTAAAGCTAATGAATATTACTTCGTATTTTACGGTACTTTTACGATTCAAGAAGTATATTACTTGACTTTTTATCACTCATATATATCCACATATACCCCTAGTTAATAAATAAGTTGTGTCATATATTTCATATAATTGTTTAAATGTAATTCTGAATATTTTTCTATTCCTAGGAAATGAAGATGAAGGTTCTCATCACTATAATAATGTTAGCTTCTGTAAAAAGTGAAATAATGTTAGAAGTACCAGAAAATCCAGCAGATAATAGTTTGCGTATCCCATTAATGTCTCTTCTGAATTCAGAATATTTCAGAGGATTATGCGTTGTGTATCTAGAAGGCAAAATCATTCTGGAAGGAAATATCTATGAAGCAAATAGAAGACTTTTAATACCATCACTGCGTATATCCAACAATACCGTTGATAAGTTTGAACATATAAACTACCTTCTTTCAGAGGGAATGAACAGAAATTGTGATACATTTGTCATTTCCGCAGAGAATATCTGTATTTCATTGGCTTCACTTTATTATGCCTACTCAGATTCCATTCAGAGAAAAATCAGAAAGATTATCATCCTGAAGAAAACTTACGCTGTAGATGATATAGTCAATTGTCCTTTGATCAAACAATTTCCATTCATTTACCTTCTACAATCTAGGCAAAATCATAGTTCATCCACTTTTGCGATTCAACAGTTTCGTCTATCTTACATAGTTGACTATATGGTGAAACCTGAAGTAGTAGAAATTGATATGTTGAAAAATCAAACTTCCTATCAGGATATGGCGAAAGTTGGGAAGAAGTTGATTTATTCCAGGAGGACAACTATTCAGATGACAATAGAATCTTATCTACCAAAATCTTCGTACGATCTCGTGGCATATGGAATAGTCAAAGAATTTTGTAATATACAGAACATGTCTCTATCAGTGAACTCTTTCAGTAGTAAATCTAAAGATGATAGAAGCGTCGATAACTTCCTTAGTTTGCTTCAAAATGGAAAATATGATATATACATCCCTGGTTCGAACCCTCATCCAAATCTCTATCGGTATTACGAAGTATCTTACCCTTATCTCTATTTCTCTACGTTTGGTCCATTTTACGCAAACTGGAAATCATCTTTCTGGTCAATATTATATCCATTGTCCATTGGGCTTTGGATTGCTCTTTCAGGACTTGTACTATGCAATTCTGTTATCTTTTTCCGATTTTCCAAGTTGAAGTTACGTATTCTTCCCAATATTTCAAGACACACATATTTGGATCTTACTAATTCGTTGATATCTGTCATTTATATACTTATTGGATCACGCGTTAGCGGGCTGAAGTATAATTTAATGAGACGGTTTGTTCTTGTAGTTTCTATCACATCCATTGTAGTATCCACTGCTTACAAGTGTAAGCTCTTGTATTTTCTTACGCTTTCTGATCGTGGAAAGACATGGTACACTGAGCAACAACTTATGAAGTCAGGAATCCTCTTTGTTACACTTACAGAAAACAATACGTATCAATATTCAGCATCATCTAGTACGGATACTCAAATTACAACAAATGAGAAGTCAGTAGAAGAATATTTCAAGAACCCGAAGTCACTGTTCAGTAAATTTCCATTAGGTCTAGTAATATTTGAAGATGCCCAACAGCATAAAGTCTCAGTCAAAGCACCATTGATGGAAGGCTCTCTGAAATTGTTTTATGCAGGAGTTCTCTTCTGTAAAAACTGGCCGTATGTTGAATCATTTAATCACGTACTAAGCAATGTTTTTGATTCTGGATTAATGAAATATTGGAAACAAGGGATTGAAGGTAAAAGGCATGATGATGTACCACTTCGTCCTTTAATGATACACGATCTTCTTACCTTGTTTCTCTTCCTCTCAGCTGGTTTGGTAATTTCTAGTGGCACTTTTATCTTAGAATGCATAGTAAATGCAGTCTCACAGCATACATCATAAGAATATTTAGTTGCATTTCCTTCAGCCTACTCCATTCTGTTGAATATATCTTACATTCTAAGGGTATCAACTTTATTATTGAAATGTTGTTAATATTTTGACTTGTGTGCAGTGTTGTTTAAACAAAATTGTTAACAATTTAACTGTTTGATACAACTCTGTAAATTAGTTTGCAAGTAAATAATATTTTTAAGGTTTTGTGTTCAGTTATATATTTGTCTAAAATACTATCAAATTAGTGTGTCGACATTTTCAATATTTCTTTTGTAAACTTTAGTGATACATTTCAAAGTTGTATTTTACCTTATAAGATATTAATTAAGAACAAAGTGTTTCATACATGAGGATATAAAAATACATTCAGAAATATTGTTTATGTATATAATTTTGATAGAAGTAATTGATATAAAATGACATGTATGTCCCGACTATAGTAGATATATCTTAATAATGGAAAATAGAAATCACAACATATTAGATATTTGTAAGAAGCAACGGGGCGTTGCTTGTCACAACTAAAACGTAAAAATTATGCTTATTTTGATGTTTTGCAGAAGCGGCTCGGAAACTTGGGTGTTTTCATTGTTGTGCATTTGCTTCAATAATTGGAAAGTTGAGGGAACAATATATTCTAGCATAGATTTAGTCACACGGTTAAATTATGCTGATTTCTTACTGTTTTATCTAAATTCGCTTATTGCAAGCTTCCATATAAATTGTTTGGCGTGTGTTTCGCTTGCAATAAGCTTATTAAAGCTTGCCATTGATGAGAATACGCTTATAATTGGCTTGCGTTTGAGATAATTTGGCTTGTGTTTAACTTGTGAAGACAAGCTTGCCCCAAGCCTTGCCCAGATGTAACTAACTAGCTTGCCACAAGCTTGCAGCAAGCTAATTGGCTTGCATAGTATAGCTTGCGGCAAGCTAATTGACCTTGCGACAGCAAGTTTGTGGCAACTTGCAGCAAGTTTAAATTGCTGTCTGGGACTTGTATTTGATATTAATATGATTGAAGTAGTTATTTCCATTTAATAATATTGAATCAATAAATATTGCCCGGCCGTGCCTCTTTTCCAGTATTATATTGTACAGATGGTTATCAAAATAATGGGAACACTAAAAGACATAACTTACATGATTAATATGGTGTAGGATCATCGTTTCCTTGTAGAACAGCTTTGATTTGTCTTGAATTGAAAGCATATAAGTTACCAAACATTTTGATGGGAATATTGGTGTTAAAGTACAACACCTAAAATAGAAACCGCAGATTGGTTTTGATCCAATTTCAATTGTGAATCTTGTCTCTGAAACCATTTGTGTTGCATAAAGACATAAAACAATAACTTATTAGTTTAAAACTTGGTTGTGCACTTTTTAGAATTATTGTTCACGAAACCTCGATTCAGTTCCCATTGAGACAACCTTGAAATTGAACGCATTACTTTCGTTCAAATTCCATATTAAACTGTATATTCTCGTCTTATATAGCCTTAATGCTGCAAAGAGTGCTAAACTCTAACTAAGTAATGTATACATTCATTGACGAGTTTTCTTCGTTTCTGTTTCTACTGTAAGGTTATTTTAATTTAGGATCTAAAATGTGAACATCTAATTTTAATTGACGAAGCACTTTAAATAAATAGATGTAAATTGATGATTTGCGCAATACAACCCATAATAACTTTATAATATTATTTGTTATTAAATACTGTTTGTAACATATATATGATGTTTATTAATAAACTGAAGGTGTTTAATACAAACTTGTCTTTTAATATGTTGATATTAATGCATACGATCTACTACACTAACATATTATCGTATTCTTTTAAACAATAAACTAATCTTATGGTATCTTATTTTCGTCACTTTAGGATTTCTGTTTGATTTTCAGATGGATGGGAGCTCAGTGGTATAGTTTTTCTTAAGTGTAAAGAGTTTTAGGTTCAATTTCACGTCAGGTAAGCTTTGAAAGACAATATTATGTTCGTCAATTTCTCCTGTATAATTTTCATTCAGCAGGTGAAATTTTTCCATCGGTAACAGATAGATTTATGTATACAGATTGATTTATCATACAAGAAACGATAGAGGAAAAAGTGATATTATGGACCATGTTGTTAAATTGGAACCCATAGTATCACAGTTCTGCGCAGAAACAACTAGAAGATTCAGTTGGAACAGAATGTTACGCCATGTTGGCGGCATAGCTTGGATTTTGAATGAAGCTGGAAACTAGATGTGGACGTGACGGCGGCATGTTTTGTAAACCTGTTGTTTTCAAAAAATTGTGAGCTACATATTCTGCGTGAGTTGTAAGTTGTCAGTTCTTCCTATACTTGTAGAGGTAATACATACACTGTAGAAATATTGAAGTGCATTTATGTTATTGTTTGACATAACCTTTGAAGTTTGTTCGGTGTGAGAAAACTTGTTTCAAGTATGACGATGTCAGTAATGTGGAACCCAATAGTGATGGTAATATGGAAATTTTTACCGAAGGATTCCATATATATATATATATATATATATATATATATATATATATATATATATATATATATATATATATATATATATATGCCAAGAATGCCATTGGCGACATCTTCTGCACGGAGAACCTATAGAATAATAAAAAAAGTATGGTTTAAGCTATCGTAGATATACTTGAGAAAATAATGGGTCTTAAGAAAGCTGCCAAGACCTGTGATGTGCCAAAACCATATTACGCAGATCGGTTTTTCAATTTAAGTACGTTATGAAGAAGAAATTAGAACCAGTTTTATGAGAGCATATGGAGCAAGAATTCGTACAGTATCTTGTCCATTTACAGTCATTATTTGGATTGATCTACAGAGATGTTAAAAGGCTTGCTTGCAATGTCCGGTCATGCATCGTTATATCACTTTCTATGAAACTTCCTTCCGTATAAAAACGTTCTCCAATGTCATACCTACTAGTTTTAACCAACATAAGGTACATAAGTTTTTTTTATATACTTGAGGCGATATATAAAAAGAATAAGTATCCAGCAGATTCTGTGTTCATTGTGGATGAGTCTGGTTTGTCTACAGTGCAAAGCAAATTTCCAGAATAGTAATTTTGAAAGAAAGCATCAAAAAATTGTTTCGAAAGTAGCTGAATATGGGGCTCTGATATCTATCATATGTTATATGAGTACCTCAGGTGCATTTACTGCACCCATGCTCATATTTTCCTGCAAAAACGTAACACAAGCACTAACGAAAGGAGTTCCTCCAGGATCGGTGGGTAGATGCTATCCTCCTATGGGTTCAAACTCATTTGTTTTCGAAGTGGTCTGAACATTTCATTGAGTATGTTCTGCTCATTATAGAAGAAAATTTTATTCACAGAAGAATATAGACATTGTTGATCTAGGAAGAGAGCATTTTGTGGCAATAGTTATTTTCCAACACATACTTCATAGAAATTACAGCCACTAGATTAATCATTTATGAGATCATTAGAAACATACTATAATAGAAAAATTCTCCAGTGAATACGCCATAGTTATCGTTCCCTTAACTTATACAATATTGTAGAACTCATTGGCAAGCCGTTCTTACAGTGGCAAAGTGGCGCGATTTCAGTTCATGGCTTCTGCACAACAGGAATTTATTCTTGTGATAGAACAGTGTTTACTGATGCAGATTTTCTGCCTCTGAACATGCTGGTGTTCTGAAAGAATTTACAGTGATTACTAATCCATGTCTTGATAATCCAAGTCTTCATCCAGTTCTCACAATGTCTTTAGTGGGACGTGGTATATCCAATTATTTCTTTACTGTAAGTCAATCACCTTCAACTGCTATACTATCTCCTGCACACAGTTGGCCACTCCCAAACATAGCTGCATAATTTTTGTAATCCACCAGACGCGCAACAAAGTTCACCGATTATAACGTTTTCAAGGCACCCAACACTTTACAGAATAGTGCGAAATGTCGATCGCCAAAAACTAAAAGAGATCCCTCAGATCATGCTAAACTATCAAATGAAAAATAAAGTGCTTTTCAGAAAGCTTGAATTCAATGCCCTGTATTTCTTCAAAAACGTGCAAGCAATATGCATAATTATTAGGATATAAAGGACACTTTAATTACAATTTTCCCACATTCAGATGAATCTTTATAATTGGTAATATCTGGAATTTCATCAAGCACTGAAGACACCACATGGTAATTTTGCGATTGTAAATTTTTATAAGTGATGAACAAATATATTTAGATATAAGCTAATTCCAAATTTTATCACTGCATACGCCGAGAAACAAAAGCTAGTATTGACCAATTGTTTCATGCATTTCATCCATTATACAGCTTGTTCCAAAATTACAAAACTGATATTTTAAGCACAAAGTTATATTTTGAAAGCATAGAAGAATATGTATATAACTAATTTAAGTAGTCTTAAATGCTACTAAAAGTGATACTACTAAAAATGATACAAAAGCTAACCATTTTTCTTTTGCCCGTTTTTCGTAAGTGAAAAGAGATAGTGAAATGTGGCTTACCACACTAATGGATATTTGTATTTGTATTTATTCTACACCCGAAAATGCGAATCGGAAAAAAAATCAGTGTTGCCATCCATAGAAATTACAGTGTGGCCAGAATATGAATTACCCAAAAATCTAGGTTAAGGCAGCGACTAGAAAAATGAACTCAACAGTAATTGATGACGTATCATGTTGTCTTGGCTTCTTGTTAACTATTTAAGAAAGTGCAATCATAATAATTTTCTGCTCATTACAAAATAACTACAAACATTATTTAAAAAGTAGTTTAAAAGGAGCCAAGACAACATGATAAGTCATCAATTACCGTTGAGTTCATTTTTCTAGTTGCTGCTTTAACTTAAATTTTTGGGTAATTCATATTCTGACCACATTGTAATTTCTATGGATGGTAGGGCGCGGTAGCTCAGTGGTAGAGCGTTCACCTCTAGTTCATTTAGTCCTTGGTTCGATCCCAGTTCGCGCCAAGTGAACTTAGTGACGGACAAACAGCGTGTGCGTGGGTTTTCTCGGGGTTCTCTTGTTTTCTCCCTTTCTTAATCCCACCATTTCATTCATTTCTCATAATCACTGTCTCCTTTAGCCTAGCCGGCATAACCGTGTGACGTAAAACTTAAAGATTTCATTTTATTTCTGTGGATGGCAACACTGAAAATTCTTCCGATTAGTATTTTCGGGTGTAGAATAACATTATTTTTTGTGGTAAGTTACATTTAATTATCTATTTTCACTTACGAGAAACGGGCAAAACAAAAATAGTTAGCTTTTGTATCATTTTTAGTAGTCTTCCCCCTTAAGCTCCAAGAACAACTTTTACTTATAAATAAACAATTGCTGTACATACTTATATCAATATAATATATATAATTACGAAAGTGATGAAACAAATTATATATCATGGACAAAACTAACACATTTTTAGTTATGACTGAATTATCTCGTTCATAAATTGTGTTAGGACTAAAGACTGTGACAAACATCTTGGTATTTCAGCTAAACGAATAAAACGCAAGCTCTGGCGTGGCGTTGCCAAGTGGTAAAGGGGTGTGTCTATGGCTAAGCAGACAAACTACAGCGCGATCAAGTGACAGGGGATAGACGTGGATGTGTACAAAGTAAACGTGGCAATACCGCTGGCCTTCATTTGTTAACAGCATTTAAAGGAAACTTGGAGCGCTGCCTTCAAATGCCAAGATGTTTGTCACGCTGTTTAGTAGCTGTTTGAACAATATCCATGTATTCTAACGATCGAAAGTATCTTTACTTCACCTTGCAGAGTATGTGACCACGACTTATGTCAATGAGGGAAATCCCTTGAGAGTACAGACATGTTAATTAAATACGTGTTTCAGCATTTTTTTTTAATGTTCCCATTAGAAGGGAAGAGAAAAGCTAGAAAAAATGGTTGTGATTCCAATTGTTGTACAGTAATAAGATGGCCATATTTCAAAATCCATTAATTAGAAGAACACATTGGTTCAGTGGTAGAGCGCTTACTTCTGCTACGTGAGGTCCCTAGTTCGATTCCTCGACCATCCAAATTATCATTCTGCCAATTTTTACATTGTCAATCACTTACCTTAATCATCCATCTCCCTTAGCCAAAAGAGCATAATCCTGCAACGTTACATTGAAAGATTAAATTTCATTTTTCGAAATTTTTAAAGATTAGGCCTATGTTAGAAATATAAAAAGTGCGAGGCCGTAGGCCGAGCAAATGCGGGGATCTCAATGCGAAGTCCCAGCTAGCTGAAAGCTAGTAGGTATTTAAGCGTGTTTGTACGCTCTTCCTAGATTCTTGAAATTAACAAATTCTCATAAATATTTCTTATTTCTAAAGTTTGAGATTGATTACATCAAAAATGATTTCAATTATATTATTTCTACTTTATTTGTAGATATATATTATTATTTTTTCCTCTTTTGTATGTGTTGCCAATACTTAAAAAAAAAAAGTATTCACTAACAAGTGGCAACACATAATAACAATATCAAACAAATAAGGAGCGTTGTTCATTGATTATTAATAAACAAAAAAGTTTAATAAACATATACGAATAATGAAACTACGTTCTGGTATGTGAACTGGAGCAATACAAAGATATACTACAGACATGGTATTTTTTTTCAATAATGACTTGAATGTGAATGAAATATTCTTGGCCCAATAAATGTATTTGTATCTGTATGTTCTATATCATTGTTTGCAAAATAAAACTGAGAAATGTTCGAATAAATAAGTTATTCATAACTAATATTATCCGAATAAACTCTCTTACTACGCGTTAAAAGAGCTGTGTGATCATTATTTTTTAAAAGCTCACGTTGTCTTCAAGATTTGATATTTTTACTGGGGATAAGGACATCAAAACATCTACAAGAAATGAATCAGATCATTATGAGAGAGAACTGTTTTCCTATGATTGCGACCCTTAGACATGTATGTCTAGCCCAGGTCTAAAATGGACTCGAATGTCTTTCAAAAGAAAAACTTTTATTGCAGGTCTAGTCATCCATAACTTGGTAAGTATGTTCGAAGCAGTGATGCAAATCCATCGCTCTGCAGCCTCTTTCCGAATTCGCTACTCTCTTAGAAGGTACGATAAAAACACAAAAATCAATCTCCTAACCTTGATTACAATTTATTTTCTTTCCATTTATAGCAATTTGTCGTTAGTAAAAGCTAATCGACCTACCTGCTTTTGTTCTCCTCCACGCAGTGACTTCAACTAATTTGTTTTCAAATGTTGTATGTCACTTCAGAGACAGAATATCAATAAGTTTGTTTCTTTAGCAATGGAAATCGAATGACTTGTTTTATAAAGTTCACAACAGAATGAACCTTTTGAATTAACTTCAACCATCTATCCTTGTTTAATTTTCAGAGCAGATCTACAGAAACATAAATCATATTAGATTATATATCTATATCTATCTATCTATCTATCTATCTATCTATCTATCTATCTATCTATCTATCTATCTATCTATCTATCTATCTATATATATATATATATATATAATCTTGTAGACCAAATAATATATTAAAGTATTTGAATCGCTGGATTTTCATTAAATTTCTAATATTTAGAATGTCATTAAGCAGATATGCGGTAGCTGTAGTGGACAAACACTCTGTTCTCCTTCATGGAATGATAGTTTAACATTTTGTTTGCAATTATATCTCTCATTGGCGCAGGAGACCCGGGTTCGATTCCCGGCGGGAGCTCATGTGGTTCGGATTCCACGTTAATCAGTAGGTCCACGTCTCATATGGCCTCGCTGCTGAACGGGACGTAAAACTCAAAATCAATCAATTAATCAATATATCTCTCACTATAAATGGTATTATAATAAGTGCAATACATACTAAAATAAATGAGAACAGGAATGCAAACTGTTGTTTCCAACATTCCGACGAAGCATTTTTCCAGAAAATTTTGTCCGCCAGGGGGAGGAGGGTGTAAAATTAAAATGTGAGAGGTGCACTAGAACACTACTTGCTAAAGAACGTGCCTGCAGAGGAAAATATATAGCCCAAATTTATTTTGCCTTAGCTCCTGAGAGCAGGTAGCCAATGTAAAGAAAGGGAAATCCTTGTGGAGCAAAGTGTGTGTGGAATAAACACTGGTTCCTACACACGCCAAAATTACAACCTAACGCTAGTTTTAATAAATGGATTTCCAGAAGATTCAACATACACCAAATATCCACTACCCATTGATGAATTGTGCGAAAGAGTGCGATCGCTCACTTAACTGTTTACCTGCCCAAACAATTTACTCACGCAAGCTATCTATTAAGTACTGTATGACACTGCGTTGACATCTTGGTGCCGCAGTGGCGGGGACGCGGCAGAAGTCCTAAAAGGCACAAGACCTAAACAGCATTAGACCTAAAATACACAAGTCCTAAAAATTGCTTCGCGGCACAAGTCTAAATGGCAGAAGTCCTAAAAGGCACAAGTCCTAAAAATCATATCGCGGCACAAGTCCTAAACGGCAGAAGTCCTAAAAATCATTTCGCGGCACAAGTCCTAAAAGGCACAAGTCCTAAAAAATCTCTTGTGGGGCTACCATCGCGTCCGTAAGAAGAATACTGTCAATCTGTTAGTCAAAGTTTTAGATATACTGTTTCATATTACAGAACCTTAGTTCTTACAAGTTATTTGTATAAATACTGTTCTATCGTTCTGAAATAATAAATAAACAAATAAATAAATGAAACCTATTGTCCTTTCTTGCTCTTTCTATGATATATTTCTATGTTGATAAAATTTTAACTTCCTACCAAATGTGATTCCCAGATCTTTCATAATGTCTGTTTTTTTTTTTCTATTTCCACACCATTGACCTATATTAGTAACATAATATTGTGTTTTAGTTATGTACGTAATAAATTTTGCTTTCCTTGTGTTGTTTTGAAGTAAATTATTTTTACACATATATTTCTTGTACAGAAGTCTTTCTGTAGCAAATAATTGTCATACTCGTAATTAACTACTCCTTACTCGTTATCATTATTAATAATAATTTTAGTGTTACTAACATAGTTGTTACCGTTGGAATTAAATACGTTCATATTGGTATTGTGGCAACTACTTACTACTGAAATGCTTTATCGAATATTTAAGTCTGTAGTTTGTACCAGGGTGGCCATACAAGTTAATGGCTTATAGCCCATAGTGCGTCACTGAAATTTTAGAGGATCTTTGAAAAGCAACTTAATTGAAATTAATGAGAAAGATATATTTAAAATAAATTTATTTAATACAAGAACATTACGTTTAATCAATTCCGCAACCATGGTTGAGGAAGGGATGTATTAAAGTACGAACCATTGAAATAGTGCAGAAGCAATAGCTGAGTTTTTTATAAATATATATATAAATGAAAGTATACTAGAATGTAACTAACTAGACTAGAAATGAAAGAATGTAACTATATATATATATATATATATATATATATATATATATATATATATATATATATATATATATATATATATATATATATATGAAAGTAACTATATTTGTAACTTAACAACACTTGAACCACCAGACTGATCTCGACAAAAACTTTCAACATAGATGAGGTTCGGGCCTGAGATGGTCTTATCATTTCACTTTTTAGGACTTATGCCGTTTAGGACTTATGAATGTCACCCACTGTATTGCATAATAAATGTTCTTTGTTCAATTTTAAATTTACTGCGTTCTTTATTTATACAGTTGGTATTTAATGTTCACTAGTGAAATGTCTAGTGTGCTTTTGTCCTAATTAAGCAAACTTTGGTGGATTTTTGTCCTACTCTTAATAAAATACGCTCCGCACAGTATATATTGCAAAATCTGAATGTTCGCTTGGTTTCAGAAGTCTGGTAAAATATGCTTTTTAAACATTTATTTATTTATTTATTTTTGTTTTAGGAATTTCTCTTGGGATTCTCGTATCTCCATTCGAAAGAAACGAATTTCTTAACTAATTATGTAATTAATTCTTAGAATGAAATAGGTTGTATTATGTGATTCGTGTATAAGTGCAGAACAGATAGTAATAATAATAATCTTAGTGGTACAAATATAGCTGTTACTGTTGGAATTAGCTACGTTCGCAACATTATTGCCAACTAGTTGCTGCATCGTCCCAATTTCGTGTGGTGGTGGCGAATTTCAGAACTAAAGCAAGTGAATGAAAAAGGCACAAGACCTAAACGGCACAAGTCCTAAAAGGCAGAAGTCCTAAAAATCATATCGCGGCACAAGTCCTAAAAATCATACCGCGGCACAAGTCCTAAACGACAGAAGTCCTAAACTGCAGAAGTCCTAAAATTTAGGTCTAGTGCCTATATTTTTAGGACTTCTGCCGTTTAGGACTTCTGGATGTCACCCGCAGTGGCTCAGTGGTAGTGAGTTCGTTCACCTCTGGTGCATGGGGTCCCGGGTTCAAACCCGGCACGCGCCAAGTGAACTTTGTGGTGGACAAACACCGTGTGCATGGGTTTCCTCGGGGTTCTCCCGTTTCCTCCCACTTTCTTCATTCCACCATTTCATTCATTTCTCATAATCACCATCTCCTTTAGCCTAACCGGCATAACGTGGGACGTAAAACTAAAAAAAAAAAATCATTTCATTTTTGTATTGACATCTTCTTGCATGGATTGCGCCTTATTTCGTGTTAATCTTTCGGTTAGAAAAAATATTAAGTTATCTTGTCTTTGTCATTAGTAGAGCCCGGATTTCTACGTAATTACATATTTTTTCCTTTATATGTACATGCATGGAATTTAAAGAATATTGAAATATTATGTCAGTAGGGATGTCATAGTGAAGTGTTATGTTACATATTTTTACATAGTTGACTTTGTATTATATATTCTTAAGATATGAAATATCATTTACATTAAACAGCCATTAAGAGGAAAATTCATTGGATTTTTGGCTTACATTTTAGTGTGATAGATAAAAATTAAAATGTAAACCGTCTCTTCTCCTTTCCCTCTCCCTATTTTCAACTCCTGATAATAAATCAATTCTTAACGAACTCTCTTGATATGCGACTATCTATATTATGCATTCCTAAGCTAAACAATTATAACTGTTCAGCACGCTGATAATTGTGCAACATATTCACGTAACTGTGATCTATTACATACGACGACGAAATGAAAGTGAGGTAAAAACTATGAACTTCTCTGATTTCGATGGCCATGTTGGATAGAATGTTCGGCAACAGCAAATCTCTTCATCTCGTGTCTTCCTACATACGAAATACCTGTATATTTAGTTATATTGTGGATTTGTCTAGAGTTTTTCAATATATCCTATCACAACTCATTATATATATTCCAAAAACCCTGCGAGATACTTTGAGTATTTCGAGCTTGTTCTTTATCCTTAATGGTCTATAAACTGTTCTAATATCGTATTTCTTCAGTATTTTCCCAATTATGTTATTCATGTCCTGAATGTATGGTATACCGGCTATTTTCGGTTTATTTCCAATTCCATGCTATTGTTATATCTTTCTCCATGTGTTGATTTTCATGTCCTTTTTATTTTTTTTATTTGTGCTGTATTACATCTATTGTTCAGTACTCTTTGCTTGATGTGGCTGATTTACGAATAGATGTGTCTTTTGGCCGAGATCGCAAGTACTTTGTTAATAGGCATAAATATCACGGCTTCTTTGTGGGCTGGGTAATGATGTGAACTGCCATCGAGATATAAATCTGTGTACGCTGATCTTCAGCGTGTTCTAAACTGCCACATTCTAATTTGTACCAGGAAAGGAAGTGATCATTTTGTTCTACTCCATGGCAAACAAATATGTTGAAGTCTTGAGAAATTCTTGGATAGTTTTCTACCGTGTTGCCAGATCCACTCCGACTGATCGTGAACTTTTCATCAGTGTAGTGGAACAAAAAACATGGTTTGCGGAAGGCATTATCTAACACAATGCCTTTAATGTTCCACACTGAGAAAAAATGTATCTAGCATACGTAAAATCATATGTTACATTTGTAAATCCTGTAGTTTTTGGACTTAACGTACAGCAAACGTATAACTGAAAACGCATGTTTTACCTAGGTATAAAACAGTACTTTCTGTATAATTGTTCCAACTGTACGTACTTTCCGTATGAAACAATATATGTTGTCAGGATCTCACATACAAATGGACGTATATAATATATAGCTGACGAAGGTAACAGACATATATGTATGTAATATAAGGAAGACTGTTAGATATCAGACATCCTGCAACGGCATGATGTAACATTTAAGGGCAGTGCCTATGTAACATAGGATAACGTATGCTCCGTACTGATTTCTGTAGTAAGCAAGAGGATTCCGTATATTTGTACAACATACTGCTGTCTGGAGAACAGATTTTTCTCAGTGCATGCAGAAATTGGTGATACCTGCTGAGAGGAGTGACCTCTTGGAGACACAATAAGTATGTTTCCAGTAATCCGATGTGATGTCAAAACTAAGAAAAATGTCTTCTGGAGTAAGTATTGTTTATCCTTCTGGAATTTTAGTAAGTCGATATGACTTACTTATGCTATGCTTCGAGTTTCCAATATACGAGTTCAAAAGGGTGGTGTGATACTTCGCTAACGTATGTGTTGGAAATCTATCACAGTGACAATTGGTCGAATGATTGTTCTTCTGAGTTTTTGGTAGGTCATACATCTTCGCTGCCTTGGGTAATATTTTCTTTTGTTCTTGGTCTGATATTCGTGAGTGATCTATAAATATGGAGGTCTTCCTGAAAACTGTCTAAGTAAGATTGGTTTCCTTTTTTGCATGCTTTGGCTTTTAATAGAATATTTTCTTTACAATGATATATCAATGGTGCATTTCTGTTGATATTACTACTTCTGCGCTGCCCTTGTCCGCTGCTAAAAGCGCTACGTATTCGTTATTTTGTAATTCTTTTAGAGCGTTCCTTTCGTTCTTGTTTACATTATGTTGAGGTATATTGCTTTTCTTCAAAATACGAATGATTTCAATGCTAACGAGTTCCTCATCCTGTGGAGAAAGCTGGTCAATTTCCTTTTCTATGGTTGCAATAATATATTCTGTTCAGATTTACAAAATTTGGTTTTTTAAAGAGGAATGCTATCAAATACTGTTACAAAGGTTCTCTGGTAAGATTTACCACTGTGTTTATTGCATCTCTTCTTCTTTCTGTCTTGGCTCAGATGGGCAAATTTAAGAAATTTGGAAATTTGTTTGGCTTCTTCTGGTGATACGTAAGAACAAATTCTAATCAGTTTCCGCAAGTGCTAAAGCTAATCATAAATGTAGTGTAGAAAGTCTCTACTGGTGGGATCGAGTTCTCTACGAGTAAATTGGATGCATTCTGTAAGTATAGCATTAGTAGTTCTCTGAAGAATACACTGCATTTTCGTGCTTGTTTTAACATTTGCGAATTTTGATATAACATGTTGATTTCCGAATCATAGAGAATTGCCATGGTTCTCTGATTTTTCATCTCCTTTCTCCATTTCCAGAAGTATTTCGCCTTTTTCTGTTACAGAAAACTACTGTCATTTACTTCTACTCATATTGTCGTAGACACATTAATAATATACACGTTGTCTTATGAACAAAGATCAAAGAATGAAAGTGTGAAGTGAGAATGAAGATAGCGCAGTGAAAAAACGAAATGACAAGGCAGAAATACGAAATTGTAACGTTCGTTAGCTGATATTCAACTTTGCTCTCTTACTTATTATTCGTTGCGTTGGAAGACATGCAAAGCTTATTTAATGAAATAATGCTCATTGGCCAAGGGCGCCCATCAAGGAGGGCAAGGTGGGGCGCTTGCCGCCCTAGAAGAAATTGTACTTCAGAATACCGAAAATCCAATAGAATTTTTACATTAGTTACAACAAAATTTGAAACGTCGCTTATAATTGCCCCCCTTGGAAACTACAACATGGGCGCCCTTGTCATTGGCTACTTTTAAATCCGTTATACTACTTGATTATCACGTGCACACAGATACTTATAAATTTAATGAAAAAACATGAAGTTGGAAACACTCAGATGTCTAGATTGGCAACGGTCAGGGAGCGTCCGTAGTACAGGGTTGTTGGTGGTAGTATGTAAGGACAAACACCGTCCTGCGTGAGGGGTAGTAGAATACCAGAGTGCATTGAACTCAGCCGACGGCGATAATGTAAAATAGGCGACCTTCCTGATTTCCAAACAGGGCTAATTGTTGGCGCTCGGTTATATGGAGCACGCGTAACGCAAGTGGCAAGTGTGGTAGGTGTGTCGCAAAGGACAGTATTCAAGGTAATGATGGCGTACGAAGCTCACGAAAAAAAAATATCTAGGCGAAGAGATAGAATAATCGAAGAAAAAAATCTGCCAAGCATTAAAGCAGATTGTCAATTAGAGCAGTCGTGCGATTTTGGTAAAACCGCCGCCAGTTACATGATGACAAGGACATATGTGATAAGGGCTGCAGAGGCGAAACTCAACACTTATAGTTATTATTATTATTATTATTATTATTATTATTATTATTATTATTATTATTATTGAAATTCGATATTTTCATTAAAAAGCTACTAAAATTATGGTGGGGTAACATACTTAAAATAGTGAGATTGAAGATGTTCTTTCTAAGGGGAGGAATGATATTATTGCACGGGGCAGCAAGTTGCCTAGGGTCGACCCTGCGTGGAAGCTTCTCAGCGTATGATAGTATTACAAGAAATAGTTTGGGTGCCTGTAACATGCTCATATAGGCTACATCAGTGGCGTATTTACGATTTTGTTTCGGGGTTGGGAGCTTTGCCAACTTTATTCCTGGAAATGTGAAAATTATGCAAGATATTTCATTTACTTTAGTATAGTAAATAAAATTTCGGGGGACAAAGTCCCCCCCCTCTAATACGCCACTGGGCTACACAGTGGTATTTTTAGTAAGATGAGGTAAATAAACTTGTCTAACTTTGAAGTTCTCATCTGAGAGATTGTGTAAGAAAGGATCTCATTTTAAATTTATCTATCAAGTTTTTCGATAAGCATGTGTGACCTATTCACGCAACTAAGTGTGCCTACCATTTCAAAACATAATGTTTGTTTGGCTTTGATTTACTCTCTTATTTATATGTAGGGTAATAGAGACTAAAATGCTACTGGAAAACAAGGAAGAACGTGCGTAATACAAACGTGCTAATAACTCGATTACACATGTGTTCTCATGCGTGCTTAAAGATGTATACTGACTAGTGGTGGGCACAAAAACCGGTTTTTCGGTTTTCACCGAAACCGGTTCGGTTTTCTCCAAAACCGATTCCGTTTTTTCTTTCAAAATTGGTTCTATTTCAGACCAGAATAGTATTTCGTTGTACTCCGGAAACCTATTCCGTCTCCACAGAAATAGTTTTGTGTGTTTTCGAAAAGTTTTTACCGAAACCAGCTTCGGTGAAAACCGAACCGGTTTTGGAGAAAACCAAAATGTCGGATTTTCTAGAAGCCGGTTTCCGGTTTTTATAAAAACCGGTTTTGAAAAACCGGTAATAATGACATAAAGCATATAACCTCTCACGCCTTACTGGCCAATGCTACACTCTGAAGTTGTATGTTGAAACTTACCATATCTGATGTTGCTATCAGAAACAGTATAGGAGATTGGGTCGTGAACTAGACAGGCCATTTTTTTTTTTTTTTTTTTTTTTTTTTTTTTTTTTTTGTTAACGTGAGTTGGTGGATCTATCATGCCTGTAGCCAGAACACTAAGAAGAAAGGGGCGGAGGTGTATCCAGAATTATTTGGAAGGAAACTTGAGTTCCCCTTCAATTTATTGTTTCTTCGTACGTTAATGCTACACTGTTAAAAATGGTTTCTTAAATTCGAGAAAAAAATCCTCGTATTTGAGAACATCCGGTTCTTACCTATGCACCGTACCGAGCAATACATTCTTAAAAGTGAGATTTCGATTTTGTCAAATCATTTTGAGAAATAATGACTCAAACGTGAGGAATTATGTCTCATTTCTGAGGGTGCAAATGCTTTTTCAAATTTGAGGAAAAACGTATTCTTTCTTAAAATTGGAAAAGGAACATCTGAGCAAATGAGGCATATAACACCCATTTTGAGAAATACATTTCTCCAAAAAATTGAGAAATGTCTTTCTCCAAAGCGAGAAACGGTCCACAGAAACAGGGTTCTCAAATACGATAAGGAGAAGAGGAAAGAGTATAAAGAATATATAAACATGCAAAAAAAATCAAACTATTAGTACATACAGAATGGATATTAAATAAATATCTAGAGTTCAATATAACATACTAGCAGCGTTCACCCCGCTTCGCTGCGGTCACCCCGGAACGCAATAAACTTTGTTACTTAGATAATTTTTACTTTTTCGCTTTCAAATTGCAGTAAATGTTAAAATTATAGCGCCTGTCATTTATGTTAACCCGCCGAGTCACATGGTCATGCGGGTTGCATATAAATACGTTTATTTTTACCTATGATGAACTAATAACAAAGGATTTGTACGTATGGACACTTGAATGGTCAATTATCTCAAGACACTGGTAATTAAAAATTAAAGTGATATGATAAAAACCATCTAGGGTCCAAATCATAATAACCCCCCAAAAATGAAAGAAATTGGTTCAGCCGTATTAGCGTGATGAGTTCACAAAGGATTTGTGCGTTCTCTTTTATATATATAGATTTAAATCTTTATTTCAAGAAAATTAGCCTACGTTCCTTAACAACGAAATATTTGAACTGAATGGTGTCGTGGTGTTCTCCAGGACCGCCCTTCAGGGAAGCCCAAGGTCCAACTTTAAAATTTTAAATGGAAACATGGGGTGGGTGATAACTGTTAGATAGATCTTTAAAAACTAAAAAGCGTAGTGCCATAGAATTTTTATATCGGTCACCGTATTCAAAATGGCCGCCAAGACATGGTGCCCGTATCAGATAAAACGTCCAATATCACTAACATCGAAACGGTTGAACATAAATGAACTAAACAAAAACTCAAATAGGAAATGCCATAGGGTACATCGAATAGTGTCGCGGTGCCCACCAGGGCCGTCATTCATGGGAGCCCAGGGCCCAACTTTAAAATTTTAAATGGAAATATGGGGAGAGTGATACCTCGTTCGATAGATCTTTAAAAACTAAAAAGCGCTGCGGTAAAAGATTTTTCATATCGGTCACAGTATTCAGAATGGCTACCAAGACATGGTTCCTCTATCAGATAAAACGTCTAGTACCATTAATATGATAAATGAACCAAATAAAAACTCAAATAGGAAAGGTCATGGGGCACATCGAATGGTATTATCGCTCTACCCCCCGGGGGGCCCAAAGCCAAATTCAAAATTTTAAATGGAAACATGGAGCGAGTGATACCTTGTTCACATTGCAAAAGCTGCAATGTTCGACAATTTTGTTTTGAATTTCAGTTGATTGATTTTTGCATGAAATCATTGCATGCAATAAAAATGGAAGGTACCATTTAACACGAATTTTACCTACTTTTTCTCATTACAGAGACATGTATCTCATAAAATCACATTTTGTTGCGTAGATTCAATTTCCAAAAAGTATTGTTCTCATTTGCAATTTCACCATTCCTTCCCATTTCAGAGGAGGGAGGTCGCAGCGATAGTTTTCTAGGAATTAGATTTCCTCCTTTGCATTAAGTGACTTTTATTTTAATCATCTTTTTCTCTGCTGCATTGTTCTCGAACTGTGGAATAATAAATACCCTCTGTGATTTCCTATACGAGTTTTATTCTGTTCATTTATCTCCAATCGTTTTCATATTAGTGGTACTGGACGTTTTATGTAATACAGGGACAATGTCTTGGCGGCCAATTTTAAAACGGTGATCCATATGAAAAATGTTTTCCCATAACGCTGTTTAGTGTTTAAAGAAATATCACTCGACCCATGTTTCCATTTAAAATTTCATAGTTGGGCACTGGTCACCCATGAAAGGCGGCCCTGGGGTCACCACATCATCATTCGACGTACTCCATACTACCATTTGTTTGTTTCATTTTTTTTATTTCGTTCATTTATCTCCAACCATTTTCTCACAAATGGTACTGGAGGTTTTATTTGATATAGGCACCATGTCTTGGCCACCATTTTGAATACGGTGACCGATATGATTTTTTTGCCCCAACGCTCTTTAGTTTTTAAAGATCTATCGAACGAGGTATCACTCGTCCCATGTTTCAATTTAAAATTTTAAAGTTGGGCCCTGGACCCTCATGAAGGGTGGCTCTGGGGGGAACCACGATAACACCATTCGATGTGCCTATGGCATTTCCTATTTGAGTATTTGTTCAGTTCATTTATGTTGAAAAGTTTTCGAGATAGTTTCGTAGAAAGATTAAAATGGGAGGCCCTGTATATTCTCATGATTGCCTTTTAAAAAAAAGAAGGAAGTAAGAACTATCAAATGAAGGAAATAAACGTTCTACGGTTATGCCTATTACGTTAAGGGAAAAGATGATAAAAACAATGATCATGGAAGAATTAGTGGAATGAGAAAGTGGGAGAAAACGGGAGTACCCTGAGAAAACTCATGAGCACGATGTTGTCCACCACAAACTTAAAGCAAATAATAGATGACCAGAAACGGATCTAGAAGCTAAAAACTGGGGGGGGGGGGACCCAACCCAGACTATGATAAGTATATCATGAGTTTACGATAAACTTTCAAAAATATAATAATAATAGCTTCAATTATTTTTGTCACTAAAATAACTGGGAAATCCAGCCCCCCCGGCCCCGGGCTGGATCCGCCTCTGTGGACGACTAACAAAACACAACCAAAAACAAATAAGAACAAAGGAAAGTGATGACGACGTTTTAACATTCCATATGTTTCAATTTTTTGTTTACTTTTGAAAGTTTTCTTTTCTTTTACGTAACACAATAAACAAAATTCACTAGACTTGTACTCAAGTTTAAGGTAAGTGCATGTCTACCGTAGAGCAAGGTGACCAGACGTCCCGTCTTAGCCGGGACAGTCCCTTTTTTCCAACCGCTGTCCCGTTTTTTGATTCTCAAACGGGACACCTAAATGTCCCGTTTTTAAACAAAAGTGACCCAGGTGTCCTGTAATTATTATTCAAAATATAAACGGTCAATGCAAATTCTACACTCTTCCGTACCAACACTCATTGGGAAGGTTCAACTGTGTCTGGAACTTCTGAATGTTGCAAACATGGCTTTACTTCATCAGCCATCAATTTTCCATTCCGCAGTAGAAAAAATACAAGGTCAAACGTTTACAGTTTTTGAGGCAATTTCTGTTTTATATGATTTAAAGAAAAATTTAGCTTCAAAATCTCATTTCAGTAGCTGCGAGAAAACTCTTGAGAATTTGGATAGGGGGAGTTTTATTTCTGAATATTTACTGCAGTTGAATATTTAGATAAGTGAATAAAAGCCCTTGAAACTTTTGAAGCAATTCAGTTAGATTACGCTTAAAGGTGTACCATGTTGGCAGGATATACAAAAACTGTAGACTTTATTCAGGAAAATAGTCCTTTCGTTCAGATTGATGATACTGCTCTTTACGACGACTGCGTGTATTTAAAAGAATACTTGACACCAGAAAGATTGACTAAGTGGAACTAAAATAGAGTGTCTCCTGACAAGTTCTGGGTAGAAGTAGTTTCCCATTTTTGTTCTAACGTACCATACTCAAATCTTCTAAAGGGGGCCGCGGTGGCTCAGTGGTAGAGCGTTCAGCTCTGGCGTATGGGGTCCCGGGCTCAAACCCTGCTCCCGCCAAGTGAACTTTGGGGTGGACAAACACCGTGTGCGTGGGTTTTCTCGGGGTACTCTCGTTTCCTCCCACTTTCTTCATTTCATTCATTTCTCATAATCACCGTCTCCTTTAGCCTAACCGGCATAACCGTGGGACGTAAAAATCTGATTTCATTTCACTTTTTTTTTTTTTCAAATCTTCTAAAAGTGTGTTCCTTCTCTGTTTGCCCGGGACTAATGATACAACTGAACTTGTATTCTCGCACATGAATGTTTTGTGGACAAGTGAGAAAACCCAACTGTCTATAGATACTTTGAAAGCTGTGCTGATCAGTAAGATTAATTTTGATCAGCCTTGTATTGATTTCTACAAACTGTTGAATATAAAGAACTGTCAAAGAGGATCCAGTCATCCCAAAAATACCAGTGAAAGTTACGCTAGATGATATAGTAAAGAGTAACGGATGTTCAATAATGAGGTAAGTAGTTTATTAGTAGTAAAAGGTACTGTTGGATAGTACTTAAGTTAGAAACGATACTCTTACTTGTGTATTTTATAATTGAAAACACTAGTGAGTCGCAAAATGCAACCTGGAAGTCAGATATTTACCCCCCGTCGGCGATTCATATGCGTCCCGTTTTTGCAAGTAAATATTCTGGTCACCTTGCCGTAGAGCAAAACTTTTACCGATTATCCACCTTTCAGATTTCCATCAACCACCTACGAGTCTGACAGCGTCCGCAGTGGTACAGTATTTGGAAAGTAAAAATGTTTTTTATGATAGAATTTAGGCTAATTTCTTTCAGGTTGTGATCCATAAAAAAGTTTCAATTCTACCCTAGAGCGAGCCATAGTTACTCAAGTTGATCGCTCTCAATTTCTATTGGAATGTGTGACGTCGATTGCACGACAAATGTATTGGTATCACCTCTTACTCACTAGATGACAATCGTTGAGTGAATAAGATGAATAAAAACTTACATGTTGGCTCGTTGGTCTAGGGGTATGATTCTCGCTTTGGGTGCGAGAGGTCCCGGGTTCAAATCCCGGACGAGCCCGTTTATATTTTTTTTTCATAATTTCATACTTGATACTACTATCTCTGCCTAAGTTATACATACAAACTACGGTAGAATAGAAGCGTCATTTGGGAAGGACTTGGAAGTGTAATTGTCTGCTCCCGAGTTTGAGAAACATACAGATTTTTTAATTTAGCACCCCTTTCAGCAGTGAGGTAATTTTGCTGCCCCCTAGCAAAATTGAAATGATGCTACTGTAGTAAAAGGTTGAAGCAAATCACATCGGTAAAAATTACAGTACAAATTTACATCTACAAGCTAAGAGCAGAGTGATTGTATACCAGGCAAGGTAATAGGGGAGAATAGCCAAAATCACACCACTTTTTACATAAATGGTTTTAATTCGAAACTTTTGAAGAAATTGAAAACGATTTTTTCATCTTATTGAACTTTATAATTTTCCAATGCTTTCATAGTGATTTCATAACGATATCTTATCATTTTCATTGTAACGGGATGTTACATATTGTCTTTTGTTTCGATTAACTCTTTGTTTATTCATGTTTGAATCAGGTTATTATGATCTTTAGCAAATTCGGGTTGACCGACTTATACTTTATCTGCACCTTGTTGCAAGCTATAGGCCAAGAATTACTTAAAATTCTGAGCCACTTTCGTTCTCTTTTTATTAAATAGAAGACAGTTGTTGATATGATTTTACTCCGTGATTCTTAGAAAGATATTATAGAAGTTAAATAATTTTATGACGATTACTCACTAATGATTGATTCTAATTCTATCGAAAATAATATTTATTTGTCATAGTTTGTCATGATATTTTGACATAATTAAGTAATTTTGAAGCAACGTGTGTTTAATGTTTAATATTGTATCTATGAATTGCTTTAATATGAGTTGCTAATTTTAACTGATCCTGCTCCAAGCAACTAACTTTCTTCGTATTTCTGTGAACTCCAATCAAAAATATATATCTCCGATATGTCTATTTAGTAACTTCTAAGAAGTGTGTATTTAATGCTTATGAATGTAGTTCTGATTGTTAAGTATATATACTATGAAATATGGTTAAAGAAATTAATGAATAAATACAAAGGATATGAAATACTATGGATTTTATACTATGTAATTATATGCAGCAGAACATGTAGTTTGACAAACTGCCGACAAATGATATGGAATTAATAAACAACATAACGGAAGATTGAATAATAGTCTTAATTAACATGTATAAACATAAGTTTACAGTTCATGTCATCTAGATTGGAGTCTACTTACACCTTTTCTTGCTTCGTTCTTTACTGAAATCCATTCCCTTATCTGCAGTCTTCTTACAATGTTAAATCGCCGTGCGTAGCTCGAGATGCGTCACAGCGATGGAACCATTTAGAAGTAACACATACTTGTTAGAAGCCTTGTGACAAGATTTACATCCCGTCCCAAGGTATAGTGCATCACGATAAAAATGGTGATAGTGGCCTGCGTTTGGTGCGATTTACACAACAGGTTTTCCAAATCGCACTATGTGAAGCCAAAATCGCACCGTCATTTGAATACATGCTAATTTTACAGTAAAGTATATGGGTAAAACAAATGATTATTTCCATGGAATGTCACATTATTTTATTCGTTATATTAAGATAAGGAATAATACATCTTTAAAGAGAAAAAATACTGCAATATAAATAACCGAGCACAGAAATAACACCTTAGAAATAAGCTAAGTAGAAATGCTACCTACAAATAAAACAAATTAATATTTCTATGATATATCACATTCCTTTATCTCAATGTTATTAATAGGAAGGGGAATATATGATTAAAGAAAAAATATTCATATTTTGATTCAATGAGCAATAATCCATGAGCAATGTTGTTCATGATCATATGAAACATAAACGTATCTATATTTATGGAAAATACGGACAGCTACGTCTTATGCGCAGAAAAATCACATTGGAATGCACATTCATCTCCTGAAACACACGCACAAGACGACCCATGTATCCAGACTTTACACAAAACACACTGGACTAAATTTTGTTGACAAAGGATGCAAAACCAATCTTGTTCATTGACATTAAAAGCCACATTTGAAACACTGAGAATATGTGGCTCAGAACATCGTGATTTGGTTGTATCTACTTTTTGAATACACTTTTTGGTGTTAAGTTTCCTGAAGCACATGCAGACCTAGCTGAACGTTCAGAAGGATTAGGTCTCTCCACACGTTTAGATACTCTTGATTGCCTTTGGCGTTGTTTTTCAAGATGCTTTTTATAAGGACTTGATAAGAGAACTTCTGTTTTTTGTGGTTGCCTATTGGTAGCCTTACTTCCTCCTGCTATTGGACTGAACAGCGTCACTTTGTTTTCTATAGACTGTTTCAAAACACGATTCATAGACTCCGGAGACATTTTCCATATTGTTGTGTACTCAGTTTGTCTAAACAGTAACGAGAAACAAACCAGGAAAAACTATTACACCACGGAAGCTAAAATCGCACTGGTGCGATTTCGGATACAAGATAGTAGTGCGATTTGAGAAACTATGCCATTTTTAAAAAAGTGATTCTTTATACGCACCTCACTAGTTAAAAAAAGAATAACTTGAGTTTGTCACTATAATATTAATGGTATTTTGTTTATTACTACTTATTGAAACATAAGCTAATTCTTATACCTTAATTCCTATTCTACTGTGAAATACCCCGAAAATTTAGTAAGGAATACTTCAATTATATTGTACTGCAACTGCACACACACACATAACTTATTGAACGTCGTCACTTTACTATGAAACTATGGGAGTATGCTTAAGTATTTAATGTAACTACCAGATGGTATGTTAGTAATACTGTTCTTTTTAAACTCGGGGTGGTGCGATTTAGAACCCGGTGCGATATCGGGAAATCTCCCCTACTTTTAGTATTCTAAATAAGCAAAACGATAAAATCAATTAAACTAACAATATACTTATGCATAACAAAGAGTATTTATGCATAACAAATGTTCTATTTCATTTATATATAAAATCAATTATACTGTTCTTCTGGGCAACCAACTTTTCAATAAATCTACTCTTTATTTATTTATTTATTTATTTATTTATTTATTTATTTATTTATTTATTTATTTTTGTCTATTGATATAGTTAATGGATTGAGACGATTGTGAGTTATGACATTTCTTTAAATGCTTTTATATTCTTTCTTATAGTAAAGAAACTTCCAGCTTTTTAAAAGCGGACTTCGTAATACTTATTGTGATTTTCACAAGTTTTGTTGTGTGCTGGAAGATCCATAAACTCCTATGTCTTTCTACGAATTCAACATCAATTTCTACGACGATATACTAATGGCATCTGCATTAGACTGCAAACGTCTGCTGTCTCGTGTACTTGAGTTGTCAGCAATGCCACTTAAAAAAAAAAAAAAAATGTTAACAGTATACACAAAAACATGTAATGTATTAAGTTATTCTGACCGTTGCAGAGGTGTCTTTAATAACGAACGCTTTGTCCGTGTGTTCTTGCACAGTTGTCTCAAGACACTTTATGGTTGTTTATTTGTAATTACGTTCTGCGTCAGACGTCAGGCTATAGGCTATGGGACGAAATTTACAGCTTAAAAGTGAGATTACTGTAATGTGTTCGATGCTCTCCCACCAAGAATTGAATCTGGAACTTGTGCACCAAAGGCGTACATTAGCCACTTGATAAACGAGAAGGGCAAGGTATTTCATGAAGTCAACCAAACCACGGAAAACACCAGAGTTAGCTGAGTCTTTGGACTCGTAATGGAGACATACAGTATGTTCAAACACACCAACAATTGATGCAATCAACCAAAAGTGAGCGAATATGACTTTTTTGTTTGCTACAAGATTATTATGGGCCTTATAAAAATGATAATACGAACGAGTTGTGATAGAATGTTTGGCGTGCGTACATGTGTGCACTCAAATTATTTTGTTGGGGTTCGTCCAGAATTTGGGAGGAATCCAATACTACAAGGTACTATGTCTATGTCTATAGACCCATTGTAATTCTACCCATAAAAACAATAAGCAATTCTTAATTTCTGCCACTCATGTTCGCAGAACAAAATGATAGATTGTTATTTAATAAGAAAAGAAATAGTGCAGATAAGGTGCAGGATCAAATTTTTAGGCCACATTAATAATTTCTTTACTAAACCAATTAGTTTTATTACGAAAAAATACAAACTATGTCGAGTTACAAAGTTTTGAGGGTGGATTCGGCATCTGATACACATATTACTTACATGCAGCATAGGTTTAAACCCTTTCCCGACTGTCGGGACTTTTAAGTCCCATTTTCTTTGCTTAAACATTTCTTCTGTGTGCGTTATAATGACGAAGCCTATCCGCTGACTATCATCATATCAAGTTATAGTAAGAAAAATTATTCCGTCGGAAAAGGAAGGAAAAGGGTCGCGTTTCTTACAATTCTCATGCTTCTTTTCTTTTTCGGTCAAATGTCCCATGGACTTTTCAGGTCCACTGCTAATTCCCGTCACGTAACAACCTCATGGGGAATTGCAGCCGATGTCCGCCTTCGCAGCAAAAGGGCCATCTACGACTGTCCGACTCACGGAAAATATGCTACGAAAGTAGCCGTGCCGGCACAACAACGTCGAAACAACTTCCCACAGCTCGGCAAAGGCGTGGCAAACCTACAACATTAATTATAAAAAGATATCGGAAAGAGAACATTCCGAGGGTTGATTTATGGACGACAAAACGGCGACGTAGCAGTAGGCAGTATGGCGTTTCGAAGGCTGGTTTAGCGTCGAGAATTCGGCGGCCTAGCGGCTAAGTAGTCTCGAAAACGACGGCGGCACAGAGGCTCTCAGTTTCTTCGGCAGAGAGTCGGATGTGTCACCAGTCCTGCCGCAACGTCGCGTCTCTGCCAACATACAGTCGGCAAAAGATCGGGTGCTACCTGCCGCCTCTTATCCGAGCCGGCAAAAATATGTTTTTTTCTGTACATAGTCGTACCGGCGGCCCGCCACCGTCGGCTGTGGCCCTCCCAATTTTCGACCGCGATTTCCACATGGGGAAGCAAGGAAAGCAAAACAATGATATTTTCATTTCATAATTTGACAGCCATTTTTTTTTTTTTTTACTTTAAATTAACTTTGAAATTTCGACAGCTTAGTTTTCATCTCTTGATGATAGTTAACTTGGCTGATTATCTCGTAACTTCTTTTTATTCTTTTACAATCCGTAAATGCACTAAATGATAGGCAGTAGTTTGCAATTTGTCAACTAATTCTCTAAAGTATAGGAGTAATGATAAGATTTTTGCTACAAGAAATCTTCCTTAAAATGTTTCCATGTCAAACAAGCCTTAGACTTACTAATATGGAGAGAGTATTTTAGGGAAACCTAACACTACGAACCTATCAAGAATGTAATGGGGGGTATAGAGGAGTATACGGTGTATACCCACCTAACATTTTTATAGTTCAGCATACATTTTGTTTAATTCAGAGATGTAATGGAGGTATAAGGGTGGGTATAAGCCAGGGGTACACCCAGGTCCGGACGCCTCAAACTTACTAATTCAACACACATTTGCACAGTCCACAGCAAAAAATTTGCAACATGACCATGTAAGTTTATTGTGAAACGGCGAAGTCTTTTGCTCCAAAATAAGTGTTCAGGGGAGGACGCCGAGGTTTCTCCTGGCGTGATTCCTGCCACTTAGACGTTATGTTGATTCTCTGCGCTGTTAGGCGTAGTTTCCCAATGATCTTACATGATCACGTTGCAAATTTTTTGCTGTGGACTGTGCACTTTCTTAATAAAACTATATTTGTTAAGGAGAGAAGTCACCTATATAGCATGAAGATTTGACGTTACATTTCATTTGTACTCCTCTTCTTATAAAAACAATATTATAAATAGGCCTATTATATACAGGGTGATTCTTTTAAAACTCACGGATTTCATTTGGGTCTAAAATTTCTAACTGATGTCCGATTTTCATGCGGTTTGTGGCAAATGATCAAGGAAAGATGGGGGATTTATGGGACTATGTTCACTGATTTAAATTCACTTTTCAGATTCACTTTTATTCCTACATAAACCTTATTTTCCCAAGAACGGGTATTGCAACTAGTAAATAATAAAAATAAACAAGATTTTGTTTTATACCGTACAATATACTACATCAATCAGTCATTTAACAATCCATTTTTCTTTTTCTTCATTGATTTCAATATAACAATGATTCTTGTAACTTAAATGTATTCCAGTTACTATTTCTCTCTCTTCGTTACCTGCAACAATGGGTACAACTCTTACTGAAATTATGAAAAATTACGAGTACTTATACTAAAATATATACCGGTAGTCTATATTATGCTTTAAACAAAATTTATGTTCATAAAATATAAGCAATAGTTAAACATTATAATGAAAAAAAAAAGAGATACACCATTTCTTACTACTATATACATGTGTAGGTTATACTTCTATCTGAAAATGGAAAGGAGCAGTAAAGTAGATGCTAGCTGTTGTCTCGAAGATTGTCGGGGGTGCACAGAATGTCTAAAAACTCACTTAGAAGGATGGCAACACCTATCTCGTCCCACAGGAAAACGAGGAAAAAGGAATCACAGAAAGTTGACAGGGAGATCACCAGGAAAGATGGGAATGAATGTTTTGCTCAGCGTTTCTCGACAACTTGAAACGTTAGCAGACAGTGTAAAACAAAACGTAAATTCGTTAGAGAAAGGACAAAGGGAATTGAAGCGAGTACTAAGTAGTTTAAGTGAAAAATTGGAAAAAGAAAAAGAGAACTATAACATTGGTTCCAAGTGCTCTGGAGCCAAGCATCACAGAAAACTGGAAGAACAAGGACTGAAAATGGCTGATCTAAATACTCAATTATCTACTTCACGGTTACCGGCTCACATAGAGTGTAATAAATGTAGCTGTGAAACGCATCATGCTCAGAGTCATAATCGACAAAGTGAAGGAACTTCCGGTCTCTGTCCTACTACAAAAGTTTACTTGTATGATGGTATATGTACGCAACCATCAGATTTCTGGCGAACAGTGTACTTGTGAATTATGCATACGACAAGAAACTGATTCGTATCCAGTTGCTGAATGTTGTTTTGATACATCGTATTCGCAACCTGCACAATGTACATGTGTCTCTGAAAGACGTCGCATTATAGGAAGTCCAATGTACCTCTCCCCACAGGTTGTTAAGTCATATTACGTTCAAGACCATAAGACTTATGAACAGGGTGGTGAAACGCTTCAGGGTTACGTGAATGCGTTATTCACATGGAACCGAAAGTGGTCGTTAGAGAGTGATATAACTGAATTAAGGACGCCAGAGTCACTAGCAGTGAATAAAGTAGAAGCAGGTATAGTCATTCAACGAGCATCCGAGAAACTGGAAGATTTGCGGGCAGAAATGATGAAGTTGGCCGATGGAAAACGGTGCCCAATAGAAAAGCCTTGCCCGGTGCCAGGAATGAAACCAAGACCTAGCTGTTTGCTGGCTTCTCGTATAAAGGAAAGTTCACCTCAGAATAAAGATAATATACTTTCATATCCTTTTGTGGCATCAGATCGAGGAAATAAGCCACTCAATCCGCAATCAGTAGAAAATATATCAAGCTTAGTTTATGTAGACACGCAAGGAGATTCAGATGAAAATGATTCTTTATGTAAGTATGAAGACGGACGCGAGAAAATTGTACTTGTTACGAATTTAGCAGGGTCTGGAGCAAATGTACAACCACTTACATATCCTATTAAGGAAATTTTCACTAAAGATAATGTTCTGTCTGTATAAGAAGTCTCCAAATTATCATCATCTTCTAATAAAAGAAAACAGGAAGAAAAGAAAATAGAAGAAAGTGAATATAAAAGAAAATCAGAGGAGAAAAATCACAAGTTGAGATGGGAGACAGCTGCCTTGGTAAACAAGTTATACCAATCATTAAGTGTTATACGTCCTGGCAGTATAGCTCCAGTTGAAACAACTTCTTATGCTATAGTACGTGCTAAATCTAAGCATCATTTCAAAGAAATAAATGAGGAATTTATAAACACGTGGGAGCCAACTGAAGAAAATTTCAAACGCCTGATTCAAAAGTATAGATCTTCAAACTCATACACACCAATTGCTGCTGAATGTTATCCATCATGCTCAGCAAAGAAAGCCATGTCCTGGGATGAGACAAAAGCTAAAATTACTAGAGGTAGGCTACTATCTTGTCCATTTAAAGGAAGAAAACATTCACTACAAGGTGATTTTGACCACCAAACGCCAATGCCTTCAGTGGATTCTGAAGAGGAAGCGAGCGCATTACAAGAACAATCAAATGAAGCAAAAACAGGTGAAAATGCTGAAAGTGAAAAGGAAACAGTAGAAGTAGAAATTTCTCCAGAAGAAGCAGAGAACGTTCAAGAGCAATAATATAAGGAAATGAGTGATAACAGTCCTTGTATTTAAAGTTATAATGGACATGAAATATGGCAATGAAGAATATGTTTTATTCAATTAATTTTTAAGATCTTTTCTTGTTTCTACTGTTATGTTGTTGAGTTCTTGGTAAAAAAAAAAAAAAAAATGTCCAAGTCCTTAATAAATGGCTAAGTCTAATGGGTAATTAGGGATTCTTTAAGGGTACAACTGTAGTGCATCTGGATATTTCAGTACTCACTAAACGTTGTTTTGTGACCTCTTGTACGTATCGTTACAGTGTTTGTTTATTTACTGTTACCAGCCAAAGACTGCTGTGCTCAGAAGTTTATATTCTTTACAGCTTTATATTTCCGCAAAATTTACTATATTGCAAAACCAATTGAAATGCCTGTTCTTCACAGGTGGAGAATATATCCATGGAAAGTATTTAAAGCTCTTTCCAATTTAGGATACGAATTTCCATAGAAGTGTAATGATATAAACCCATAAGATTGTGGGCAAAATTTTAAAATTCCTCTCTCCCTTACGACACGCCCTTTAATCAAAGTAAAATAATAAAAATCAAGCCTGAGGTACGTAGGTATTATATTCCAAAATACGTTTGAAAAGGTCAACCGTTTTCCCGTGATGTGATCAGAATTAGCAGATAACGTCGCTTTGAGTAGCGAAACAATATACATACTGATGAGCATAACTAAAGGACGAAAGTAATTTCTCACGCTGTGTCACTCACAAGTACTCGCGCAAATCCAGGGGGGATGAAGAGAACATGTCCCCTCCAATCTTGGAACTGAGGGTTACTATCTCCTCCAATAATCCTATTTGAAATGTGTTTTTTAGGAGGAAATGTGATGATTTGTGTCCGATTGGCACAAAGGAAAGTGAGATGACATTGATGTCCCCTCAGAATAAGCTTCAAATCTGCCTGTCTCCCAATGTTGAAGACAACTTTGCTCCCCTGATCCTCCACAGCATTGATTTTCAATTATAAATATTTTGAACATCGCCTTTTAAAAAAAAAATATTATGGGAACGGTTTTACCCGTTGCCCCCAATGCTGAAGACAGATTTGCCCCGCTGCTCCCAAGTAGCATAGATAAGTGAAACTTGAAACATATAGAAAATAATGCTCCACTTCACATACTGCTTCCTCTAGTAACAGGAGCACACTTTGATATTATGGTCTGAAACTCATAATTCTAACGTTAGGTGTTATGATATGATAATACAGTAAAAGTTAGATTGAATATTCAAAAGCAGATGTCACAATTGACAGGACAACAAGTTATCTAATGAAATAGTCTAACTATTCCTTTATTAATCGTGAAGCGATTTGAGGAAACGTGGCAGAATCATTTGGTCCAGATGTCGCCTTTTTCATAAGTCAAAACAGCGGAAAATATTAATTTGCTTCATTGGAATTCTATAACAGATGCAAGAAATAATTAAAATCACATTGACTAATATAAGCATAACTCGTTGTTGGTAAAAGGTATCAAATATCAAAATTAGAAAGTTGAAAGCAGTATCAGATTAAAATATATGTAGCATATAATAATTATGAAGTAACGTTTACCCTTTATTGGTAAATATATATTTGAACGATATTGTTAAAATGTACAATCTCATCTATTGTCTAGACTAGGGCTTCTCAAAGTGTTCTCCGCGTAGCCCTAGGGCTTCTTAAGAAGTGATCAAAGGCTCCGCGAGATGCTTGGGAATACTGAAGAAAGAAACCACGAAACACAAAATAAAATAGCTATTTCAAAACAAAAATTCTCAACTCAATGGGATAATATTTTCAGATTAGATTGCTCATGGTTCGAAGATTTTTATGGTACTATGTATACTATGAATCTCCGCGCATTTCGAATTTTTTGCTTTCTGATAATTACCAGTTGTGACCAGAAAGCAATTTTCTTCGCATTAAGTAATATTACATTTCAAAATATTTGCTGACCGTTTCTCTACATTTGCTAATCTTCCATTCTTTTGCCAGAGTGTATATTCCATCGATTTTTTTTTTAAAAAAACGTTTATGTCTAAAAATATTTTTCCTCCCATGGATTTTATCTTCCATCTCTACCTGCTTCATCTCCACAGGAAAGAAAATATGCTTTGTAAAAGTATATAAGTTGCCCGGTGGATGTTAGTATCTAGATAATCCTTTTCTAACAGCAATTCAGGTGTTCTGCAGAAAATTCCATATTTCTTTTGCTTGTTTCGCTGGCTCCTTTATAAAAGCGGGTAGAGCGTGCAGGAATTTGAATTATTTTTATATCCGCCCCTTAGTTCACTAAGGTTGTCACAAAATTGTTTTTTTCAGGAGAAGCAAAAAACGAAATCAAGATATGAACTTCTTATTCATTAATTTTCCACTTCTATCAGAGTTACAATGTTTCACAGACATGAATGTCTACATATTTCAAATGATATTACAAACAAATTTCAATGAATTATATTAATAACAATGCCTATTTTTGTATTATTACTGCAATTAATGGACATCAGTCTTTAGTTTTCTTTCAATTCATTCGGCGTATTTTCAATATAATGCATTGGATGTATTCCTGAGAACGATACTAAATGGATTATAGCATTAAATGTGTTTCTACCTATATTTTTTAGTTTTATTTGCTTTAACATTGCTAGGTTAATGTTAAATAATGAAGTAGTAATTCAATATTAGTATTATTACCTATTACTACAAGTAGAGGGGTGCAGTTGTATCCCAGGGTTTCCGGATCATTAGAGTAACTTGGGTAAAGATGATCTACTTTTTCTTTATAATCTATTTTCCACTCCTGCAATTGAGGTGAGGTTGTTGAATTTATGAGCAATTAGAAGACTGATGTCTTGTTTGTGATACCTCAAAAGACAATTTTATTTCAGTAAATTTAAGAACTTAAAATAAACAATTTACCAAAACCTTCAAGTGGAGCATCTTCGGCATGCATGTGGGGGAAAGATGCCTCAGTTCCACAATTTTTGAAAATGTGTTCATCAACATCATAGAAACAGGCAACTACGCCTTTGTACCACTAATATACTTTAATTTCTACTAACTATCTATTTAATTATAAAGAAAATTTTCAACAAAATGACAAGTATTCTCCATGTATATTTTCTAAATCCGTTTGCAAACAATAGATAAAAATAAAAGAGAAAAAAGAATTGTGAACCTTACATATTATTATCATTTGTTCATTTTTTCAAACTTCGATTCTTGCGATCACAATTAATGCAGTGGCATGCAGTGAACCTACAGTTTAAATCCAAACCACCGTAATAGTTCAAATTTTCCAAGGCGTTCACGCCGGAAATCGAATACGGAACTTCGTGCACAAAGGGACACGTACTAGCCACTAGACCAGAGGAGAGGATGGCTTTCTTTTAATTTGTATAAACCTGCTCCTTGTAAAAGTAATGCGTCCCCTTATAACAACTTGCTAGCTACAACGCTGGTACATCTATGATGATATCTGATTTATTAGTGGAAATGCTCTTCATTTTGCAATGAACGAATAGTTGATTTGGTAGCTCAGTGGTAGAGCGTTCACCTCTGGTGCATGTGGGTCTCTGGTTCGATCCCAGCTCGCGCCAAGTGAACGTTGTGGTGGACAAACACAGTGTGCGTGGGTTTTGTCGGGTTTTCCCGTTTCCTCCCAATTTCTTCACTCAACCATTTCATTCATTTCTCATCATCACCGTCTCCTTTAGCCTAGCCGGCATAACCATGAGACATAAAAAGAAACTCAACTCAAACTCAAAGAGTTGGATTCCCATGTAAATATCTAGAATTTCCAATAAGCCACAGTAGAATTTGAAGAAATAGAGGTAATTCATTCATTTGTGATTCGTTCGATGATTCCGATTCCAATTTCAAAGGAACTTATTCCTTACAACAGTTCCTTCAATGTCCCAAGGAACCAGTTCCTCCGAAACGGAATCATGGTGGTTCCTGCATTATATTGGAATTCTCGTAGTAAAAGGAAGTGAAATAATACATGAATTTTTATTATTCACTTGAGGGAGCAATCCCCCTAACCCCCAACACCAACCACTACTCTATATAAAAATTAAAAAAAAATATATTAAACAAAAAATAACTGCGTACTTACAAAATTATATAGATGACTACAATTCAACTGCTTGTCTCATACATGTTACATACTTCTCAACAGGCCCGCAACCAGCCATAGAGGTTTGGGGGGGGGGGGGCAAGTCATTAAAAATTCTCTTGCACATATCTAAATTGTGTTTTTTGTGTTGAGGTCTGGAGGGGCACGAAAAGTTTATGGGGGCAGGCCCCCTCTAGTTGCGAGCCTGCTTCTCACTAACACTGGCGTCACTACAAAATTTTATTTTCCATAAGTAATATGCAAGCTGCAAAATCATGCTTTCAGAACCATGTGTCAAATTCAAATTGCGTTTCAAGTAACAACACAAATTTTCAACGTTTTTGCGTGTATTCTCAACTATCAGTATCTACGAAATTACACGAATGATCAACAATTAAATGAGTCCACTTACCATCTTCCATTTCAGAGTAACCTCTCTATCAATCGGCTATAACAACTGAATTTTTATTCACATGTTTCAATGTTACATCAAGGATATTGTTAGCATTTGGGTCATTATCTGGAGACTCACTAAGGAAAATATCACCCGTTTCTCCGCAAATTTCAATAAGCATTCAAATGGCTTTTATTCTTAACCGTTGTACATTATATTTTCTACAACCGAAGAGAGCTTCATCAACTTCAACACTTAACCCTAGTCTTCCAATAAGACCTACGGAATGTCTTACAACCGCTTCCAAACATACTTCTTTGCAATAAATCAGTCAATCACAAACATATTTTGAACAGATTAATCTACCTAGGCATACATCACTTTCCGCTAGCATTGATAGTCACTTTCAAGTTCAATCTTACAATTGCAAACTTTCGAGTTGTATCAATGTTGCCATCTGAGAGCCATTTGAGAGGATTTGCTAATAAACTAGATCTTACACTCTTTGGAGAGTAACTGCTAATTAATCCGCTAGAGGTCTTGTAGACATAATCATCTGTTCAGTAGCAGCTAGGGGGAATTGTACAACAATAGCAATCATTGGTACAGAGAGATACGACATGAACAGCCGAGGGCTACCTCTTACCCTTGCTGGTCTATTAGCAGATCGCTGCCCGCACATTCTAGAAATATTCTATGAAATCTCAGATTTTGTGAGATATGGAAGTCAACAATTATGCCATATTGTTTTTAGAGGAAAAAATGTTGCACGTTGTTTTGTGATACTCTATGACAACATATTTCAATAATGCATTTGAAGAAATGGCGCGAAATCACACATAAAATGTTTTAGTTAAACAAGGTGGCTCCTCTAGAGGGCCACGTAAATTTCAAAATGAAATGCTTTCGTTTTGCAACAGATTACACAATAGAGCTGATTCTTGTCAATGTAGTTAAATAAATATAATGCGCAAGTATGCTGCTAATAGTGCAAGTATATTGAATACGCTTAATTATGTCTGAAAGTAGAGACTGTGAATGTTGTTTGGGCAAGAGCCTTTCTAAAAGAAATGGATCACATAGAGATGTAGATATTTTGCTAAGATTTGCACTTCAGTTGAGCAAGATAGCTCGTAATATTCGATTAGAAAGAAACCTCATTGATGAGGAGAAGAGAGATCTCAGAATTGATAAGGAGAAGTCGGAGAATCTTGAGAATTCTAAGGAAAACCAGTCAAAGCCTGCAGACAGTGAACCATTAGATGAATGCACATGTCCAGAGATTCCTTAAGGGATGAAGCACACATTATTCCTCATGATACATGCAAATGGTGCTGTAACTGTAATTCACCAATTTCTGAAGAGTTGTTACATTCTATATCGCAGACTAGTGAATATTCTTCTCCAGATTGGTTACCAAATACTCAAGTGCCTTCTGCATCACAACCCTGCATGTGTCCATTTTCTTCATATTTACCACCAGAGCTTGTCTCACCCATATCCCCATCACAAATGCATAATTGTTCTGAGGACGCCTCATTACTGCAGGCACCGTTTGTGTCTCAGCAACAAGTGGGTCCTTATCTCGAGAGTTGTGGAGGATTCTTGCCTCGTCAAATATCACAGACTCAGATGGATTCTTATCTAGATAATTCAACTGATTTTCAGGTACCTTCTGTACCACAGAGTCAAATGTATTCCTGTTCTGCAGATTGGTCACAATGTAATGTAATTCCAATTGAAAATTTAATAAATAACACAAGAAGGTCCCAAAAGCATTCTCTCCGAACGTCTGCAGACATTGATGCCGCTTCTAGTAAAGAGCTATTCCAGAAGATTTCATGGGCTGGATCTGGAGATAATACGTCTAAACTCATAGAAAAAACTAAAGCAAACCAGACGGATTTTTCTAGAGTTTATTGCCCTCATTTAAGTGCCCGCTATGGTCTTACTAGTGGAATTGGAACTTTGATTGCCCAATATAATGAAAAAGAGAAAATAAAACAGATTCTAGCGAAAGATAAATTTAGTGTAGAATCTGAGCCAGAGCCAGCGTCAGTAGATATTGTTCCCAGTTCACAAATCATTGATGAAGATGGTCATGTATTTATTATTGTCGTCATCCTCATGTGAAACTCGTGATTCTGTAATAGACCTTAGTATGAGTCAGCCAAGTGTAGGAGAGATATCAGCTGTTAAGGATGGGTATTTAGGCGTTGAAAGTACAAGATAACCTCTCTGAAAACTTGTCTGTGGGAGACTCACTTACCGAAAACCCTGAAATGGGAGCTATTGTAACTATCGCCACGGGATCCACGGAAGCAATACCTACCGAAAATTTGGAAACAGGCAAAGGTTTCACTTCCGATGTCCCTACAAAAACAATGCCTCCAGCACAAATTGGATCTAGGAAGCGGGTATGCTGCAGTGGGAAAAGACCTTGTACTTGCGTAAAAACTAAACCACTCTTTGCTCCTTTTCCTTCATCACTTGCAATCGAAAAGCAAGGATTGTTCTTGCAATGTTGTTGTTACTCTCTTAATGGTGTTACAGATAATATTGATGCTTATATGTGTTGCTTTAAAGAACAATATTCAGCTCTAGATAGTAATGCCATGAATAATAACGACCAGTGTCCCCATCATACAAAGTCTAAAGTAGAATTTGCGAAACATGAACGAGACGCTTTGCGTAAGGAAACGTTAAAACTTACGGAGGCAATTCTTCGTTCAATAAACATTTATCGAAATAGCTCTTTCTTTTCACATAAAACATCAAGACGGAGCTAATTATCATAAGATGATAGATTTTTACGATTCTCACTTCAAACTGAAGGAAAATTATGTGTACATATAATTAAAATACGATATACTGTATATATACAGAGAGAAGCAATATCATATTGTCCATTGTAGAGCATAAATTAAGACACTGTGTCAGTGCACTCTCAGAATTTGAATTAAAAGATAAAATGGACTAGGTGTTTCAGATGAAAATACAATTTGAAAAATAATGCATATTTTTGTCTTATTTTGAGTGCATTGTAACACTAGAGGAGCCAACTTAAAATACGTGAGTATCTCACCAAAATCTCTGATAATACTTATTCACTGCCATTGACTCTGCTATTCCCAATCCAATACATCATTTTTTATTTCAGGGGTTCCCAACTAGCCCAATAGCGTGACTGTCACGCAGTCACATACAGATGTTGCGAAGATCTTAGAATTTAAAATTCACAAATCATTTAATAATTATTTAAAATCACTGTTGAGACAGACTGTACCAGTCAACGCCTCCAGAGACAACAACAATGCTCATAGACAGTACCACATAGCCACTACTTTACAGAAACTTACGGGCCTTCATTATTATCAATCTATACTTATATACTATTATCAGTGGCGTATTTAAGGGGAGGGCTTCCAGGCTTAAACCCCCCGAAATTTTATTTACTATTTTAAAGTAAATGAACTATCTTGCAGAATTTTCATATTTCCAGGAATAAAGTTAACAACCCCCCCCCGAAACAAAATCGTAAATACGCCACTGACTATTATATTGAAGAGTAGAAATGAGCGACTTAATCACTTCCTAGATTGTACTACTATAGGTAGAAACGTGAAATTTGGACAGAATATTCCTCTTGTTACGAAAACAGCGTACATGGGGATTCAAACGTTTTGCCAAGAATATTGTATCTTACGAATCCCTGAAGTTAGAAAAATGAAATTTTGCATATAAACTCAATTTTGTAAATAATATTGAAATTTCCTTTTATTTATTCACAATGTACCGAATCTAGGGATTCACTTAAGTTGGAGATGCAACATTTGTATGCAAACTTTAAATTAAAAATAAAGAAACATGCATTTCAGTCCTTTAGAAAGTTACACTCCTAAATAGGAAAAGGGAGTAATTTCTATAGTGTTCAAGTTTACCATTTCTTCCTGAGAAACTTCCCAATTTCAGAATTTGCTTAAGTATTGTTTATGTAATGTGGACCTGTCATTTTGGAAAAAAATAATTTTAGGCATGGAAATTGTATCAATTTTAAGATGTAAATGATCCATCTTTGTCCATGTCAAGAGATTTTGTTTTAAAAAAAAAGTGAAAAGATGGCTTCAGGACTGTCTTAAATGTAAGGTGTATCTTAGGTTGTGTACAGGCAGAAATATACTGTAGCCGCCTTCCTCCTTTTATTCTTCTCCCCGGTTGAGGATAAAGGAGTATACCTGAGAGATTTTTTAAGCACTTAATTGAACTTAAAACCAAGTTATATGTGAAAATAGAGTTCATAATTAATAATGAAAATAAAATGAAATCTTTCAGTTTAACGTCCCACAATTGGACGGACTCAGGGTAAAAGGTAACAAGTCATTTTTATTCATTTTTCAGGAGAGTCATCTTATTCCCTTTTACCCAGTCTGGATTCCATTGTAGCTTAATTATTCCCTTTTGCACGTCCCTTGTACTTGTTTTTGGTCACGTTTTTCTCATAGGGCTTTTCATACAAAAAAGCGCCATTTAAAATACTACAACTCTGTGTTAAAAACCGAAAATTGTAAAAAAGTGACTTGTTACCTTTTACCCTGAGTCCGTCCAATTGTGCCCTTTAAGCTAAGGAAGACGTTGATTAATGCAAGTGAACGATGATGGAACAAATTGGTGGAATGAGAAAGTGGGAGGAAATGGGAGAACCCTGAGAAAACCTACGGACACGATGTTGTTCACCACAAACTTACGTGGCCGGGGATCGAACTAGCGACCACACGTACTAGAGGTAAGCTTTCTAACAACTGAACCACCGTGGCCCCCGAGTTCATAATTAAGAATAACATTAGGTACCAAAAGATGGATTCATGTTAGGTATTCAACAAGGCGAGTTTCCAATTCCAACAGTGAAGAGAAGGGATAGACTGGAACCACTTTAAATCTGATTCCTCAGGAACTGTATTATTCTGAGCATGGAATAATGGAAAAAATCATAAGGGATAAGAGCTTATTCAAGAACGATGATATTTTACCCTTTATTGGAGAATATAATTTGGTGTTTTTAAAAAGTGAATGTGTGAAATTCAGTATATAAACTTTTAACTAAAAATAAGAGAATACATGTTCGAATGTTTTTGAAAATTCTTCTTCATATGAGGAAAGGGTAAACTTTTATAATATTGAAATTTTATTCACAAAGAGCCCAGTGTGGTAAATCGCTTAAGTTGAAGACGTGAAATTCAGTATAGAAGCTCTTAAATAAAAATAATGGAACACTCGCTTTACCATTCTCGAAAATTACAATCTGTAGATTAGAAAAGTAAAACTAACATCGAAAAAGAGAATGGAAAGAAGCTAATGTCTAATTGGATAATGTCAAGGATACCTGGATAACACAGTCTTCGAATTTTAAGGAGGCTGAAATGGGAAGTATTTTTGCATACGTTTGAAGATAATTTCGAATTACCTATACGAGCCGCTGAAGTTCTCACTGCTGTGAATCAATCAATATCAGGAGATGCACAAATCAAATTTATAGACTTGATTGCAGTATCAAATCAAGAGTTGGAAGCCTTAGATGTTTCTATTCAAGAATAAATTAGGTTTTCTGAACAGTGCCAGTTTCTTGAAGGTTCTTATATTTGATAAGTCTTTTAAGGAGCTTCATAAGAGCTTACAGGAAAGGATATTGGCCCGCAGACAGTAAATGATATCCTTCCCACTTTTCAGCTATTTGATAGAGTTAACGTTTTGGGATATGGATTACTTTTCCTCGAGCAAATGCTTAATCTTGAAACAGTTCATCATAAAATAAATTTAAAAAATAAATATTTTGCTGCTCAAGGGGAAAGTGCGAGCTGTAACACAGTGGGTATTGAACAGACTATAAATCATTCTCAAAAGTCAGCTGGAGGGATTATTAGCTAAACAAAAACGAAGAAATGTATTGCAGAATGGGAACTTGCTTATGAAGTACTACTCAAAAGAAAGAAATTAATGTTACACCATGTGATTATGAGTTGAAAATGCATCATAAATAAACGGGACGGCTCAGAAAACGTTTAAAAGAAACACCCAAAACATGTTTCAGTACGCTGAGAGTAGAGAAAAATCCATATATTGTGAGTGGTGAAGTGAGGTTTCATAACATTCTAACCAAGAATGTGTTATAGTATTGACCGCCAAGAAACTTATGCAATTCCTAATGATAGCACAAGAAGCTTTTTCCACATTTTGACAGAAAAGTTATATCTCATTCGAAATCACTGACAGCATCCGTTCACAAGCAAAATCTTCCAAGATTTCGAAATGTGACACAGCTTACCATGCAAACTAAAAAGAAAACTGCTAGAAGCATTATTAAAGATCATTTACCACTACTAAGAAAAGTACAACTTACCAAGGAGAAAAGGGGGTGGATGGCAGAAATTCTTCACATATTTCACTTTCATCTTTACTAGATAAGAACAATGTCACTACCAACTCCATGAAGTTTCAGCTCATGAATATTTTTATAAAAAGATTCGATACCACAGTCATACATTTTCAAAATATGATACTCTTAAAACATACGTTGTCTTTGATATGAATCAATTTCGAAGACTATCAGTTAAAGGAAGTGACACAGTTAAAAACTATTTTACATCACTTGTGCAAATTCAGTCGTGTCGACTAAGGGGGTGCCTTGTGTCTTATTTGATAGTGGCCTTACTGCAGCAATATCAATCAAATTGTAAATTCACTGAAATATCTAAGAATTCTTAAAAAAGCTGTTGAAGAGCCTGATACGCCTTACTCTTCATGATTTTCTTGCTCTTAAACATGGAACGCAATATGTCGCAGCGGCGGCTGATACTATATGTTGCATGGTTGTGCAACCGGATATTTTTTTTAATACTAAAGATATTTTTAGGTATTAAAGTAGTGTATCAGTATAAAATAAACTTTTGCTCTTGAGCACAAAACAGTATTGATGCATTTCTTAAAAAAAAAAAAAAACAATAAAAAAACTGAAAGAAAGAGAGTGGTTTACATTTCCAGTTGCAGAGAGGCGTTGCCACTGGAAGCAGTAACATTGAGCATATGGCAGCGAGCTCCTATCTCTTAACATGAGGAAGTGGATTTATTCCTGCGTCGCTGCTATCCTCCCGTATTGCTCCCTTCCAGTTGCACCTTTTTCTGCCACTGGTATATAGTCAGCTTCTGTAATAGTTACGAATTCCTTCGCTTGGCAGAGCTTGACTCAATTGATAGAGTGAGTGAGATATAGATGCTTGGAAGAAAGAAACAGAAACTCACAAAGAGCAAATACGCGTCTGGTGGTAGCAGGGGCGGATCCAGGCTGAATGTTTGGGGGAGAGCGGTCGTTCGAAGTCAGTAAGTTTTATTTTACATTTATAATACAAAGGTGAAAATTCTTGTTATAGGTTTTATTTTTAAAATAAAAAATTCCTATTCTGGGGGGGAGGGCATCGAGTCTCGAAGCAGAAAATGTCTTACCACCGGTCTAATTCCTGGCCCTGTGTCTTTCGTGCACATGATCCCGTGTTCGATTTCCGGCGGAGAACTTAAAAAAATAATCTCAAATCATTCACTTTCAATACTCATCTGTCTCCTTTAGCCTAAATTGCTGGAATGTTAAACTAATATTTTTTTTTTCATTTTCGAAGGAGAAAAATCTTAGATTTCATGTTTCTTTATAGTAGAACAACAGACAAAAATACGTGGTTACTGAAAATGGACTCTTTGTTCCTTATATTCAGACAAAGAAATGCTAACAAAATGCGTATTGTCGGAGAGAGAGGTGCTTCTGTACCCTAAAGAAAACAAGCAGAAAATATTTGCGGAAGCGATGCTTTCTATTCAGAAAAACTTGGCGAGCAGCATTTCAGATTTCAATGAAGTCATAGAAAATTTGAAGCTCGAAAAGAGCGAAGAAAGATCTTCCATTTTAAAATAATGCATAGTTTACTTAATTAAATAATTTTGTTTAATTGCGTGCATGAATATATGCAATTTTCTTGCTTTTTTCTTCTTTTCGGGTTAACGATATCATTCATGGCTTACAGCACATGCTATATATTCGATTTATCTCTTGTTCAATGACATGAGTGAAGAAGTTTTGTATATAAATAGTGTTAAACGTACATTGATAGTGGTTGTTTGAAAAAAATGGAAATAGCTTATATTAAACCAATATTAGAGAATACATTTTAATCAATAAATATACAAATAGAACTTAAAAGGACTTTCCTCTTCATATTTCCTGAATATGTTTTGGATAAGACTCAAGAATGCTGTGGGAAGAGAACACTTGCGTGTACCTACACATCTTTGATAGTGCAATATTGCAACCGGTGCTTCTACAGACCACGAATCGCTACTGATCCGTCGTAGTCAGGGGCATAACTAGAGGCTTGAAAGCTCTTGGCAAATTTTTACGCTGGACCCCCCCCCCCTTCTGGTTTCTATAACTGACCATTGACATCTTTACAAATTTTATAATAATTGAATTATTTTTATATTCTGCATTTAGAAATATGAAACTCTAAATATAATTTATACGCAAACTTTATTCTTTATTTAATGTTTTCATAAATGTAGTATTTTATTACATTTTCATACCTTAAAATTCCTTTCTGCTATAACTTTGGCAAAGTTATGTATTACCAGCCTCCTAGCCAAGGACTGCTCTATAAAACAACTGCTACTCCCTTCAATCTTTCTTGACTAATGGTATTCATGATTTTCAATTATTATTTTATGTTTGGAAAATGAAAGCTCCGCATTCGCACTTGTGACAGTAGTGATCAGAAACAATATCAATATTGTAGAAATTTCCGGAAAACTGGATGAAAGGAAGTTTTATGTTTTTTTTAACCATCAGCAGAGAGACTTGCTCACTTATTATGGCCACTTTAGAGATCGTATTGCTAATTCTTAGAGATCCGCATAATCCATAATTGTCAAGAGATTCGCATAGTTAAAATTTCTCGGAAAGTACTAAAGAAATATCTTTGCTGTATGTTTCTGTAAACTCGTCAGGTACAAACGATCAGTGTTGCTTAAATTTTAAAAGATTTAGGTTCCAGCACCAAAGTTTGATATCACTTCACTCAAGCTATTCAAATGACATTGTATTTGACTTGACGCGAAATAAGTTTTCAGTATCTCCTAATCGTTCTTCTTCAGAAATTTCGTATAGTCACACAGTACTTTCGTGTGTCGAGTTTGAAGAAATTCAGGCTGAATGAACTAGCTTTCTGCGATTAGATGTTTGCCTTCTCCTCCAGTTCTTCAGTTTTTTTTAATAATTTTCCAGCTCTTCAAGGCATCTTTATAAACCTTGTGCACCTTTTGATAAATCCATATCTTCGCTTGATTTGTGTTTCGTTCATATTTTTCATTCTAAAACCATAAAATAAACTAAGTTATAGTTCTCAATATGCTTTTTCACGGCTTCAGCTCCATTTTTCGGCAGACTTATGGTAGAACTCAGCAGAGTAACCTTACAAAGAGCCTTTTGAATATCTTGAAATCTTACTTTTAAAACAAAAACTGCGTCATACCCTTCGGTCCATCTTGTTGGATTAACTTGCTCCAGTATTACATTTTGGTCATATGTACTGAGTATTGTGCCACTAAAATACTTATCATGTGGTTCGGATTCCATGTTAATCAGTTGATCCTGTCTCATATAGCCTCTTAACTGAAAAGGATGTTAAACTCAAAATCAACTCAACCCAAGAAAACACTTACTATTATTCCATTATGACATTACCTAAACGTAATACCATGTGTTTATTTTCTTTTATACTAAGAACACTATCTTGGAAAATTTTTAAAGAAAGTATCTAAGGCACAGTATCACAATTGGACCCTTTCATCTGTCCAACCATTCTGCGTTATGCCCCTGATCTTTGAACTGATGGTTTTGTTTTTCTTATTTGTTTTAATATGATCCTTCATGTAAGTGGACTCTCAGAATTATGGATGCGAAAGTTGGGCCAGATATTACTGTGTATTAATTTACACACTTGTGAACGAAACAGATCCTCTTCTTACGTCACGATTTCTCACAGGGTCTGATGTGACCAGTGAGATAGACAACAAAATATCCGTCACGCGGGATCTACATGTGTTATATATCGTTGGAAAGGTCACACCGAGTATACCTCACATGTGAAATGCCTCTCTTGTATAGTGCTTATACGAGGTGGAGACCATTAGAAGTTCCCAACAAGACACCCTCTGAAACATCAGAAAAAAGGTAAAGAAAAGCGACTACTAAAAATCATGGGCACGTTGGTTTTATCTTTGTAATTTGAAATTTCAAACATAACATACTGAGATACGAAAACTTCACTAGCTCCGCTAAATTTAAAGCTACAGAAAATATATTGGTACTGTTGGAAACTCTCAGTAGGGGAAGGCGTTGTACCTTTGAAACAATGTACCTTTGAACACCTGTGCTTTTCTCGAATTCAGAGCTATCTAGGTGCAGTAAGTAAAATTCGTTTGAAAGAGTAAATTAAAAAAGAGCACTACAAACGAGATTGGCTGTTGTTTACTGAATGTTGTGCCGAGTAATGTTCCTTTTAATTTTTCACTCCCAAAACAAAGATTTTTTGTAGTTACCTTTTGAGTTTTGTGTTCTTCAGTTTTCGCAACTTATTTGATATTTCGATATTTATTTGTCCAAACTTGGGATAGAATCATTAGTGAGTACAGTAATATTTTTAGTTTTAACTTCTGTGCAATATTTAAGCTAATGGAGAACTTTTTCTCGTAATGGTGACCCTCTTGTACCTATGAACGTTAATGGATCGTGTACCTTTGAACGATAAATAATACTGTTTAAAGGTATACGATGTAAGTAGTTAAAACCATTGATATATTTTATATAGGTTAGGTTAGGTTATAAAGTTATTAATTATAATTTTAAGTAGTTTCTAAATATTCACTTGTTTTTACATGTGTTTCAGGTAAAATGACGAGAAGTAAGACTCGGAGAGAAAAAAAAGAGCCCATTGATCCTAAAGCTATGAATGCAGCTGTTGCTTCGCCCCCCCCCCCCCCCGAAAAAGAAGCTAAACTCTTTTCGTGAAGCGATCCACAGGATGACTTTTCTTTAAACTCACGGATTTCATTTGGGTCTAGAATTTCTATCTGAAGTTTCATTTTCATCCAGTTTGTGGCAAATGATCAAGGAAAGATGGAGATTTATGGGACTATGTTTACTGATTTAAATTCATCCGGGGCAATATCTATCACGCCTCAAGAAAAACAGCAAGTTTTCGTCAGTATACCTTACAATTGGAATGAGGTGCGGTGCGGTGTGAAAATTTGAGTTTTCTTCGTTGGATGGCAACTTCACCAAGGTCAAGAAGAAGCAGGAAACTGGACCGCTGTACTGGGAATTGTGTAATACTGTTCTGTAGTAGTGTGTGAGTATGATCAGGGTACAGTGAGAATAGTGTACTCTTTGGAACAACATGAGTTTATCGTTAAAAGTTTTGAGAACGGAATCTGTTATTGTTATGCAAAGGGTATTCAGAAACAAATTTGACTCACGTTCTGCCCCAGACAGGAACATTGTGGTTGTTAGTGAATAAATTGGAAGAAATAGGATCGCTTCTGAGTGAGATAGGGAAGCATCGTACCCCGCACGCGGCTGTTGTGGAAGATGTCAGTTATCGATTTCTTAGGTCGCCCAAGAAATTTCTCCGTCGTTTGTTGAAAGAAACCGGCTAGCTACCCACATGTGATTTATGGGTGTTACCACTAACACTTAATTTGTATTCTCACAAACACTTAATTTGTATTCTGCAATTTCGCTACAAAAATCTAAAACCTCATTCCAATCGTATGGTACACTGGCGGGATTTATTGTTTTCTTGAGGCGTGACCGATATTACCCCGGATGAATTTAAACCAGTACACATAGTCCCATAAATCTCCCATTCTTCCTTGATAATTTGCCATAAACCGCATGAAAATCGAACTTCAGTTAGAAATTCTAAAATCCGTGAGTTTTAAAAAAATAACCCTGTACAAAGTAAAGTTAGATGATCTACAATGTGACAATGTACTTAAAGTCCAGTTCTTCGAAACCTTTTTCATACAGTGTTAGATACGATACAAAGAGGGTGTTTTCTAATAGTGACAAGAGATAACTTACAGAGTACCTGAAAACATGTGCAAAGATGAACTATGTTTTAAGCCAGGCAATCTTCAAGTTGGAACAGAGGGTGGGCCAATCGCTAGTGTCGGGAGCCGTACGAAAAAATATATAACATTTTCACAAGAATTGAATAGCCAAAATAGAGAAACTTGTTCATTGTACAGTAAAAGAACAGAAACGGAAAAACTTCTATAACGGTAACCAAAACATTTATTTACTAAAAAAATGCACAAAAATATATTTACTTAGTATTTTAGTGCGAAACTTGATCTTTTATGCTTTGGATTAGTCTCTCGTTGTACGGTGGTAAATTCGATGTTCCAACTCGAAGGATACATTTAAGGTGGCTATCAGTTATTCAGGAAAAAATTCAATTCAAGTTAAGAGGTTACATAAGAAATGCATTATTAATATGGGATCAGGCGGGTCGGATGAAAGGGTTCGGTGGGCCACATCCGGCCCAGGGTCGGCTGGTTTAAGCAAAACAATCTGCAAGGGAATTAGGTTACAATTTTGCCGTTTCTAAGAGGAAGAAACACACAAGTCAGTGGGATCTCAACGAAATTGCGGGTGAGAAGTGGATGCGCTTATTTCTGAAAAGATACAAACAGGAACTTTCATTGAGAAAGTCAGAAGCAACTAGTCTTGTACGATCCACAAGCTTTAATCGTGAAAACGTAAACTGTTTCTTCGAAAATTTAAGAGGGGTTCATCGTAGTTACGCACTAATCCCAGCAGAACGGATATGTATGTAGACGAAACAGACTTACCAATAGTTCAGGAATCCAGAAGTATTGTAGCCCCTAACGGAATGAAGGAAGTCTGCGCAGCAACTTCAGCTGAACGTGGAAATACAGTGACAATGATAGTAGGAGTAAATGCCATCGGTAACCATGTACCACCTAAGATGATTTTTCCCAGGGTAAATCTCAAACATTTTATACTAAAGGGAGCACCCAATGGAACGATTGGAGCAGCAAATTCTAGTGGTTGGACAAATGAAAATTGCTTTCCTCAGTTTTTAGACTATTTTATCAGCCATACAAAGCCAACAAAAGATCGACGGATTCTTCTTGTTCTTGACAACCACGAATCTCATCTTAGTTTACAAGCAATTGGAAGGTAATGAGAAGTTGGGATAATAATCATGACACTGCCTCCACACACTTCAAACAAAACTGTGTTTGGACAATACCAATTGGTAGATGTATGGCATCCAAACAATCCTAGAAAGGCATTTGACATTTATGGAATTGCTGAGATTATAGGGTAAGGTTATGTTAAGAGTTGTATATACTCAAGTTTATTGTTCACAAGTTTTTGTTAGAACTCCTCATCCATTTTGAGTAAAATTAATAAAATTTCAATTCTAGGGAACATTTTATAGCTAAACCTTTTATTGCAATTTATAACTATTATTATTTGTGGCTTTTTTTTATATTATTGACGCAGAAACCTTGTAATTATCACTTTGTTCAAAGGTACAAGATGGTCTGTTCAATGGTACATAACAATAATGTACACTCATGTCATTATTATTGTCACATGTCTAAAAATATAATTTGAAAACGAATTCCCCGGTATTTCTTATAATGTTAGTATGTGTATAATCGGCAAAGACATGATGTGGCAAATTTCATGTCAAAAGAGCAGTAAATAAGAACAATAAAATGAAAATAAAACTTTCGTGTCCATTTAGCAACATTTTGTTTTACTCATTCTAATTTTTGTATTTGTAATTCTTTTCCTATGAAATTTACCACAGGTATACATTTCCCGATTATACACATAGTATCAGTATTAAAAGTATGATGAAAAATCATTATCAAATTATATTCTTACAAGAAGACAGTTATAGATATGCGACAATCATTTTGGACATGAGTGTACCTCTGAACAAAACAGATATTCTTATTATATCCTATAAAAGCTACTGTAATTACGTAATACGTTTACAGATCATCCTATCTGATAGCAAAGAAATGGTTCTTTAAGTATACGGCAAAAATTGGGGGGAAAGTGCTGAATATTAGCACAATTTTGAAACCTCTAAAAGTGTTCACAGATACAACGCCTTCGCCTATGCTTAATCAATTTTATTTCGGTTTTATTTTTGGCACGTGTTAGTTGCATAGTTATTTTCCACGAAATTATATAAATGTATAAAGAAAACTGAAACATCGAAATAAATAGCCGCCAAATTTAAAAATGGCGGAACGGTGTAAGAGGTTTGTCAACTTGTACACTATCCATTCTTTTTAAAGCGCCACAGGAACAAAGTTTCTAGTTTCATTGTATGATGGTACATTCTCGTTTCAGAAAAATATGCCATTCTCTCGTGAACGATATATTGAATTTCAAATTTGACAACTTATGCCGAAGTGCCAGATGTCTATCCAAGTTTTTTTCCCATTACATAGAGATGTCTTACCTGGATATAAAAAGTAACCTAGCGCAAATGAAAGACATAATCCTCAAATTAAGTAAATAAAATACCCGAAAATTACAAATTTCCTCCTCCCTTGAAGGGGGATAAGGGGCCAATGGTAAAATCACATATTAACATAACTTTTGACAACGATTAGAAACTTACCTGTAAACATGGAAACTTTCAGATCTGAGTAATTCATAAATACTAATTTAAATACATACAGTATAATATTTCCCTTATACAAAGAAATTTGAAATTAAAAACACATCTGGGTATTTCCTATAAGAAAAAGATAAAAATTTACAAAACAAATCAATAGCGCTAATTCATGGAAAATAATAGGAGTGCAGGTACGTTAAAAGTAGATATTGAGTCACTGAGTTACTGTTACTTCACTCATGAACATTTAGGCTTATAAGAAACTTCCTATAAATGAGGAAATCTGGAACTTGACAGGAAAAAATAAGCGTTGAATACCTACACAGAAGCTTTCAATTCTGTCAAAGATAATAATCGTACAGCGAAGAGTTTGAATTACTGTGACCTTCAAACCAGTGGCGTAACAAGGCCAGGCGGGGTAGTCTGGCAGACATTCGCCAGGGGGGCGCCCTCAGAAAAAGTAAAATGTTTGTCATATAATCACCTTTTTATTTTTGACATACAAGCATATCATTTAGTAGTACGTTTTTGAGTTACATATTTAAATAGCATTTATAGTTTTTAAGTTGATTGTTTGAAAAATTATATTTTTTTAACCAGACAGAAGAAAAGAATAACGTTAATCCTGGGAAATTCATATAAATAAATACATTTAAATAAAATATTATAGTAATTTTCGAATTTTTTAAAAATTCATTCCTTTTCAAGCAGGATGAAATGGTAGAAGTAATCCTATAACTCCATTCACATTAGTTTTGCACCAAAAATTAGTAAAACTAATTATTGTTTTACCCTGTATTTAGGGGGAGGGGGTTCGAAGTTGATTTTTCGTCTTTGAACGTTGATCTGCAAAAAAAAAAAAAAAAAAACTTGATCTTATTACGCATAGAAATAATTAACCTTGCACGAAATTTTGAAGCAAAGTTATCGCAAATGATGTATAAATGTATTTGTTTAACAATCACCTCATACAGCTCAATGGCCGTTTTACACGGGATATTTAACAAGAACAACAAAGGAAAGAATTTCGGTAGGTATTAGCCAGGGCCTATTTACTAGATATCGTCTTAGAATACCGTAATCAAAATAATCAGCAACGGGATTCGAACCCACGACCTCCCGAATGCAAAGCCAACGCTTTACCAACTTTTTTTTAATTCTTTATTAACAGTTCTATCACATGTACATTAGACAGTTATAAAAGCAATACAAGAGCGAGTTGAAAAAAAAAACTGGTTATAAATCTGAAAAGTTTACAGAATTGTTATGGAGCTAAGACAACAAAATAATTTGCGAAGTGTTGTTTATACTGCACATTCATTTGCTGCAAATGGTATCTTAAATAAGACAAATACACATCGACATGATATGGTCGATGTGTGGTGAGCACATAAAGAAGCGTATATGCAGCGAGCCAGACTACGCTGTTATTTTTTGCTTTAGGAAAATAGTTAAAATCTGGATATATCAGAACATCAGTAGCAGTAATATGAGATGGTGAAGAATGACAAATCTTACTTATGAGTGTACTAAATTTGGTCCATATATGTTGAATCTCTGTACAGTATTGGAAGCGATGCTCAAGAGTATCTATATTATGACAGTAGTCACACAGATTACAAGACACTATACCGAGCTGATATAGTCTGTCTCGCGTTTCGTATTTATTATTAACGATAAAATACCAAAGAGATCGTTGCTGGGTAGTTAAAAAGGGAGCATTAATATTTTGCCAAATATAATTCCAATGAAGTTGTGGTTCTTTCAATTGAATATGAGGCGTGACGATATGTTGCGTTCTGAGATAATGTCGGTAGAGTGCTTTGACAGGCATTAACTCAATTTGTGCTCGTTCAATTAATGCATAAGCGATATCTAAGACGGGTTCACACAAGTGTGGGAATTTAATTCCCCAAGGAAAAATATGAATCGGAGCTTCAAGGTCGATGCAACCTAAACATGCGGAGAGAACAGATGACGACACACTGACCCTATCGTTCGTAAACAATTCAATGCTTCTTTTCAGCAGTAGTGATTTTGCCTGGAGGGCTATGTTTACATAAGTTACGCCACCCTGAGCTGGTAAAAGCTCAAGTTGATCACGTGCAATTCTCAACAGCTTGTGTTTCCACAGAAAGAACAAAGCGTGACTGTTGAGGAAGTTATATGTTTTTGTGGGAAGAGGGAAAATCTGACAGAAATACCACAAAAGACTCAATGCTTTTTGTTTGAGAAATGAATTCCTACTGATCATGTTCATATTGTGAGGCTTATGTTGTATTAAAAGACCACGTATTTTGTTTGCAATTATGTCAGAATTGTAGTGAATGGTTTGTTTGGTGTTATTGAACCATTCAATACCTAGGATTTTAACTGAGTCAGCAATCGTATAGTGCGAACTGTATGTAGTCCGGTATTCGGGGTGTATACATAGTAGTTTTGTTTTGTCTTTATTTAAAATCGCTACAGAAATTTGTTGATACCTGTGTAAAAGGCTCTGAATATCTTCTAAGGTAGAAATACTGTTAACATAGAAATGAACGTCATCAAGATAACTTGCGACAGAAATGGAAGCTTGATAAACTTGTATGCCAGTGAGTCTGGTTTGTGCGGCGTATATGAGAGGTGCAACCGAGAAACTGAATAAAAGGCTCGACATGCTATCACCTTGAAGAATACCATTACAGAAAGGAATGACACAACTGAGACTACCATTGAGTTTTAATTTAGTTGTCCTGTTATGATATACTCCTTGGAGCATGGACAAAAAGGCGCCATTGAAACCAAATTTTTGTAGAACTTTAAAAAGATACTCGTGTGATACCCTATCAAAAGCTTTCGAGAAATCGGTAGATAAAATAGCAACGGGCGTAGGAAAGGCAGTCTCATGATAGGCTATAAAATCTCTTATGTTAGCTAAGGCTTCATGAATTAAAGCTTGTTGCCCATGTCCATATTGACAGGAACTTAATAACTCTCCCACATATTGTTTCATACGAAGCGCGAGACATCGTGTTAAAATTTTTAAGTCTGCACTTAAAAGGCTGATAGGACGATAATTGTCTATGAAGTTAGAGTTAGGCAGTTTAGGGATTAATACAGTAATACCCGTGGATAGAGATTCCCCTAAGGTACAGGTATCTCGATATTCATTGAAGAGATCCGTAAGAAACGGGGCAAGAATATCAATGAAAGTAATATAAAATTCTAATGGTAAAGAGTCAATACCAGTAGATTTACCACGTTTCCCTAATTGAATTGATCTCTTGACTTCATCAAGTTTGAAGGGACTGTTGAGATACTCTTGAGCATTTACATCTAGGTTTAGAGGAATAAAGTCCAAAAGAGATTCATCTTCATTATGTACTACCATGAGCAAAATAAATGACGCGTCTCTTTATTTTGAAGTTTTTTGAAAATATCTCCGTTTTCTTTATATGTTCGAAATTTCGGAAGGTTTCCCCAGCAGGACAGGTTAATAACAAACCCGTTTTTAATATTTGTGTTAGATATTAGCTTAAAATAAAGAAATTAGAAGCAAAACACATTAAATCGACAGAAATCTCGAGAATTACCAACTCTGCTAAAGTGGGAAATTTTCAAGAACGCGAGGGAATTCTGCATTTCAACACGAAGCAGCGACATCTATGCCATTGAGAGAAGCGTGGATTAGATCTACAAACGAAAATTTTAACGAAATATTTCTAGTATGTCTTATTATATGCATTATCAGCGAACTCGAAATATATGAATCTATGCTAAGTATTAACGTATAGATAGTGCAAATAGTGGAAATTACCTATGGAAAAAGACGAATTGTTAGCCCAATCGTAATGAAAAATCGTCTTTACTGTAGAACAGGTTCAGCTTACGTAAGAGAGCAAATAGCTCAGTTAGGTAAAGCAACGAGTTTGTATACCGAAGGTAGACGGTTCGAATCCCGTGGAAGTACTGTTGTCATTTATATCACTAAGGTTATTTTATTTATTTTTTATTTGGGAAAGAATCAAATTGTAATATATGTGTAAAACTCATGAAGATACCAAAAAAAAAGAGAAAATATCGTCGCATTTGCATTAGTGTCTCTAATTTTTGTTTGCAAACAGATTCGTAATTATTTCCCCTGTGCTCACTGATGCATAACGAATGTTTTCCAGTAAATGTTAATTCTAATTTGGAGAATTTTATAGTTTCACAATGTTTCTCACTACATAGTCTTCTATCTACGTGTTTGGATATTTTGGTAACAGATTTCCCTATTAAATGTTTAATTTTCTCTATAAATATTTGTCTTAAATTGAAATTGTTTTGAATTTACTACATAAGCAAAGTTGCCCGAAGGAGGGGAGCTTAAGTAATAGATATTCTACGTAAAAGCAACCTATTGTAGAATGATGATGCTTCTTACCTTCAGCACATAATCTTAACGTTAGAGAGTCAGAGAGAGAAAAATCCTGGTTTCTCCTCCTCTATGACCACCCATCTTAAACCTCTACATATCATTGTTCGTCTCACATAATTTCGGCTCTCCAAAGACATTCATATTTATTATTATTATTATTATTATTATTATTATTATTATTAATGAATATGCCACCCTTACATAATGTTGTAACTTTACACATCTTAGTTTAAAGTGCTTTCTTTAGTAATAATTTGAGCAACCACGTCACAAAATTTAAAATGTATGAGGGGGCACGACGTTTTATTTCCCCTCCTCTCTTTTCAGCACCCTCCAACAGAAGGTATATAATTTCTGAGAAGCAGGGCAGACAAAATGAATAAGAAATATATTTAGAGCATCCTTTCCTCCTTCGTGAATGTAACATCACGTAGCATTTTTTATTCTACTGAAGACGACCCTAGCCCGTTATGGTTAGGTAACAAAAGAAATACCTAATATATTTATAGCGCCCCTTATCTGTAATATTACCTCTTCTTTATTTGTTCGAGGCTTCCCTACACAACCAAGGGTGACAAAAAGAATAGGAAAAGTGTCTAAAGATTACAAAAGACTTTATATTTTGTCAGAAACAAGGCAATATATACACAACATTGCTTTCGTTAACAAGTGTTTCACCCTTGAGTCGCTTATAAAATTATGAGAATAACTTTTGCCGATCATTGTTCTAGAGGGATTTGTCCAGGATGGTTTGGTGTCGAGCTAATAACGATGAGTATGTTTATTTACATCACTGTTAAAGAAATAGCAAACTTTCTGAAAGGAACTTACTTAGGAAACATATCTTCCTTCTACTTAGCCAGAGCCCACTCTGAAAAATTGCATCTGGCATTCTGAGTGAAAGTTCTATGGGACTATTAGAAAAATATATTCCCGTTTTCACGCTGATGGTAGAATTTCTTAAACAGTTATTGAATTACGTTCGAAGGGTAGGCATAAATAGCGCCCCCGCAACAATGTGGCGTGGGGACCGCACAAGCTGCAAGGCCAAAAAATATACAGAAAGTACGCAGGGGCGGAGCAGGCCAAATTTTCACACGGGCAAAGTGTCTTTTTGGCGCCCTTCCCCTAGTAGTAGCCTATATTTTACATTTTATCGTAGTGTTTTTAATAGTTTAAACCAGGAGCGTCATTTCAGATTTTGCTTTGGGGGGGGCAAGACCTCTTGATATAAGTAAAATTTCGCGTTTTTCACTGATTTACTACTATTCTAATGATAAAATCTATATACATCTCAAACTCACGGGGGCAAATGTCCCTCCCTGCCCTCCCTAAATGACGCCCCTGTTTTAAACCCATTTTCAAAAAGAAATCCATTACCTAGGAAAAGTTCACAAAGAATATGGCCCGCTATAAACAATACCAACTCCACCCCCTCTGGTCTAGTGGCTAGCACGCCTGCCTTCTGTGGTACCGGGCCAATTCCCGGTGGATTACTGTTGAACGATAAAAGTGGTTCGGATTCCACTATAATTAGTATCCACATCTCCCTTGCCCATTAAGGCATAACCGTGGAACGCTAAACTCAAGCAAACAAACAAACAATACTTAATTCCCGGCACTCTTTATTCTACATGCCATCTCTCAATTTTTCGATACAGCCCCCTTAGTACTATGAAACTCTCTTCTTCCATAGTGAAATGGAAAAAGATCATATAATTGCCACTACTTTACAAGAATATAAACCAAAAACGTCAGTAGAAAGCACATTATAAAATTTACTTTTTGAGGCTCGTTTTGGTGCCCCTCTTTCTCTGGCGCCCCGGGCAGTCGGCCGGCCCTTAGTCCGCCCTTGAAAGTACGGACGCATAACTAAGGACTGCGGAGGAGAGGTTAACCTTCATGTTATGCCACTGGTTTGACGTGTTTGAAATGTTCAGTAAGTGATCAGTTGGTTTAATAATTTCGACGGTTACTGATGTTTAAAGTTTAGCTAAGACAAAGCTACCTAATCAAATACATTTGATATCGCGATGTCACAATTTGATTTTTCCTCACATAAAAAAGATAAAAATAGTAATAAAAACCCTTACTCGTACTGGGCTCCTAACTAACTAACAACCTAATTCTTACAGACTAGTTGCTCTGACCAACTGAGTTTCGATTTCTTACGCGAAAGAAGTCTGTTATATTAAGAGGCATGCTTTTCATTATCAAAACTGTTCGAAGTAATACGAACATGGCTTAAGAACAGAGACGGAATTGAATTACCACTCGATTGACCTTGAGAGCAAATCACCAAAGCGTAGCTATAAACGTAAGTTCAACATGCATTTCTCTGGAGTTGTGTTCAGTATTCCTATCTGCCAGTCATGCTTGTTCGTAGGAGTAATATGTTACAAACCTAACCTTTCGATAGAGCACAATGACAGAGAATCAAAATTAATGAATTCTTGCCCTTGTGAACTTGGGATACCACCATGTGCAATAAAACTGTCGCGTCTTTTGAAGTGATATTTTATCGAAAATAACTCGTTTTCCTTTATATATATGAAGTTTTTGAGGGTTTCAAAATGAGGAAACGTTACTGACAAACAAGGACGCATTTAGGGGTGGGTCCAGGTGGTCCGGACTCCCCTCTGAAATCCCAACTTCTCTGTAAATTTAGCCTAAATTTAAGGATTATCTTTTAAATTTTATTATAATTTATCCTAATATTGAAGTCGGACTTCTCCCGAAATAAATTACGGCATACGTGCCTGCTGACAATTTTCAATATATTCCTTAAATAAGTAAAATAAATAAATTAGGAGCAAAAAGCTTCAACACGGGCTAACTTTTGTCCACTGCCAATATTGTTAGAAGGGATATTAATAGCAAAAACTGCTAGGCAATGCTGAACCTTGGAACTTCACTCCGAACAGCAAGCTTATTATTGAGAACTACATATGAAACATTTTATCAAAACTTATCTAGCTTTTACCTGGCATGAAATTATTATATACACCAAAATTCACTCTCCTAAAATGTGTATCTAAACATTGCTCTACGTATCTACGAAGCAATGAAAATTATTTATCGAAATATGTGAGCAGGGAATTCTAACAGCCAGCCATTTTATTTAAATCGTAGTAAACCCTGTAACCGGGCGTTAACGTGAAGACAAAGCTTGGTCCATTGGTAAAGTGTTGGAAGAATATAAACTCAATGTTCGTAGGTTCGAATCTATCCACTCACCATAACATTTTGTTCTTATGTGTAACGATGAAATAAGAAAGAAAAAATGTATAACCGTTAAGACAAAACTTCAACTAAGTCTGAAGAGAACAATACTAAAATAGTAATACAATGACGTCAACCAAAAATTATTTCATGTAACGTTTGGACGAAATTACAGCTGTTAACAATTGCAGAAATAAAAACAGGCTGTAATGCAGTCTAGACTTCTGAATGCATTTACTTCCTGAAAACTTCCGTCTCGTCATTGGTATGCCGTTAATCATTGTAAAACCTTTCAATTGGAAGTGAAATGACACAAACTAAAACAGTTTTAAATCAATAAATGTCTATGTGTAAAAGTAGGTGTCTTTTATCTGTAGTTCTGAGTTCCTTTTACTTTGAAGTGACAAATGAGAGAAGAAAGTATGGTGTTCGAAAAAAAAATCAAATTTGAGATTTCAACGAATTTACACGTATTATAGCCCCTAACACCGAAAAAGTTATTTTTCGATACATGTCCATCAGTTCGTCCGTCCGTTCGCTACACTTTTCTGTGCACTCGCCTAGAAGCCATACCGTTCAACTTATCTGCACCAAATTTTAGTTTAAGATTTTCATAGTATTTCCTATAGTTTTTTTATTTCCCTCCTACTCCCAAAACAAGGGTAGTTTCCTGTACGATGAAAATTAAAAAAAAATATTTTCTCATAACTGGCTCTAACGATCTTGTTTTCTTTCTTTTTTTATAAATCAATATTTAATTAGCAACCCTATTTTGTGGTATAAGGCATTTATCTGAGAAAAATCTACAAGGGGTAGTTTATACTAAGGGGGTGAGTTTTTTCTCAGTGATTTTCTCAAAATGGACTCAAATGTTTTCGTTCATATTTCATAAATAAAGATTTCATTAATAACTTATCAATATGGCATAACTCGTTTGTATTAAAAAAAATGCGAGGGGTAGTTTATTCTTGGTGGAGTGTTGTCTGGGCGATTTTCTCAAAAACGACTCAAAAGAGTTTATTCATATTTCAAAAATAAATATTTCGTTAATAACCGAACAATATGGCAAAACTCGTTTGTCCTGAAAAAATATGCGAGGGGTAGTTTACTCTTGAGGGTGTTTTTCCTCCACGGTTTTCTCAAAAATGATTCAAGCAATTTTGTTCGTACTCAGAAATAAATATTTCATTAAAAACCTAGTAATATGGAATAACTCGCTTACCCTGAAAGAATCCTCAAGAGATAGTTTATTCGGGGAGTTATTTTTCCCTCACGATTTTCTCAAAAATTACTCGGACAATTTTATTGATAATTCGTAAATAAGTATTTCATTAATAACCCTATATTTTAGTATAAGTCATTTCTATGAAAAACAATTACAACGGATAGTTTATTTTTGGGGTCAAGGTTTTTTTCCCCGACAATTTTCTCGATCGACAGGCGATTTTGTTCAAATTTCGCAAATAAATATTTCATTAATAACCAAAAGTATATCTTAACTCATTGTTCGAAACAATTCACAAGAGGTAGGTTACTCCTGACGTGTTCTTTTTGAACGACTTTCCCAAAGTGACTCATTTGATTTTTTTCATATTTCATAAACAATGATTGCATTAATTGGTCTAATGAAAATGTGCTCAAAGTGTGAGTTAGTTTTGTAGTGTGGATTTTCTTCAATCGAAGTTTTTTATTCGATAATCTGACATTCGATGTATTTGAATAATACGATAATTTTATTCGTATTATCCAAATACACACTTCAGTAACAACTGCGGCCTAACACAGTTAAGAAATTGAATTGAAAAAGTTTAGTGCGGTGGCCCTGTAATTGAATATTTTTTGAGAAACTCCCTAGCTTTTTGTGGTAAACTCAGGCTTTTCTTTTTCGAGCCACAAAAGAGAGAAGAAAATATAGTGATTGTGAAAATAATATCAAATTCAGATTTCAACGGATTTACATGTTTCATGGCGTCTACATACCGAAAATGTGACTTTTCGACACCCGTCCTGCCGGTCCGTCCGTTCGGCACACTTTTATATGCACTCGCCTAGAGGCCATACCGTTCAACTTATCTACACCAAATTTTAAACTTAGGGTTTACTTAGTATTCTTACAGGAGCTTTTCCATTTTTTCCTACCACCTAAAATAAGTGTGGTTTACAAACAGCCGAAAATCGAAAAACGCTATTTTCTCAAAAATGGTTTTAACAATTTTGTTTATTTTTCATTAATCAATATTTAATTAACAACCCTATATTGCAGTATCAGATATTTCTCTTAGAAAAATTTACGAGGGGTAGTTTATTCTTGGAGGTGACTTTTTCTCGACGATTTTCTCAGAAAAGACCCTGGCGAATTTTGTACACACTTCATAAATAAATATTTGACCTTACAACATGGTATAAGTCAATTGACCTGAAAAATATATGAGTAGTAGTTTATTCTTGGACTTGAATTTATTCCCAGTGAGTTTCTCAAACACGACCAGTTGGCAACCCTGAATCTCGACAACGAAGCTGAATTCGAAAACTGCAAGAGGACCATTTGTCTCCTTTTGATGTAACGAATCACCTCCCGAAGTTTGTGGACATCTTTCAGGTTCACCCTTAATGAAGCTTCTTTTCGAAAAGTTAACTATTAACTTTAGGCATTGTTTATCTTTTTTTTAAATCACAAATGTCGTTATTAATTTTAAGGCAGAGAACTACTTCTGAGAAAATAGATCTTGAAAAATAATTTTAAAACTTAGACTTTTGTTTTCGAGACATTCCAGACAAGACGAGACATTTTACAAGCTATCTCGTGTCCAAAACATTTGCCTCGTATTATCTTGGATGTCACAAAGCGCGTCTTGTCTCTTTCTCGAGACATGTCTTATCTCGTGCGCATTCGTTAACACTTGGGAAGGATTATCTTTCTACTCAAAGCATTGTTTTTATAATGGTTGCATATTTATGATAATTGCTGTCCACATAAATTACAGTCCTTTCAGTTGAATTAATTATTATTATTATTATTATTGAAATTGCAATACCTAGTTTAACGTTGGACGATTATGCACCTACGCTAAGGGAGAATGATGATGAATGAAATGGTGAAATGAAGAAAGTGGGAGGAAAATTGAAAATCTCAAGAAAACACATACCCATGCACACGGTATTTGTCCATCTCAAATTTCACTTGGCATGAAGTGGAATCGAGCCACGGACCCCCTGCACCAAAGGTCCCTGCAATGCTTTATTATTATTATTATTATTATTATTATTAATAATAATAATAATAATAATAATAATAATAATAATAATAATAATAATAATAATAATAATAATTGAAGTGAGCTTAACGAGTTTCAACCGTACGACTCAACCAACGTTTGGGTGCCTGTTCGTTCGTCTGCTCCTCTCATAAAAGACATTTCATTTTAATGAAACTAGTAAGTGCCTTCTTTTAGCTCTGCGAAGTAACTATTGCTTGGAATATGAATCTGCAAAACATAAGAGGTAAAATTAACCAAATGGTGCAAGTTTCCACTTACAAAACAATTTTGCAATATCAACTACGTGAATCTTGTCCCATAAAGAAGCCGAAACCCCTACACCGAAGAGCCCTCCGAGATTTGATCATTGTCCACATGGACTGAAATTGTCATTTGAAGCCAAGACTTTAATATGAAGCCAATAATTTCTTTAAAATAGACGGAAAATTCGGAAGTTATAAGCATTTTCATATTTTTGCCTTTTCCCATAAGGGAGCCGTAGCCCCCTATACTGAAGACCCCCCCGGAGATTTGATCATTGTCCACTCGGACTGAGTTTGTCATTTGGAACCAACACTTTAATACGAAGCAAAATATTTCTTTAAAATAGACGAGATATTCGAAAGTTATAAACATGTTAATAATTTTGCCTTTTCTCATAAGGGGGCCGTATTAGCCTACACTGAAGAGCCCCACGAGATTTGATCATTGACCACTTGGACTGAAATTCTCATTTGAAACCAAAACTTTAATATGAAGCCAAAAACTAAACTTTTACATCAATTTAAACTGACTGGGTTCCGGTTCCCCCCACTATTGTTTAGTTTAGTTAAGTGGTAATTTGTGACAGCTTCACATCATCAAAAGAATGTTTCACTTCCCCTCCCTCCCCCAGGAGTTCGTGCTGGATCCACCACTGGAATCAATAGACACTCTTCCTATTCTTTTTGTCACCCTTGATTGTGTAGGGGCTCCCTCGTACAAATAAAGAAGCGGTAATATTACAATCAAGGGGCGCTATATATTAGGTATTTTTTTAGTTACCTACCCCTAACCGCACAGGGCCATCTTTCGTAGAATAAAAAATATTACGTGATATTCCAATCATGGAAGGGGAGAGGATGCTGTAAATATATTTCTTATTCATTTTGTCTGTCCTGCTTATCAAAAATTACTTTCTGTTGGAAGGCTACTGAAATGAGAGGGGCAAAATAAAAAGTCGTACCCTCTCCTACATGGTTGCTCAAATAAGTACTAAAGAAAGCATTTTAAACTAAGATATTTAAGATTTAAACTAGGAAACTAAGATATCCTACATTATGTAAGGATGGCATATTCAGGATTATTATTATTATTATTATTATTATTATTATTATTATTATTATTATTATTATTATTATTATTATTATTATTATTATGAATGTTTTTGGAGCACCGAAATTTTGTGAGACGAACAATGATATGTAGAGGTTTAAGATGGGTGGTCATAGAGGAGGAAAAACCAGGATTTTTCTCTATCTGACTCTCTAACGTAAAGATTATGTGCTGAAGGTAAGAAGCATCATCATTCTACAATAGGTTGCTTTTACGTAGAATATCAATTACTTGAGTTCTCCTCCTTCGGTCTACTTACCTTATGTAGTAAATTCAAAACAATTTCAATTCAATACAAATACATTGTAAAACTTTTCCGTAATTAAACATCTAGAGAAAATTAAACATTTAATAGGGAAATCTGTTATCAAAATATCCAAACACGTAGATAGAAGACTATCTAGTGAGAAATATTGTGAAACTTTATAAAATTCTCCAAATTAGAATTAACATTTACTGGGAAACATTCGTTATGCGCCAGCGAGCATATGGTGAGCAGTGAGCACAGGGGAAATAATTACGAAACTGTTTGCAAACAAAATTAGGGACGCTAATGCAAGTGCGAAAACAGCATTTTTTTCTTTTTTTTGGTATCGTCATGAGTTTTACACATACGTTACAATTTGATTCTTTCCCAAATAAAAAAATAAAAAAATAACCGTAGTGTAGTGATAAAAATGATAACAGCACTTCCACCGGATCGAACCCGCTACCTTCAGCATACAGACTCGTTGCTTTAACTAACTGAGCTATTTGTTTTTTTATGTGAACTGAGCCTGTTCCGGTAAAGACGATATTTCATTACGATCGTCCTACCAATTCGTCCTTTTCCATAGATAATTTCCACCATTTGCTCTATCTTTATGTTAATACTTAGCATATATTCATATATTTGGAGTTTGCAGATAATGCATATAATAAGACATACTAGAAATATTCGTTAAAAGTTTAGTTTGTAGATTTAATCCACATTTCTCTCAATGACATAGATGTCGCTGCTTCGTGTTGAAATGCAGAATTCCCTCGTGTTCTTGAAAATTTCCCACTTTAGCAGAGTTGGTAATTCTCGAGATTTCTGTCGATTTAATGTTTTTTGCTTCTAATTTCTTTATTTTAAGCTAATATCTAACACAAATATTAAAAACGGGTTTGTTATTAACCTGTCCTGCTGGGGAAACCTTCCGAAATTTCGAACATATAAAGAAAACGGAGATATTTTCAAAAAAACTTCAAAATACAGAGACGCGTCATTTATTTTGCTCATGGTAGTACACAGGGGTGGACTGGCTATGTAAAAAGGGCGCGGTCACACACTCTGGGAGGGCGCAGTCCATCCGAGGCTTTCGCTTGTGTGGAATACCCCCTCCTAATAAAAGGAAGAGCCGGGGGTCTTTCCCTGGTAGTACACAAAAAACAACAAAAGATTAAGTAGCTATTGCAGTTAATCACGATAGAATTATACAAATTCAATATTTTCATAAACAAAGAGACTTTGAGTACTAAATATATTAGGCCTATATAAATCTGCACACTTTAACTGAGACTACAAATATTACACCAGTTGTTTACATTCTTCGGCTATATTTGTTAAAAGCCTAATTATAACTGAAGATTTGAGTTAAGTTTGGGGCTTATGCTATTTTTCATACTTTTGTCCTTTTAAAGCTATGTTCATCATAACATTAACTTATTTTTCATCTATTTTTAAAACCGTTTATATAAAGTATACATGAAACATTTACTACAAATTAACAAAAGTAAATTTAGAATTATATACCTACCTAGCGAAAAAAGAAATTCAAAAACAAAACTGGAAAATGAAAGTAAAGTCACTGCTTTATGCTTGAAGGAGCCTTCGCATCTCCTTGCTTTTTTCACACATTTTGTCAATAATAAGATTATTGTCTATTCTGGTCAGAATGTCTCTTTCTGAGTTCATCAAGAACAATCAGGGTGCGAATTACCGGGGGGATGAGGGGGATCTTTCCCCTGAATCACATTTTGTTCCCCCCAAAGAAGTCAGCTGAAGTATCCTCACCGGAGATGCTCGCTTTCCCCCCAAACTATGCTCAGTATAACTCCAAATTTCTTCGGAATGATCGATGTAAACTATTCAGTTTTGGTCATTTCTACTTACCACCTAATTACCCACTATTTTCAACGTTGTTTAGTTGAAATATATTATTATGACTACGGTTGTTACTGTCAACTGTACCTTCGTACCCTTCAGTTCGTCATCGTTCGTGAATTTGAATGTACTAATTGCATATAACAAAGCCACATATGGATTTATAAATGTTCTTAGCGGTTGGCCAAGAAGAAGTAAACAAATAGCTTCTTCCACCATACTTGGCGAAGTTCGGACATGTCATATTCATCCTCTACATTTGTATCGATTATCATCTTATTTTAATTTTTGTTATAACAAAATTTTAATTTTCCAGTGTACTCTTTGTTAGCACATGGTCTTCATTCCCTAGTAGTTTGTGTGTATGCAACTCAAAAGTTGCATTTAATTTGTGATAATTAGCATAGTAATCACTTCCTTTTAGAGTTTACGGAAATGAACTTTTGAAACTGTACTCAAAATCTGAGAAATAGGTATTCTCTCGTAAGTATATATTAACGTACACGCTGGGGATATGCCCCTAGTAAGCAGAATGTTACTGAAGGTGATTTTTAGGTGAATAAGCGCATAATTGAAGATTTGTTTCAGCATTTGTTAATACGACTGGTTCTCCGTGTCATTGTCCTTGTCTGTATAAGCATTTCAACTGGAGCGGTTTTTTAAAAAGTTAACCCTTCATTTTTCCATCTTTCTTTTCGCTGTACAGTTTGTTGTCCACGCTAATAATGTCTGAAAAACTTTATTTGAATAACGTAGCCCATAGTGAATCAACTCATCTGCAACCTAACAGTAAAGTAATTGTAAGTGTTGACTTCCTGAGCCCCATCACAGAATCGATATTTGGAGGGAAAAAAGTCGTGAAGAGCGCAGCTTTAGCGGGGAGTAGGTTCTCTCCTGTTGTTGAAATCACATGTTTGAGGGCAATAACTCTTTCCTGAGCAAATCCATTGTACACATACCGAAGCACTATGGAGCACTGGTCATATGAAGAGACATCTAGGGTCGTGTCCATCATGACAGAAAAAACTGCAGCTTGGTTAACTTCTTTGGCAATTGCTGTTTTGATTTCAAGTGTATATTCTATATACATTATGTATTTGGGCATCATATAATTTTGTATATGTATACTTTTTCAATATGCATATATACGTAAAATAATACTGTATATCTACTATATTATAAATGCCATTGTATGTTTGTATGTATGTATGAGTATGTTCCACATCTCCTCCTAGACGGTTCAACCGATTTTGAGCAAACTTGGCATAAATATTCTTTGGCACCAGGTAATCAACACTGTCGGGGTTAGCAACCTCCAACTCTCCCCTTTGCGGAGGGGGACGGGGTGGAAACTTGAACCCAATGCTATTTAAATGGGGTTTTTAAAGTAGGAATGGTTTTAATGATATAACGTAAGAACGAGAAAAATAATTTTAACGAAATTTTGGAAACATATAGGTTATAGAATGACATAAAACAGCCTTGGTATATAACGTCACTAGCACCTCTAACGGCGGAAGTGGGAGGGAGAGACATGTAAAAATGATCCAAAATGACCGAGATTAGAGTCAAATCGATATATTTCGAAGTCGCTGAGATCATTAATGGTACCACCAAAGCCTAAAACAGAAAGGGCAAGGCCCTAGGCCCAGTAAAGACGGGATCTGGGGGCGGAGCAGTGGGGGTGGGAGGGTTGATATATAAAAATCATCCAAAATGACCGATATTAGAGTCAAATCTATAAATTTCAGGGTCCCAAAAATCATTATAATGACATTCCCAAAGCCAAAGACAGAAAGAGCGAGGCCGCAGACCGAGCAAATACTGGGATTTGGGGCGGAGCGTGGGGTTGGTAAGCGTGATATGTAAAAATCGTCCAAAATGACCGATATTAGAGTCAAATCTATATGGTTAGGGGTAAATCTAATATCATTAATAGCATTCTCACACCGAAAACAGAAAAACCGAGGCCGCAGGCCGAGCAAATACCAGGGTCTAGGGTGGGGCCTAGGTGGCCAAAGGCTAGCGAATTTATAAAATAATTATGTAGCTTTGTTGTTGTTGTTGTTTTTTTTGTTTTGTTTTTTTAATGTGTTCAGAGAGAAAACTGTGCGCCTTCCCGAGGCTAAGACGGGTCTTAGTCCCTCCCGAGGAGGGCGCAAAGGCACTGATGTGAGGAGGGCGCAGCGGCCATCGGGCCGGTACTTGATTATGGCCAGTCCACCCCTGGTAGTACATTAGGTTTTGTATACAATTGTTTATAATACTGAACAAATTGGGGAAGGACCTGCGAACCTTCATAAAGTTGGCCATCCTTGCCCGTAATAGAAGAAATTAGCTTTTGTTTGCCTCTGAGTCGTTCTTTGTGAATTTGCACGATGTTAGCTTGTTCCGTGTCATCGGCCTGGACAAGTTTGCTTTTAACAAAAAAAACCGCGCATGCGTTGTTTATGCAACGACAATAAATGCGCTTTGATTTCTTGAATTTGAGGCCTGACCGGACGGCCTCGTAATTGTTCTTGCATGTATTCTTTGAGAAGACTAGAGTAATAGTGGTATTGAGTATTGTATGCCTGGGTCCGTTGAATACAATATTGTTTACTTATGGATCGAAATCTAGGTTTAATTCGCTTGTCCCAAAAATACATAAGTTTGCCCTGATAGCGTGATATTAACGGAAACAAGATCCGCCATTCCTCTCGAATTAAATGCTGATACTCAAGGTCCATAAGTATAGAGGTGTTAAAATACCAAAGGGGACTACTTCTCAAAAATTTGGATACTGGTAGGGTTATTCTCATAATTAGAGCATAGTGATCACTGAAACAAACAGGTTCGAGCTTAATATGGCGCACTTGTGCAACAAGTGAGCGGCTTATGTAAAAACGGTCCAAGCGACTAGATGATTGTGAAGTATGAAATGAGTGACCCGGTTCAGCGGGTCGAAAATGACGCCACACATCCACTAAATCATACGTATTTACTATGCGCTGGAGTTCGGGAGAAAAGTTAAAGTTCGGAGTCTGGTCAATGGGTTGTAAAACGGAATTAAAATCTCCACCTAATATACAAGGGTGAGTACCATTAAATTACCAAGGGTGAGCCTGAGCAAGGTCAGTATTGAAGAAATCTTGGCGCTCTCTCTTGTTATGAGAACCAGAGGGGACATAAATATTGCATAATTTGATGCTTTCAAGCATACCAAGGGAGATTCGTTCATTTGGGTAATCATTAATTGTCTTAAAAGCGATAATAATTGCGATAGATAATTGCTGTACCTAGCCCATTCTCTGTAAAACGAGAATAGCATGTATGATTGGAAAGAGAACCATATTCTGGAAGGGCCACTTCTTGAGCGAACAACACATCAATATCTGCTTTGTAAATAAAATCTCTTAACGCTTCTTGTTTAACAGGAGAAGTAAATCCATTTAGGTTAATGGTGGCAAAACTAAAACTATACATATACAAAAAGAAAGTGAAACGAAGTGGTAAACACTGCATAAAGGGCTGAAAATGATACCACAATAATACAAAGAAGATAATTATAAATCTTCCCCAACAGGGGTACCAGCTTTCAACTTTTTCAAGGTGGCCCGTGTTCGTGCACCTGAAACAGGTGTAACATCTGAAGAACGACCTCCTTTAGAAGTTTTTGAAACTCCAGTAACAGTTGCCTTTAATTTGGAAAGTTTACGTTTTTCATATACAGGGGCACTAAGATCGGATTCACTGGCGGAATCACTTGTGAGTGATTGCACATTCCGGTCACGGGTGGTATTCGATTCGGCTACCAATGGCAAAACAGACTGATTATCGTGGTCCAAGGGAGCACTAGAATCCATTTGTAAGTCCTTTACTGACTGTTGGTCACCTACCTGAGCTAGTTGTCCTTCCTTGAGAATTTCTTGGGCCTTGCATTCAGGAGTAGACTGAGGTACTGCAGTAGATTCCAGAGGGGCAATAACTTCCGGGTCAGTAGTACGATCTTCTTCCATTTGTAGGTCGGGGCGAATGACGGGATCGTGGAATGTTTCAGGTGCTGGAACGTCAGGACTTGAAGAAATACCAGGGTGAGCAGAAGTGAGCAGAGGAAATTCCGTATAGTTATCAGTATACAGAGACACCTTTTCATGTGGGAGATTATACGGGGTACGAAGCGGTGGCAGTGGAGAACTGCGAACTGGCGGGTGAACTTTGAAGGGCGGACCTTTTTTTCGGGGGCATTCTTGAACAAAATGGTCCTGTGAATTGCACAACGCGCAAGTTTGGATTTGACCGGAATAACTACAGAAGAGGCGCAAACCACACACAGTAATAAATGAAGAAATATTTTGTTTAACCTTCATTTTAATTAATTTACGTCCAGTACGGGTGGCATAGACATGATCCGCAGAATACTGTTCGTCTAGGATTGACTGTATTTCACCATACTGAGAAAACACTCGTGTTAACTGTTGATTACTAAGTTCCATGGGGCACAAAGACACCTTAACGACGGTAATACTGTTGTCAGCGAGATCAATAGGAAGTAAATATTCCTTGTCAATATCGGTAAATTTGACTTCACCATCAGTAGAAGATAGAATTCGTTCACACAGAACCTTGTTGACTAACTTAATATACAGTTGTTTCTTGATATAGTCCAGTTCAATGCTGTGGATTTGATCTATGGTTCAGTTAAACGTGTTTCGGATCCATTCATGGACAAAAATTGTAGAAGGCTTTTGACTTACTTGACCAAAATTTATGCGTAAGGTATTTTCACGTAAACAACTCATGTCGAAATTTCGTCGTAGAACGACCACAAAATCACTCGAAGAAATAAAGATATGAAGAGCTAGAAGACACTAATAAATTCAATATCCCACTAAGATAATCGCACAGTACACAAACTTAAATCGACTCGTCGTGTGTTACAACACTAATAGCGAGCGAGAGACGATGTGAATAGCACGAAGTCTCACGAACGTATGGCTGAGCTAGTTCGCTATAGATACATTAGTGTTTTTTTAATACAGTCTACACTCTTTTTCACAATATGGACTTTGCAAATACTTTTCTCGTACTCCGTCATACCTTTCAGAAACTACGTAAGTCACAATATTTCAACATGCCTTTGTATATACATAGTCCCCTCCTAGTTCAATACACTTACCCATTGGATAGGAAGTGCTTCTATACCGCGTAAGAAAAATTCTTTTGTTTGCCCATTGTCGAGGTGCACCGCCGATTGGACGTGTTTATCAGACTTAAAGTTCTGCCTTCCAAGGTCCTATTTTAATGGACCAAAGATGTGGAAATCTGGTGGTGCCAGGTATGGCGAATATGGTGGGTGGATGTGAGATGCAGTTGAAGGGTAGGTCATCGGTGGTTTTCATGGTTGCATGAGTAGTATGAGAATACGGTTATCATGTTCAGAGCCGTAGCTAACGGGGAAGGACGAGCGGGGCGGTTGTCCCGGCCGCTGATAGCAAAGGGCGCCGAACGAGCAAGAAGAAAGAAAAGGCGTCGGAAAAGAGTAAACGACACGGCGTCCCGTAAAAAAATTGGCACTCTTTTAAACCAATATTGTCAGTTTGCAAAGGAATACATTTGTTGTAAATTTTCTTGCTCGCTTCGCTCGCAACTCAAAATTTTCAATAACAGTCACAAAGTTATTAGTTACTACTTAAAGGAAGTTATTATGCGCGATTTGTTGATGATATGATATACAAGATGTCGAGTAATGGCTGTTAGTATACGCAGGAGCGTTTTCAGAATTGGAAACGGTCAAAGTCTGAAATACGTGTTCGGTGTTGTGGTGATGATGAGTTTGCTTAGTTAATCACTCTTTTCAACTCATTCGGATTAATCACGATGGTGAGAATGAAGATATGAACAGTAAGCACGCCAGAAATTTTCACTTGGGGGGGGGGTGTTCAAAATAAAAGGGGGTGTGTGCTCTCAGAATAGTGATATAAATTTTTAAACAAACTCAAAGAACAAAACAGTATATTTTGTTACACAACTATTGCAATACTACTACTACTAGTACTAGTACTACTACTATAATACTACTACTACTACTACAAATAATAATAATAATATCAGCTCTTCGCAATGGTAGGTTCAACAAGGTAAGTTCACACATTTGAGCATTTATTATTATTATGAAAGTAAGTAATACAGTGAAACCTCTCAAAACGGACATCGGTGGAACACGATTATTTGTCCGTAATTGAGAGGTGTCCCTCAAAGGAAGGGTTCTCTCTGATAACACCACACTACACATATTTATGGAATGGAAGAATAAGAAAGTTTGTCCTCTTATGAAGATGTCCACTATTGAGAGATGCCCGTTAAGATAAGTTTCACTGTATTAGGAATTAACCTCTACTATTTTACCCCGTAATTACACGTGAATTGATTACATACGAATTATTGTAGTTATTTTGCGAAATTCTGCTATTATTTCAATTTATTCACCCCCAACAAGTTAGAGTGGGTGATATTTTTTCAAAATATTAATTGGGAAAAAAATCCCTCGTCCCATGCTGAAATCACATTCGTTTAGTAATTTATAATGTACATAGTTCCAATTTCATTATTTTAATATTCTAACCCTGTTGTTAACGTTAATTGTTGTAATATTATTTGATCTCTTAATCTCCGTTCCTGCCCCTTCCTGGCTATGTTATTGGCTCTGAATATCTTTCATAAGAAAATTATTCATTGATTTAGTTGTTTTCCAGAAATCCAGTTTTTCGATTTACAAACATTTTGTATCTTTCTGTTTTGTCTTCTTTAATATACCCTAATTTTAATAATCCCTGGGCTCATAGTGGTCTGGTCTCTTGTAAATAGTTGAAAAGTGACCAAAAAATGGCCAAAAGCACACGAAAAAGTGACCAAAATTTCATCATGTCCCTTTCTTCCTTTTGTCAATTTCTCAATCACCTCTCTCTTTGTTTGTTGCTTTGTTTCTTCTTTACTTCTTCTTTTTGAGCTTCCTCCTTTCTTAGGTTTCAAAGTAAGCTTTATAGTTACGGTAAGCAGACTTAGCAGATGTAAAAATACTTCTGAGTAAGTGGAACCAGTTCTGGCCTATTTCCGAATTTCTTTATCATAGACATTATATTTAACTTCGCATTAAGAGTTCTCAAACACGTGAAATATTCAAATTCATCACCTACTCTTAAGAAGAACATACAAGAAGCATAACACAAGACGAACATGATGAACCACACAGACACACACATACACAATGTTCAACGGAGCGTTAACTATTACGAGAGAAAACTAGAAGATTATTATTATAGAAGAAAGAATAGGCACAGAAGGGTTCTCAACCCCACCGTGAGAGCTTAAGCATCCACCAACCATCCACTGTGCTTTAGAAAAAATAAAAGCTGAAGTGAAAATAAAACTGATTGTTTCACATGTGGCAGCAAGTACTGAAGCTTTCAGAAGAGTAATGAGTAACAAGTTTCTGCCTTTTTCCATTTGTTTTTATATTTTTCTTTAAAAACTGCCAATGCAAAACGTAAATCACACGAAAAAGTAACTTTACCTCTCAAAAAAGTAAATTTTAGTGACAAATTTAAAAAAAAAGTAAGTTTTAGTGACCAATTTGAAAAAAAAGTAAATTTTAGTTAAAAAAGTGACTCGCTATGAGCCCTATTCCACTCTATGAATAAAAATATACTTTATAAAAATTAAGCTAGCGCCAAATGCGTTCCTGCATAACACTAGACTCAGTCTAAATATATATATATATATATATATATATATATATATATATATATATATATATATATATATATATATATATATATATATATATATAAAATTCTTACTTCGATCGATCTCTTCATTTCTAAAAAACGTTTTGACTACACCCTTCTAACGCCCGTCCGCTGATACACCACTTGCAGAGCAGGCTCGAAGTCATTAAAAATTCTGTTACAAATATCTAAATTGTGCATTTTGTATTAAAGTCTGAAGGGAACATGAAAAATTAAGGGAGGGCCAGGCCCTCCCTAGCTCCCCTCTGGTTGCGAGCCTGTTGCAGAGTAGCATTTACAACTGGATCTGGTATAGGTTTATTACTATATTGTCACATTTTTCCTTATTGAGGAGGAGGTATGAATGACCGCTCAAGACGGTGCCAATTTCAGTCATCCGCATCTGTCTATCAATCTCTTTTCTCGGAAACGACCGCGGAGCCCGGGAGGGTAGGTATGAGCGGGTCTGTTTTGTCAGTTGTTTCGATCGAAACACCGCCCGAAACAATGAGGTAATGTGGTTCTCGAAGCCATACATGGGAACGAGGTCGCTTCGTATTTTGAAGTGAAATAAATAAGAATATTGCCTTCTTTCCTAAACGCTAAACCGTTTTAAACTTGATGTAATAAATAACCTATATGATACTGATTGATACAATTGGATTTGGGGGAGTATTCCTGTTCCATCCAGGGGTGTGTGTAAAGAAATTTGGAGGGGTGTTAGGGGGGTGTTGGGGGAGTGTAGATTACTCCCTGGATATGAAAATGAAAGAACTGCAGAGACACACAGGTAAGTTGCTGTTTGATCGGAAATATTCAAAATGAAGGCAAACAAGGGGAATCATAACATATTCTAAATCTAGAGTAGGGGCTAAAAGGGTCAGAACTTAACGAATTTCGTCTTTTTCAAAGACTAATCACTACCAGTGATTTTTTTTATTTCATTGACACATGAAATGCTTACAATTTGAATTAATTTATTGGGATCATTTCTCCATCAACTAGTTGTATCATCAGGATATGTTTTCTGTGCATACATGTAAGTTGTTCTCTGATTTACCTATCTACATACAGACAAAACATAAACCTTCTGAATTTCCGCTATATTTCACAAAATATATATATATATATTTTTACCGTAAAAGAACTAACAAACTCTATGACCTATAGAACCCAGAGGTTCAATGCCGCGTTCATAAAACCTCTTCAATGACCTCAGTCCTTACCGAACTGAATCCAGTTTCTACTTTGTATTTCTATTTCTGCGAGATCCATTTTAATATTGTCCTCCCATCTGCATCTATGTCTTCCTAATGGTCGTTTTCCGATTGAATTTCCAGTCAAAACTTTCTACTTTCTACTTTCTACTTTCTTTCATTCTCGCTACATGACCTGCCCAACTGAACCTTCTAGATTTGATGACTCTAACAATGTTTGGTAAAGAGTGTAAATTATGCAGTTCCTCGTTATGAAGTTTCCTCCACTCCCCATTCCCGTTCCTCTTGGGTACTAATATTCGTCTCAGGATTTTATTCTCAAATACTTTCAGTTTGCATTCTCTCCTTAAAGTAAGCGACTATGTTTCACAATAATACACAACAGGTATGATTATCGTTCTATATATCTTAAGCTTCAAATTCCTCGACAGAATTCGTGACGACAAAATATTTTGAACTGAATAATACCACGAATTGCCTGCTTTCAGTCGACATTTAATTTCTTCGTGGATACGATTTTGGTTTTTTAATATTGATCCTAGATACTTGAAAGTATCCACTTTATCGAAAATATTATTTGATACTTTGACGCATTCATAATTCGCAGTATTACGATTCCAGCGAATTTCCATGTATTTAGGTTTGTCTACATTTACTTCTAAACCTACAAACATTTAATAATGTCTCTGCATTTCTTTCAATTGTTCTCCTATCATCTCCTATCAGATTTACATCAACCTGCTGAATACTATTTAACTCGAGGCCCTGTTGCTATCTTTGATTTTTCTTATAGCATACTCCAGAATAAAGTTGAATAATAATGTCGACAACGCCCTCATTGTTTCAGGCCATTCTCGACGAGGAAGCTCTTGGACAAGAATTTTCCTACTCAGACTTTTCTTTGGAATTCGTTTAAACACGTCTTAATCTATCTAACTAGCGTATTCTGTATTCCAAATTCTGCAAGAATGTTGTGTAATATTTATTTCCTAATAGAATCGTAAGTCTTTCTAAAATCAATAAGTAATTGATGTACCGGGGTATTGTATTCCTATTTCTTTTCGAGTATTTGTCGAATGGTAAATATCTGTTCATATTTGCTAGATTTCGTCTTAATCAACACAGATAATCTCCAATACTTTCATCCGCGTATGGGACCAATTTTCTAATAAAATATTTGAGAAGATTTTATAGAATGTTGACACCATAGAAATGTCTTGTTAATTATTACAATCCTCTTTGTCTCCTTTCTTGTGAACTGAAACAGTGATTCATTCTTTCCACTCTTATGGTAATTCCTCCTTGTTCCAGATAAGGAGAATGAATTTGTGTATCTTGTTCCACAATTTTCCCCTCTAGATAAAATTAACTCAGTCGGAATTTCATCTATACCCGGAGATTTACGTTTCTTTAATTTCTTTATAGCAATTCCTACTTCTGTTCGGTTAGGCTCTGAAATTTATGGTTCTGTTGTGCATTTCCCTTTTCCCACGAACATTAGTTTTTGACTGTGTGTTAAGCAAATTGTCAAAGAAATCTTTCCATATATTCAAGATGGTATCTGTATCAGTAGGAATTGTTGCGTCGTTTCTCTTTAATATATACGCGCGAGGTTGGTATCATCTCTTAAATTCGTTGATGTCCTTGAACATGCTTCGAATTTTTTCTTTTACTATTATCTTCAAGTTCATTAATTTAAGTTTCCAAAAATTCGCGTTTCTCTCTTCTAAACGTTTTGGAAGTTTCCCGTCTGATGTCAATGAAATTTATTGTAGTTATATCGTTTGGATTTTGTAGCCAACGCAGTTTCGCCTATTTTCCCTTCTCTCTTAGTTTGGTGCATTCCTAGTCGAACCATGACTTGTTCCTACGTATTTCTGTTTGCCCCAATTTTTCTCTTGCTGAAATTTTAATGCTATTTCTAATTTGAACCCAAGTATCCTCAACATTAGTGCTCTCAAAACCTTTTAAAAACGAGAATCTATTACACTTCAATCTGGCATTCCCCTCATGCCTGGTTCTCTAATTTCTTTAAACTAAACGTCTCTGTTTTCAGATATTGAATATTCTCCTTATTCAATGATAATCTCTCTCTCTTTTTTTTATCACTGCTACCAGACAGTGTTCAGTGTCACATTCGGGTCCTCTGAACGAGCGAACATCAATTATACTAGACTGTCTTTTCCTATCTACTAAAACGTGATCAATTTGATTATGTGTTCTTCCATCTGGCGAGGTCCATATTTGTTTATGAAGTCGCAATGTGGGAATTTTGTACTCTTCACGATAAGGTTTTTGAATGTTCCAAAGTACACGAAATTAACGCCGTTGTTATTACTTCCTTTATGCAGACTTTTTTTCCCTATAACCAGTTTCAAAATATCCTGTTTCTCTACCTTCGCATTGAAATCCTTTCATATAGTATTGCGGGACTTGGTCGAATACCCGTGGTACTTCTTAAAAAGTGTCTTTTATATCGTCATCCTTATCTTCTGTTGGGTATCGTCATCCTTATATTGTTAAACAAATTCTTATTACTTCAATTTTTCGTACATTATTATTATTATTATTATTATTATTATTATTATTATTATTATTATTATTATTATTATTATTATTATTATTATTATTATTATTATTATTGCGCGTCCTGCATCGCTTTATGTAGATGCAAGAACAAATTCTTACTTGACAGCTATATGAACATTTTCATATAACGTAACACTGACTAAAATGCCATACTGCCATACTCGTACGAATGGGCACGAGCGAGTTTTCTTTGAAACTCGACTCGACTAGAAATAGACATCTTTGAGCTCGATTTGAGAACTCTGCTCTAGAAATTTCCTCCAACTCGATTCGAATTCGGGTGGAGTTTCGAATCGAGTCGAGCAAAATCCTGTTTGTAGTTTCAAGTACTCTCTTCAAGTATCCTACATAGACAATATAATTATTATCAATGATACTACTATTACTTCAAATTATTATTAATAATAATAATAATAATAATAATAATAATAATAATAATAATATTAAAACTGGGTATAAACATGAAATATAGGCTGTTTGTATCTGAATACAAAAAAAGAAAAAGAAAAAAATAACTAGTTGATTGGCAACCTCGGTAGTCGTGAAGTCTAGGAGTCAAGGACATTGTTCACGAGCTTCTGAATTTGGGTTGAGGGTCTAGGTTGAGTATTTTGGCTCGAGCCAAATATTGTTAAAAGTTATAGGGCGCTGGCCAAATATCTTCAAAACTTCTCGGCCCGGGTTTAGAATTGTCAACGACTCGAGCAGCTCGGCTCACAGCTCATTCACTATCAAGCCGAATAGAGAAGTGAGCCGAGCCAACAGCTCATCCAACCGAGCCGAATAGAGAAGTGAGCCGAGCCAACAGCTCATCCAACCGAGCCGGCTAGAACCACTGCCTCAGTTGAACCGAGGAGAAATCTCGGTTATAAAAATCTCTTGTGGTCTCGTTATCGAGTCGAGACGAGATGTGAGCAGTGTCCCCTCCTGTGAGCAACACTAAAAGTATTCCATATTACTGTTTACATTTCTCATGGCTCTCGCTTTCCAGTGTAATCAGGCCATGATTTCAAAATGTGTTAAAACGAACTGAACGAGCGAATCATTTATCAAACTTGACATCAGAAACAGTGAATCGACTCGGAACTCGACATGAGAAAATTACCTTTGACTCAGTTCGAAACTCAACTTGAATTCGAGTCGAGTCGAGTTTTAGCTTAACTCGTGCCCATCTGAAAGAACTCCAATATTACATACCATCAACATTACATCAATAAAGTACGCCTGCTCATCAGAACACAGTTTATTCATATTAACCCGGTACTGTATATGGTTAATTATGGCACCCTAGTTGTTGATAAATATTTCCCACCGAGGCATATCAGACACTTTACTTTTAAATTCTGCCCACCATCATCCTCAACTTTTAAGAAAAAGTATTCTTTCAAATGTTCGAACGGTAACATATTTTCGTTCTCCATCTTTATTAAAACACCAAACAAAGTAAAATAGACTATCGGTACCATTGATTTCGTAGTTCACTCACTGAATGTATTGATTTGGAGCTGTCAAAATCTATGACAAAATCTTCCAGGTGTTTGCAATCAGTACACGAGATTTCCCTGAGGCTGTACTCATCTTCCAAAAACAGCAAGTCGCACCAAGATCTTATCTGTTTCTCTGTGTGTCGGTGACTGACTGACTGTCGGTACTGACATGTAGTTCATGCTCCATTGTTCCATTCTGAGAAATTCACTTACAGGAAAGAAACATTTGTTTCCGAAAAAAATATACATATATTGTGGTTACTCATTCGAAATGTAATGCGAAAAAAGTAACGCAAACTAGGTACGTTACTTAAAAATTTGTAACGCGTTACCGTTACAGTTACTTTGTAAGAAATGTAACGCGTTACTAGGAAACGTTACTTAAAAAGTAACGCGTTACTTGCATTACGTTGCTTCCCAAGACTGATTCTACCATTGCACTTTATTCATTCATTTCTCATCATCATCTCTCCTTTAGCCTGCCCGGCATAACCGTTGGACGTAACATTTTATTTCATTGCGTAGTGGTGCCAACATATTGGATCAGCTGTTACTCAACTCTAGCCCCTTCTACCGGCACTGCTTTGTACTACCAGCCCGGAAAAACAGGGACTTTCTGCAAATTTCCAAACGCCTAAGAAGAAGAAGAAGAAGAAGAAAAGAAACTTTAAGGACATTTTTGCGCTTTTCATTTTATTCTCTCTCGTAGTAATAGAAAAACTAAAAAGAAATATTAACCTACTTCAACAAAAATGCGAAAACCAAAATAGTAATAAGGGCTTAAAAACTTAAAATAAATTCATTACTATTATCTATAAGAGTTTTTTTTAAAGCCTGTGCCAAATCAAACAAATCAATGCTTCATACAATTATCATTAAAACTAATTTTTATTAGGTAATAAGTTGTTTGAATAGTACTATTATTTTCTAGCGTTAGTGTTTTCATTATTGTTTGAATTTTAGCGCTTTTGGTGAAGTAAGTTAATGCTGTTTTTTAAAAGATTTTTTTTTATTTTCTGCTTTTTGGTGGGTTCTTAAAGTCGATTTTTAATCTTCAAAGTTCATTTAATTTTTAAAGTTTTTCGTTACCTCCAGTAGTTTCGTTAAATACCTGAACTAAGGATAGCACATTAACTTTCTACACCCTCCATTCCAAAAGAAACCGAACTTTTGAAAACAAATAGTACCACTAGTGCCGTCTGTTGTAATATTTTACCGGTAGATGGCGTAATCCCTCATTGACAACTGGTATAAATGTCATGACATTTGGATGCACGGCAACAAAGTTATTGCGTTTCAACTGTCAGTGTGTTGTGTACATCGGTCGGAAAATGAGTTTCAAACAATGAGCTGCAATTGAGTTTTGTGTTAAACTGGGTAAAACTTTTAGTGAAACGCACCAAATGCTACAAAATGCATATGGTGATAAGTGTCTATCCCGTACGCAAGTTTACGAGTGGTTCAGGCGATTCAAATCGGGTAGAGAGACGCTGGATGATGACGAAAGATCAGGCCGTCCCAGAACCGGATTATCGGAAGAAAACATCGAATAAGTGCGTGAATTCATCAAACATAACAAAAAATCGTCGGTGAAAGTTATTGAAATGGAATTAGGCATTCCTCAAACAACCGCATACCGCATTTTGACCGAAGTTTTGGGCCTTAAGAAGGTTAATTCGCGGTTTGTACCACACAAACTCACCGAAGACCAAAAAGTTGATCGAATTGCGCATTGCAAAGACATCGTTAAAAGTGCTCGGCAGGATCGAAACTTCTTGAAATCGATTGTAACTGGTGACGAGACGTGGTGTTTTGAATATGAGCCCGAAACAAAGCGGCAAAGTGCTGAATGGAGAGCGCCGGATGAAGGAACACCCAAAAAAAGTCGCTTGGTGAAGTCAAAAGTTAAGGTGATGCTGATTTGTTTTTACGATTCAAAAGGAATTATTCACAAAGAATTTGTTCAGCCCGGCCAGACAGTCACTGGAGAGTTTTACTTGGGCGTCATGAAGCGTTTGCTGGCAAGAATTCGTCGTATTCGGCCCGAATATCGCGAAATCGGCAGTTGGACTCTTTTGGACGATAATGCACCATCACATCGTTCGCGACTTGTAACTGAATTTTTGTTCAAAAATCACATTATTCGGTTGCATCATCCGCCCTATTCACCAGATCTCGCTCCGTGCGATTTCTATTTGTTCCCGAAACTGCATTTGGCGATGAAAGGAAAGTGGCACGCATCGATTGATGCCATTGAGAAGGCGACGACCGCCGTCCTAAAGACCATTCCAATAAAGGACATGGAGAAGTCGTTTGACAACTTGTTGGAGCGTGTAAATATGTGTATCGATGCAGAACGGGAATACATTGATTAATAAAAATGATTTGTTCCAAAATGTACATTGCTTTTTTTGTTTTTTTAAAACGTTCGGTTTCTTTTGGAATGGAGGATGTATAAATGAGTCGGCCTAACATACGTCACAATATACTGTATATCTGACTGTGAGTCGATCTACGCGTTACAGAATTATACATGAACATACACGCGGCATTAACACTATCATTTGTTCAGGTGATCCATAATTTAATGCCAAAAACTTTCATTAGATTATGAGAAAATTTACATGGAAGCAGCAAGAAAGCATACTCTTTGAAACTAAAAAAGAGTGATCAAAATCGGTACATCTATGTTGAAGTTATGCGTGTATACTCACACAATAAAGTCAGTTAATTACGATATTAACAGTGTCAGTCGTTGAAGAATTACGAAGTCTAGCTCCAAATACTATCATTAGATCCTAATGGAATTTATACGGAAAGTATACTCTTTCAAATGAACAAAAAGAATAATGAAAATCAATGCACCTATGTCGAAGTTATGTGTGATCATTAGGGCTCGGAAGTTGAAGACCTAAAAATTGCCTTTAAAAAAATCTATAAAAAACCTTAAAAAAAACTTTAAAAATGGAAAATAAAAGGACGTAAAAATAAGATCTAATTTGATTAGAATTATATATTTAATGAATATAATGCCCAAAAAATACAAGCTTCTGGTAGGTTAACGGTCTGTCCTTTCACAAACTGAAATAGAAACTAAAATAAGAAAACTTCCCCCCTTTCCCCCCCTTGCTTGAGGAGATTGTTACGCCTCCTTATATGACTTGTGATTGTTGTAGATCTGGTCTTATCAGTCCAGTCGTTGAATAATGTCTCATCATTGGAATTTCCTTTACTAAAGAAAAGATGTTTAGGAGGTGGTGGTGATTCGAGTTAATGGCCTGTAAATTTACTGTCGAAAGATGAAGTATAAAAAAAAAAAAAAAAAAAAAAAAAAACTTTAAGACCTATGAGAAGCTTAAAAGAAAAATAAACAAAAAATGCCGAAAAAGGCAAAAAAGGACAAATAAAATTCACCATTTTCTGGCCTACAATGACCCAAAATAAACATATATTATGTTAAGCCTCATCTTCGGGCACTCGTAAAAAAGAGGATTTTTCCTCAAGTTCCGGGCCCTAGTGATCATACAATTATAGAATGAGCATTGTCAGCCATTGAGCAGTTTTATGGTCTAGCTCTGAAAATTAGTTAGATCCTTATGAAGCAGGGGCGGATCCAGGACGGACTTCTAGTGGAGGCGGTGCGCTGTAATACTGCTACTTAGAGCTACTTTTAAGAGCTTCAAACTCTGGGATAGGTCTTATGTATATATAAAATAGGAAAGTTTTCTCTTCGGGGGGGGGGGGGGGTTATTGCCACCCTGGATCCGCCCCTAATATGAAGTTTATATGGAACCGCATAGGTACAAACGAGAAAAGAATCATTAAAATTAATGCATCTATGTCGAAGTTGATTATAACTTCGTATACGTGGCTAAACACATATTAAAGTCGGTTAATTATCCTTTTCACACTACACTTGATGAAGTGTTTCATGGCCTAGCTCTAAAGACTACCGTTACATCCTAATAAAATTTATACGGGACCATTAGGAAGCATATTATCTCAAACAAAAATAGTATTATCAAAATCGGTTGGATAGTTGCATTGAGAATTCACTTCTTTTTTTGAAGTCGGAGTGGACAATTTTGGCTTCGCCCGGCCAAATGGTGTCCTCCTATTTGCGACAGTCTTATTTGCGACAGGATCTGTTAGCTGTCCTATGAGCGACCGATTCGATCTGTTGACTGGTCTATCAGTTATCGATTCGTTCATATTAAGATAATGAAAGAAGATAAGGTTCCCTCTTTTTTAACTTGTTCCAAAATAGAATATATTGCTTTGCTTAGTGAGTAATTAGGTTTGAATTAAATTAAGTACAGAAAGCAGAGCTTTTGGAGGAAAGGGATATTAAATTGGATTTTCAATTATTAATTACGTAGGAATATACTTTTCATGGAATAATTATTTGGTATATTTTATGTCAGATCTAACTCAAAATTAAGATAAGTTTTATTTGCACTCAGAGTAGAGGGAAAATTTACTTGACGAACAGTATCAGTGACACGTACATTTTTCATAGCGAGGATGTTCGGACGCTATAGAGGAGCCATTATGAGGTGGTCTCTGAAGTTTCTTTCAATGTGTAGAGAGAAAATGCAGCCCTATTTGGAACTAGTGTTACTAACCATTGCCATCCAGTTTTACACCATTAAGGAAAGTGCCATTATAAATGCACCGAAAAAGCTTTGACACGTGAGTAGTGGGAGCTGTCAAAGACCTTTTCCTCCAGACTTCCCTATACCGCCAGGGGCAAACATATTCTACGAGAGGGAATCGTATCACCTTTCATCATCTCAATGTAAATGAATCGGTCGCTCATAGGACAGATAACAGTTCCTGTCGCTAATAGGACTGTCGTTTTTAGGGCTAATTCGGTCAAATTAATGAGTGAGTTTATGGCAAATACATAAATTAAATATTAAATCTGATTGATTGATTAATTAGAGTTTAACATCTACTTTTAGCACTGAAGATCCATATGTTTAAAAGGTATTCTCAACACTATTAAGGTTTGTAACTGAGGCGAATACTCACACAAGATCACTTAGCAACAAAGGGACATTAAACATTATATCTTAGCTTTAAATAATATATTAATAATGTATTACCTTTTTCATGTAACAATACAGATTTTATAACAATAAAAACAAGGGATTTCAGCATTGCTTGAGTACGTCATTTTGTATCTTTATAGATACAAACGAAACATGAACTTGGAAAATGGGACAGAAATTAATAGGAAAAAATTCACCTTGAACTAAACAATAGGTTTACGAATTCACCTATATCATGTGAAGGATAGGTTATACGCTTGTGTAATTATTAAATATTAGAAACAAATTTTGGTAAAATATAAAATAATGCATTGCAATTAAAATGTTTAAATCATGTCATGTGTTCCTCTTTGTCCTTATCAGAAAACAGTAAAAGGAAAGGATTGTCCAGAAGATTCTCGACATGGGGTTTCGGGGATCTTAAATCCTTTGAATGTTGGCAGTCGTCGCAGCTCATCGGTTTCATGGGTGCCTGGACTTAAAGACGAACCTTCAAGGAAATATAAGAAAAAATCTAAGAAACACTCCCTGAAAATGGAACCAAATGTTCTTCTTAAAGTTGCATGTCAGTTAGAAGAGATTTCGAACAGTTTAAAGTTAAATGTGCTATCTCTAGAAGAGCGGCAAGACACCTTAATGATGCCGGTGTTGGCTTGTAGCAATTTTCAGGGTAGTGATAAAGGAAAAGTTAATAAAAAAGGATGTTGTGGTGCATCTTCAAAGGGCACGGGAAAGAGTCCAGATGAAAATTCCATTTCAAGACAGGGTAAACAATCAACACCTCCCAGCAATTCTCCGGATTGTACTTGCAAACCATCTTCCTGTGCACAGCAGGAAACAGCTAAAGAAGAACAAAGATATGAACCTATTAGAGCAAACCCTAATGAATGCTCATGTAGTGATAAAGGAAAAGTTAATAAAAAAGGATGTGCTGCATCCCCAAAGGACACGGGAAGGAGTCCAGGTGAAAATTCCATTTCAAGACAGGGTAAACAATCAACACCTCCCAGCAATTCTCCGGATTGTACTTGCGAACCACCTCCTGCGCAGCAGGAAACAGCTAAAGAAGAACAAAGATATGAACCTATTAGAGCAAACCCTTTTGAATGCTCATGTAAGCCCAAACCAGAGTTCGATTTTAGTATAAAAAAGAAACATGTGATACCCAGAAATACGAGTAAATTAGAATCATGTCCTTTCTTACAAAATAAGGGTATGGATCGTAGCACATTGAAATGTCCACCATCGCCGCCCAAGAAGTGCCACGATGCAAGCACGTGTAACAAAAAGACATGTGATTGCCCTTATACACATAGTGGGGAACCAAATCAAATGCAATGTGATATCCGTACATGTGAAGATAAAAGAAAACAGATGAAGGCGAAACCAAGAACATCACTTTCTTCCAATAAAGAACTGTGTTTCCTTGGAACGAAACCTTGTAAAATTCCACCTGCAGGAAGGAAAAGCGCTCACATGAGCGAAATACATGGATCAGTTCATGCCGACATCATTCAAGCACCTGCAGAAAAGTGCCCACATTTCGTAAAATCAAAAGCAGAAATCACACGTCGACAGAGAGAGAAGTTTCGAGAAGATACGGCAAAATTTGTTGATTCAGTTTTAACTTCAATGGACACCTTTCGGTCAGTTTATGCCACTCAACTTCCAAAACCACCTCATATGCATTGTGTACGGTCTTCTCAAAAACCCATGGGGCAGGAATCGTGTAGATTTAAACCTAGTGACCCTGCACATCGTATTAGCTCAGCAGCAATTTCTCTTCGCCTTCTGAAAATGCACTTAGATTCACTTAAAAGGTTGCATCCCCACCCATCTTCCACAGAATGTCCTGAATGTTGTGCACACAAAAAATGTTTGAAAGCAGCTGAAAAATTTATTATGGGTAAGAAGAAAATCTGTCCAATGACAAAAGAAAAACAATTGACACTACCATTAAGTAGCCAACAGATGGGAAAGGCAGGGTATTCTGGCATGGGACAGATGCACAAGTACGGTGCGGAAGTTCGTGCAGTGAAGGTGAAAAGTAAAGGATTTCTACCCAAACCTCAATTTAAACAAAACGATGCAATACAAAGCAATCATAAAATGAAAGCAGCAAAGCGGGTTAAGAAAGTTGAAATTAGAGAAAATCCTGTGAAAGAAAGCAGAAGTGGAAAACGTCCAGATACTGATACTTTGACAGAAATTAAAACAAGTATTGAGACACTATATGTGAATCTAAAAGGTGAAGTTAATGAAATGTTACCAGAAATTGATGAAGAAGAGGAATAATATACCTCTGAAGTATTAGCTGTACTTGACACTGTGGCAAAATTAGTATTAAAATGGCTGCTACTTTTCTTTCTTTTTTAAGATACGTGTGCGGAAGATGTTTGTAAAGTTGATTTGTGTTCTGTCCTTGCATAATACAACAGCAGTAATGTAAATTACGATTTGTATTATTTGCTATTTACAAATTTATTCGTAATTCGTACTGCACTGTGAGTCATTTAAGGTTGAAGTTTGTGCCGTTAGATAAGCGTGACGAAGATGCAGTTGTGATAAAAAAACCACAACTTGCAAAAGTTGAAAAACAGCACAATATTTGTTTTTGTAGATACTAGACCAGTACTTTCCAACTAATTCTGTAACTTCATAGCTTATTTTCCTTCTCAGTAAACCACACGGAAAGAGGATAGAACCATGGGAGGGCATCTTACTGCTTCCTATATTACGTTTGGTATATTTTATTAAGAAAATATGAAGAAATTTGATAGATTTTCGTGAGCCAGGGAGCCCCGCGCCCACGGATGGAGCAGATAGATAAATTGACGTTGACAAAAGATTGTAGTGATAGACAAACAAGACCATCGACATGGCAAATGCTTATTCCTTTCTTCTATATCATCCTCTCCCGTTCTTTGTTCTAGGATTTCTCTATTTCTGATATTGTAAAGCGCGCCCATACATCATACAAGAAGGTGTTGAAAAATTCCTAGCTTCGTCCAGAAAGGATAGAGCTAAAGGGATGAAATTCAACATATTAACCCTGACACTAATGCATTTGATACAGCGATGTTACAGCTTTTCAAATCCTTGAAAATAAAATTTCTTTCGATTGGGCCCGGAAACAGGTATCTGCAACATGTTAAACGTCAGGAGTATCCTCAAACAAAGTCCTTTGAAGAATTATTTAATCTTTGAGAACAAATAGAAGGAAACCAGATTAGGTAAATAAGGAGGATGGTAGACCAATTGGAATTCAATAACAACTTCATTCAATATGGCAGCCACGACGTGGAACGTGTGTGTTGGCTATTTGTTCTGGACAAAATAAAAATGTCTTTGGACATATTTCCATAGTATATCATCTTAATAGTCTCGTGCAGCTGGTCTAATAGATTAGCATAATACTTTCCGGCGATACTCAAGTTCTGAGGTAGTTTATACCGTTTTGTCCGAAATAATTAAAACCATAACCATTTTTACTGATTTTTGGGTGAGAAACTTTATTGGCCAGAGACCCAGAGTGGTGCGAATTCACTGATTGATTCTTGGTCGTAGTATCATAGATATCGAGCCAGGTTTCTTTCTTAATAGGGATTGTATGGAGACGCGACGGGACAAGACTTTATAGTGTCTTGGTCTCGTCTCGATTGAAAAATAGCAGTATCAGTCTCGAATAATCTCGATCAACAGATGCTTGTCCTGATCTCGGTCTTGAGGGCAAAGTCTCGACCTCGCCTATGTTTCGTACCGATAGTTTCGAGATAAATGCAGTTAAAAGAATGTATAAATAATATCATTTTACAGACTCTAATTACCTTATTGGTTTTTAACTTCTTTCTTCACTGTAGAGAGACCGCGTACTCCTTCCTAGTAAAATGTCTTATGATCATTATCTGCTGTACGTGTATTCATGAGATCGATCTCCGTTGAATGATGTTTATCAACTTTATCTCAGTTTTTCATGTCTTGGATAACTCAAATAATGATTCAAATCCCACTAGCAAAAAGAGCTGTAATCAAGCAACCCGCAACGTTATAGTTTCATCCCTGCGTGCTGAATCAACGTGTTCATCACCACATGACATATAGCACAGTAGATAGCATCAAAATTATTTTTGATGGAATTGTAATGCAACTTTAATGGATTTTCATCTCCCGCCTAACGATATGAATAATTTCAAATTATCACATGCTTTCATGTTTGCAGCGAACACACTTTTGCTAATTTTAGATATAATTATAAAGAAAAGCACTACGCAGTATACGAAATAGAAAATCAAGTTCAAACTCTGAATACAGTACAATGTCTACTATGATTACAAATTTATATGTTAGTTATGCTTTTTGATCGACATTAATCGCTTAACACTTACATCTACGTGAAATATAAATGTATTTTTCTTTAAACCATGGAAAACACATATTAAAAGTTACACTGTATTTCAATTAATTTCAAAATGTGGTGGAAGAAATGTCTTGTAGCCTCAATATAGCAAATGAGTTATCTCAAATTTTACTATTATTTTTTAAATGAGTTTTAGGTTTTCCCTTTAGATCTAGGATTTCCGGTATCATCATCAAGTAGACATTCTAATATTTCCTTTAGTTGATTTGCAGTTTGATGTTTTTTGAGCACCCAAGCTATATGAGATGTGAACGCAGAGAGAATCGATAGACGTATTACCCGAACTCCACGAGCTGCCACCGGGAATCCCTCTGGGTCCCTTACTCCGAAGGCGTGTATACTAATCCGACACCTAAGGAGAAGGGAATCATAACGGATCTCATACTAATATTCTAGTTGAGGTTCGGAATAATTTTTCATTTAATTGAAATGTAAAGAGCATGTTTATTATTAATAATTTAGATTCTTCCTGTATAACTTTGAAGATCAAGATAGAAAATTATATTTTAAAAAGGCAATTAGTAGCTATAGGCTCGAAATATAAGAAAATCAATCGACTCTACAATGCATCATTTGAAAATCGGTTAGTCTATTCAAAATGTTTGCAGAAGCTTGAATGAATTTTCTTATTTCTTCTACCAAAATAAGTTACATCAAATATTAGACTAAATATTCACTAATATGTAGCTTTATTTATTGGGCTAAAAGAAACATTAACCAAAGTAGCTTGATTATATAGTGTACAGTATCTAATTCATCTATACAAGACGTTAAAAAGATTCACTATTTGCGAAATGAGACATGTAACTCTTTAATAAAATTATAGCAGCGATTGTTTAGTCAATGAGGCGTCTACCTACCAACAGACAGCTTGATTTCGATCCTCGATTGGATGATTTGAACCAATTTTACCCTCGCTCAAATGTGATTCTGGGGTTCATCCAACCTGTTTCAAGTGAATAACTGGGAAACCTGAAGAAAAAGGCGGCTGTAGAGTGCGGTGCTGATCAGTGACTACACTACCTCTCAGTACCGAAAGTATTGGCGTGTAAGGGCATACTTCATTCCGACTGTGAGCATTTGACCTACCCCGAATGGAGAAGGCACCTATACCTTCTACTTTAATAAGAGTAACGTTCTTTATTATATTTATTCAAAATTACAACTTCTGAATTTTATGAAATTCTTCATCCTATATTTATTCTGAACTGTCAGTACTGAATTAAAGGTGGATATTAAATGTATTGCACCGTAAACATCAATAATACTTTTTCTAACTCATAAATTAAGAAAAAATATGTTTAATAATGGAATAATACTAATTTAACGTTATTTTTATAAACATTTATCTTCTTAGATTCTTTCTGTCACTTTAATGGTTAATACTGCATTTAAAAAAGGAAACAGTTTGTTACGTGTTTTTAATGTTAAGTGCTGGTATCTTGATAGTTCTAACGAATTCTCTGGTATAATTTGATGCTCTTCCTCTTTACATGATGGTGGCCTATCTTATTTCGGAATACCTTCTCCTACACTGGAAACTGAGATCTTATGTATTTGCTTCACAAAATTGAGTTTCGGAATGTGTTAGTAATATGATAGTTGAGTATATTTGTAAAATGGCTGGAAAGAGATAAAAACATTTACCATATTCCAAGTGTTTAGGACTGGCATTTCATTTCTCCTTTCTAAGAAAAATCTCGAGACGATACCTAGATTAGCCTCGGTATCGGTACCATCCCTGATTCTCAGTCACTAATTATTCATAACACTAGCCTGAAATCGGACTAAACTGCTTTGAATGCTTCAACTCGTAACTTCTTCTGATCACTGTTCACACATTTCGGCATTCACTTTGCTTAAAGCTTACTTGTATTTGTATACTGCTGATAATAGGCCAATCTTGTTAGATGCTCAGTTTTAATTCTTTGTTTTGAGATATACGTATTACAGTTAGTATTGTTCACGAGACGAGAGTGGAACTAAGGCTTCTTGTGTCGTAAATTTTCATCGAAGAATTTTCGTCGATTCTCGAAGAATTCCTTTTCGACTCATCTTGATTCTAAGAAAGCTTTTCCCGTCTCGTTTTATAAATTTAAGAATCAAATATGTGCTCTGATTTTCTTTTTAAATTGCATTTAAAAGTTATCAGAATTCTTCCTCTGTCACAAGTGAAAGATGTAGTATAACAACATTTAAACTATCTGTAACACATCGATTTAATCGTTGCAGTTCATTACAGTATTTATGTTTTATATGTTGTCATTTTATTTATAATTTATTTTATTTTAAATTATAATTAATCTGTGTTTAGTTTATTAGCTTATTTGTTACGATTCCGCACCTGTCTCATTTCTATTTATCATATTTTTCCATGTATTTAAATCTAATTATTTATTTATATCAATTTTGAATCCATCATATATTCTTGATATTTAACATCTTCGAAATTTTATTTTATGTTATTGTTTCTTTTTCTTCTACATTTTCGGCGTTATGATATTAAGATATATCTTAGTAGAACAATGTTCTAATACACGGGGGCGATTAGAAGGACATCGTGCTTCACGAGCTGCTGCCACCAGACAGAGCAAAGACTTGAACCTCTACTATCGACACTAAGCGCGAGTACACCTACCAAGTCGAAAGAATTGGCCAGAACAGATAAAGAAAAAAGGTCGTCGTATTATATGCTGAGAAGGCCAGACCACATACATATTTAACAGTCCGTTAAAAATTAAGAAGACCTGATCACTAAGTTTTAAAGAATCCACTATATAGCTCGTAACTAGCATCGTCAGACTATTATTTGTTTCGATCTCTGAAAGTATCCCTGATTAGCGTTAAGTTAGTTACAAAAGAAGCCTATACAAATCCCGTGTATTTTTAGCAGAAACAACAGAAGTTATATATTGACGGAATTATAGTATTACCGAAAAGAACGGCAGATCATCTTACAAAATGGTATACCTGTCATTTCATATAGTCTTATTTTCTAATAACAGTAAATGTATTCTCAATTTTGATCTCCAAATGCTCAATACCTTATAGATAACCTGATATTACTTAATCCTAACTTACGTATACTAGACATTACGCATTGTGTCTTATATGTCACTGTGTTAGATTGATTGCTTGATTAATTAATTCGGATTTAATGTCCCTTTTAGCATTATTTTTTATATTAGAAAAGGACCTGCTTTAAAATGCAACTTGATACAATACTCGAGTTTTAATTCATATTAAGCAACTTCCCCTCACAGAAATCGGTACCATGTACAAAAATTATCATAAGAACAACGTAATTACCGGTATTTCTTTGTCCAGTTCCACAAAAGTTATTATTTTGCCATTTCCAAATGTATAACAAGAAACAAATGAACTATTCTATTTGTTAAGATAGCTTTGCATAATGATATTATATTACGAATCAGAGGATTAATTAGAGTTTAACGTCCGTTCCAGCAGGAATACTATATGAGATGTATCCCACAACTCAAAGTGGGGTCTGAACAGATGAACTCCAACTGACAGTCGAAAACAGATCTTCACTTTCCAGAGATTAATAATAGAAAAGTTAACGTAATTAATACCTTGTTTTCAGCTACGACATTTTACATTAACAATTCGTGTTGATTTCTAATTGAATTTTAAAGAAAAAGTCTAAGGATTATTCAAGGAAGTGTTCTTAGTCTCCAGATTGAGTTAGGAGAACGAAACTTCACCTATTCCAGACTTTGAAGACACGAACATGTTTATAAACGACTCACTGAAATGGCTCGGCTATTTTTTTTTACATTATTATTTTACCTCAAATCTGCTTTTCATTTTATGTACAACGCTTTTCTATTACGCACTAGGTTTTGTTTACGGCCAGATACGACTGAGTTTGTAATCACTGAAAGTTACATCTCTTACAATCTATAAACCTATTTTTCGTATAAGTTGCTTTTTATTTTATGTAACTGTTGTAAAACAGGTTGAATCTGTCAAATGATAGAGTTGTAAAGATCGTTAATAATAATAATAATAATAATAATAATAATAATAATAATAATAATAATAATAATAATAATAATAATAATAATAATAATAATAATAATAATAATACAATAACATAATGCGATAACGATTCCTAATCAATAAACCGTGATGGAAAACATGAAGTCGATTAATGATAATATTTTTATACGGGCCTTCGCAAAGTATTAGCAATAATCTAGAATTAAAACATCTTTGAATTAAAATAAATAATAATAATAGTAATACAAGAATAAGATCCTTGTAGTAATACGTGATAATAGTAACAAGTAAAGTGTAAAATTTATATAGCTGAACTTCCTTTGTTGGACAACAAATCTGAAAGAAAAATTAATATATTGAGGTTGATACATTTACATTTAGCCGAAATTAATGTGCAACTCTACTATCCATGCGCCACCTACCGCCGTAAAAAGCAACTTCCTGTAGGTATCAAATACATAGAATTCTGCTGATGCAGCTTTTTTTTTTTTTTTTTTTTTTTGGCGTTTGTAACACAGTTGTCATCACATTTGAAATGATCGTCGCGTAATAATAAAATTAAACTTCCTTTTAAATTATTTTGTATATTGTAATACATTCAACGATACAAGTAGTTCAATTTAAAAAAAAAAATTGGAAATAATTAGTATGAAGGTCGAAGAAAGTTAAAAGGATATGTAATTGGTAGTTTTGTAGTTTAATATCAGGACTGAAATGAAGTTTCCATATTTCGTTGTTATATTTGTTGACCTATTCTTTTACCAATGACGCTCCAGTGAAACATAATAGACAAAACATAATATAATAGAATGTTTATTCAGTAACGACGCAATGAAATTAAGAGAATCGATATCAAGAATTTCTACATTATTATTAGTGTTTATTGTCCAAATATGAGGCATACACAAATTCATAGAAGACATTGAACTGAAGAAAGTAATAAGAGTGGGTATTAATCATCATAATGCATAGTTTCGGAGAAAATTGCAAAAAAGAAGTTTTGTGTAAACCTAAAAATTGAGGCTGCCCTATAGCCAGACCACCTCTTAATATGAAGCACTTCCAGAATCAAACACTAATCAAGTGTTTTTATTGTACACACAGTATGGTTAATAAAATGTAGACTAACATTATGATTAACTCATATTTTTTTTTTTTGTTTATCTATATTATAAAATTGAATGTGACTATATTTGTGACTGTTAATCTCTGAAACCGCTGGAACGATCTCGATCAAAGATTTGACGTAGATGCGGCTCTGGCCTGGGAATGTTTTTAGCTATTATTTTGACGGTTGAACTTCAGGGAAGGAGAAGAGGGAGAATTATAAAAAAAAAATAAATAAAACTTAATAACTCTTGAACCAAACGACAAATCTCGATCAAATTTTCAACATATTTCACTTTGACAGGGCAACGTAAGGGAGGAGGAGGAGGGGGAGATATACTCAAATAAATGTATATACATATAGTAATAAAAGTGATTATGTTCGTGAGTTAATAACTCTTGAACCACCCGATCGATGTCAATCAAATTTTCAACATAGATAGGGTTCGAACAAGAGAAGTTTTTCATAATTTCACTTTTACATTAGATCTTAGGGAAAGGGAGGGGAAATATATGAAAATGAATGAAACTTAATAACTCTTGAACCACCCAACCGTTTTCGATCAAACTTTCAACATAAATAAGATTCGGGCCTGGGATGTTTTTGTCATTTCACTTTTACGGTGCAACGTAGGAGATGGGGAGGGGGGAGATATATGCAAAATTAATAAATATAAAAGCGACTGTCTTTGAGACTTCATCACGCTTAAACCACCCAACAGATCTTAAGCAAGTTTTCAACACAGATGAGGTTCAGACCTGTTTTTTCTTTTTTTTTTATCATATCACTTTTACAGTAGAACTTAGGGGAGGGGAGAGATCTATAAAATAAATAAAACTTAATAACTCCTGAACCACCCGAGCGATCTCTATCAAATTTTCAACATAGATGAGGTTCGGGCCCGGAAAGTTTTTTAAAAAATATTTTCACTTTGACGGTAGAACCTAGAGGAGGGAATATTTATATTTAAAAATAAATAAAACAACTCTTGAACCACCCAACCGATCTCAATCATATGTTCAACATAGATTACGTTTTGGCCTGGGATAGACGGTGCAACGCATGGCAGGGAAAGGGGAAGATATATATATATATATATATATATATATATATATATATATATATATATATATATATATATATATATATATATATATATATATATATATATATATATATATATATATATATATTTGTTCCATAATTCGTGTAATTTTCTACAGCACTCGGCGAAGATGAAGTTTTCACACTATTAATATAAAATTTCGCACTCTTATTGAAAAATATCTGAATTTTTCGAATTTTTAAAGAAAATAGGTTAAAATTGCTGTTTAGCCCCCCTTTTCGGGGTGTTTTGGAAATGTCATAGAATTAATGCTCCAATGCTCCTTACATGTAAGAGTGACTGATAATGGGGCTACAGCCCCCTTTCAAAAATAAGAAAATCACCATAAATATCCTTAGTAGGGACATACGAGAAGAATGTATTTTTTATTAATTAATATGAAATTTGGCGTCATTGTAGCAAACGAATATGCGTTTTTGAAATCTGGAATGCAACTTTGGTAACGCACCGCCTTAGGGGGCACAGCGGGCGAAGCATTAGATAATTGATCTTTATAAAAATTCAAAATTTTTCCGGAAATGCAGTGAGCGTCAGATTTTTCACAAATGTCACAGAATTAATATTCTAATGCTCATTGCATGGTCAGTGACTTATATGGGGTATGGCCCCCTTTCAAAAATTTAAAAAATCATCATAAATATCCTTAGTATTGACATACGGGAAGAATGAGTTTTTCTCAATTAATGTGAAACTCGGCGTCGGGTTAGCAAAAAGTTATGCATTTATCAAATCTGGAATATTAGTTTTGGTAATGTACCGCCTTAGGGGGGCACAGGGGGTGAAGCATAAGTTATTGGATCTTTATAAAAAAATTAAATTTTATTTTGGAAAATCTAATGTGTGTCAGATTGATCACAAATAATACAAAGTTAATATTCCGATGCTCCTTGCATGTGCCAGTGACTGATATTGGGCTACATCCACGTTCCAAAAATCACATAATTTACGGTAAATATCCTTAGCAGGAACGTACGGGAAGGAGGTAAATATGCTTTACAATTAATGTGCAATTTGTCATTATTGGAGAAGAATGTTTTGATTTTTTTAAATTTCGAATCTAGTGTAAATGAATATCGTCTGTCAGTGTAAGAGATTGAGGATATTGCTTCGTTTTTTTGGCATCACTGGAATATAATCAAAGAATTTTGCGTTTTTAAAAACTAAATTGGTCTCTTCTTATAGCATAAAATCATACATGAAGTCAGCAGCATATTTTTTGCACACTTAAGCAAACCAGCTCGAAATAAAACACAAAATGACAAAAGGAAATGCCGCAGGTACCGTACCACGAACGAAAACAGAAGTAATATTTTAAAAATTAAAATATTGTTTTCTTTATTCATAGAAAAACCGTATCTTTTCCCTACTTCTTCCACAATAACTTTATGATCCCACTTTCCACGCACTAGCCTACTCGTATACTGCACATGTAAGCACGTCAGGAAATCGTATACTATGGACACATGGTTGTAGTAAAAACAAATTTCTCGCGAGGAATAAGGATCAGGTTGAGTCAGGCTATACTACAACCCAAGAAAACATATTATCCCTTTCTAAAAACAACACTTTTCTTTTGGCTCAGTTGTCATTAACTAAATTGCTTAAAGATTTCATTACTCTAAGTGTAAGACAGATAAAATGAACTTACTTTATTCAGCATGATCTCGTAAACTAGCAAGACATGAATGAATTAATGCGATTTACTAGAGCCACTGTGAACACCTTCTCCAACATATCTCAATGACTATGCTCTGGACAATTCTTTGTTTTATGTTGCCAAATAAGGAGGAATGGCCGTAATAAAATTCCAGACGCATGCACCATCATAGGTATAAGCGAAAGAGTGTCATTGTATTTTCTAACTAAAAATGCAAATTTACCTATGTCACACTCCCATTAGGCAAAAGAAACTCTGAGTCCATATCTTATTGTCACAAACATTTAAAAAAAAATAATGCCAAATTTCACATTGTAAAAAAATGCTTCTGCCAGTAGGTCTTTGAGTAAGAATAATCATATTGAATTTATGATGCTTTTCAAAGATAGCTGTAGTAACATATTAGTCAATGGTACATAAAAGCAGTATGGAGTATTAATTCTGGCATCTTGCAACTAATTTGACACTCATGAGCACTCCCAAAATAAAATTTGGAATTTCTATCAGTCCTCCCCCTATGATCCCAAAAGTACCAAATTACCCTCCGTGCACTGTGCCTCCTATTCCCAAAATAATTTTCCAGATTTTTACTAGCACAACGCCTAATTTCACATTAATTGACAAAATATAGCTTCTTCCGTATGTCCCTGCTAAGGATATCTATTATAAATTTTTAATGTAATTGTTGAAAAGGGGTGCTCTAGCTCAATATCAGTCACTGGCACATGCAAAGAGCATCTGAATATTAATTTTGCATTATTTGTGATCAATCTGACACACAATGGATTTTTCAAAATAAAATTTGAAACTTTAGAAAGATCCAATAACTTATGCTTCACCTCCTGTGCCCCCCTAAGGCGGTACATTACCAAAACTAATATTCCAGATTTGGTAAACGCATAACTTTTTGCTAACCCGACGCCGAGTTTCACATTAATTGAGAAAAACTCATTCTTCCCGTATGTCAATACTAAGGATATTTATGATGATTTTTTAAATTTTTGAAAGGGGGCTATAGCCCCATATAAGTCAATAGCACATGCAAGGAGCATTAGAATATTAATTCTGTGACATTTGTGAATAATCTGACGCTCACTGGCATTTCCGGAACAAAATTTTGAATTTTTATAAAGATCAATCATCTAATGCTTCGCCCCCTGTGCCCCCTAAGGCGGTGCGTTACCAAAATTATATTCCAGATTTCAAAAACGCATATTCGTTTGCTACAATGACGCCAAATTTTACATTAATTAACAAAAAATACATTCTTCTCGTATGTCCCTACTAAGGATATTTATGGTGATTTTCTTATTTTTGAAAGGGGGCTGTAGCCCCATTATCAGTCACTCTTACATGTAAGGAGCATTGGAGCATTAATTCTATGACATTCATGATTAATCTGACGTTTACTGGCACTCCGAAAATAAATTTTGGGACTTTGGTAACACATCACCCACCAGCTTTTTGCGCCCCTTGTCCCCCAAAAGGGAGGTCTTCCCAAAATAATGTTTGAGACGGCTTTACTAGCTTTGTGAATGAGTGTTTTTGCATTTCGTAACAAATACAACTCATTTGCCCCAAAATCTTTACGAATAATTATTGGAGAAAACTGCTTCCAAAATTTAACATTGAATCTCCCATAAGGAAAATGAACTTTTGTGTTTACACCCCCAAAAGGGGGGCTAAACAGCAATTTGCTCCTATTTCCTTTAAAAACTCAGATATTTCTCAATAAGAGTGCCAAATTTTATATTAATAGTGTGAAAACTTCATCTTCTCCCAGTGTTGTAGAAAATTACACGAATTATGGATATATATAAGTGTGTGTGTGTGTGTAAAAAATAAAAATGGAAGTGACTATCTTTGTGTCTTAATCACTCTTGAACCACCCGACCGATCTCGATCAAATTTTCCACATGGATCTTTGAAGGGCCGGGGATAGTATTTGTCTATTCACTTTGAGGATAGAATTTAGGGGAGGGGGAGGGAGGAGTTAAAAACATTAAACTTAATAACTCTTGAACCAAACGATCAATCTCGATTAAATTTTTAACATAGATGAGATTCGGGCCCGAGATATTTTTTTTATCATTTCACTTTGACGGTAGAACCTAGGGGAAGTGATAGGAGAGGGAGATATATGAAAATAAATAAAAATTAATGACTGTTGAACCTCTGGACCGATCTCGATCAAATTTACAACCTAGATGAAATTTGAACCTAAGATTTTTTTTTCGTCATATCACCTTGACGGTGTAACTTAAAGGTGGAATAAGGAAGAGACATTTTAAAATGATCGAAAATAACCGATATTGGTGTCGAATCCATAGTTTTCGGGGTCTCTGAAATGAACAGTGACACTTCTGATGCCGTTTAAATCCAAATTCAAACCCGAAACTTGGGTGAGGGGGAGATATGTAGAAATGATCGAAATGACCAATATCAGTGTCGAATTCATAGTTTTCGGAGTCGCTGAGATAAACAACGACATTTCCGATGCCGTGCCCCGCAACATGGAGAAGGGAGAGGGATATATAAAAATAATCGAAAATGACCGATATCAAAGAGAGCTTTAGTAATAGTAAAAAGTTACTAACTAACGTAACATATTACTATTTTTTTCTTAATTTAACCCAGCAAAGCGGGTAATTGATGCTAGTGTATAATATTATCCAAAGATAAAACATATGTCAATCGATACCTCATATCCAGCTGAACAAAATGACATGCTTGAGGGTAAATTCTGATGATTAATTTTCGAGAAAAACTAATTTTTATGACTTAAAAAGGATGCCTTTCTTCGCTAATCTGATGCTGTTGATAGTTTGTATTCTGCCAGAATAGATTTATTTATGTTCTATGTGAAAAAATACATACGTCGTTAAGCAGAAAATTGTAAAAACTATCCAATAATATTGTTGATGAATTTCTCCATACAATGATACTTATAATTGTATCTAAACATTGGAATCAATATTTATATAACAGCAGTATATACAATGAAGATACGTAATTATGAAAAATACCCATGAAGCTATATGGCACTGAGGTAAGCCAGATACAGTGGTGATTTGTATTTTGTTTTTGGTATGGCAGTTGGAAGATCGATTAGTTATATTCTATCTATCTATGATGGTTAGTGACTTGAATGTGATCACAAAATGTGTGTCAACTTAGGGACTCAATATTTAAGTTAAGAGCGAGTTACAAACTCAAGAGCTACGTGATTTACTAGTTTAATCTCCTCTAGTTTACATAGAGCTCAATGTTTACACTTCTGACTTGTCCGAACTCAAGCATAAAGAATTCGAATTCGCATAAATAGAGCCAATCATGATTATTAATTACTAACTATTCACTTTAACATCCTCCTACCTTCTTTCTGGTCTACACAAAGTTCTAGTTTGTGATCTTTGTGAGCGAGTGATTAACGCGCGTGCTTCCAGATTCGATTCCAGGTACGGGTGCTTCTATGAGATACAAACCGAATTGTAGTTGAAATTCTGTTCACTTTCCGTCCCGTATAACATCCATGCCGAAAAGGTACTTTACACTCCATCAATCAAATCAAAGAATTCTTTTCTCTCAGGTCTCCTAATTAGGAGTCTATGTACCTTATGCTTATTAGCTATGCCAGTAAAGTATTCTCTCATCTTAAATCCTCTACTTTATTATTCTTAATATCTTCGATGATCTACGATCATTATAAATTTCTACTGTCTGAAATTTCCTGAATTCGCTCTTTTTACTCGTCTCTTAGACGTGCCGAGTATTTTCCCAGAAACACTGCCGCCAGCTTGATTTTATCACCTCATTCATTTAGGGAAAGAACCGGTATGTAATTCCCCATATATTCTGTGTATGTTTCAACATAATTTTTACCTCAATAAGTGGTATAGTTATTGTAAAATTACAGTTTTTAAAGTTTATAAAGAAATTCGTTTTCCTCTATTTTCTAGAAAACTTTGTATAAGGTATTCACTCATGTATATAATTTTATTCAATTTAATAATATTTATTGATTGGTATAATAGTCTATATTATGTTTAATCTTTAGATTTCTTCATTAAACCCTAATAATATTGCAAAATTTCTAGTAATTCAATTTAGAAATACGACTAAAATAAAATCTTTAACAAATGAATAATGAAAAATACTTATTTTAAAAGTGAAAGGTTAAATACAGTTATTGTTGGTAGCAGCTGTAAATAGTGGCAAGAAGAAAGAGCAATGATAGGATGAGAATTTTGATTTGACGTGATTTTTTATCTTAAAAATGTTTCCATCACTGGCCTGATCAGCTATTTGTCTTTTCTTTTTGTAATGGCAAAAAAGAAGTGTGCGAGTTTGTTTTGATTGCGTATCAGCTTACGTGGGAAGAATAATAGTACATCATACATTAATAAGACTGTACTGTAATAGGGATGTAGTTTGTATTTTCAAGGTGAGTGAGGAGAGATCAAACATTTTTTTTTTATCACATGGACTATTCACGCGACTGATTATACCAGTGGACAATTTTCTTTGGAATATTTAGTAGTCTTAAGTACTATTTCACACCTGAACAGAATTTAAAGAGTTTGCACGACAATTATCAGGCTATCGCTTACGTTATACGTACTGTAGGATAAAGTTAAATAATTGTTAATTTTGAAGTGTCATACAATCAGAATGAATATAACAAGCACATAATGAATAAGTTTCTACAAAAAAGCCGAACTTACTGTAATTTTAGAGTTTATTCTTTATTCTTTTGTTATAGATACCATGTTTATTCAAAGGGTCTTTCCTAGTAAGATAGTGAAATCGGCCCTTGATCCAAATTGGGTCGCTATTGAACCAAAAGGTTACCCTTGACCTAAAACTACCTAAAAAAAATTGAACTCCCACCCCTTTCCTTACCGAATTATCGTATCATACATGCTCAAAATTGAATATTTTTTAATTTTGGTGGGGATGATCGAAAAATTTTTGAAAGTTTTACAAATAGTAGATACTATTTAAATGTAAATGTGCAATTTTTTTCAAAACCATCGATGCGTATTTTCTTTATCTTTTTGCGTGTTGAAATTTTCAAAAAAAAAAAAAAAGCAGAAAAATTTTGGTGGTGGACAAGTCCCTAATTTTTTGGTTAAAAATTTGTTATACCCTTAGGTACAACATATATTTTTTTTCGGGACCTGAAAGTGATGGCAACATTGTCAAAAATAAATAAAACTGAAAACAAACGTGTTTTTTTGTACAGTTTTCCCACCATTTTATTGCCCTGAAGGTGAGGGCTCCTTCAAATAATGCTTTGCCATAGTTAACAATTTTCCTTTCTTTTGTGTCCCTTTCGCTTCTGTTGTTCTTCGGCTGCTTCGATTGGGTCCATTTCGGAATAGAAACACCAAATATATCTTCGTAACAGTGCTTCCACTTCAACGACTCTTGCACAACGAAGTTACACTCAGCTCGCGGAAGAGAGCGCTACCGGTAGATAGCGCCAGTGTGTGCGGCCAGCGAAGCAAGCACTAATGATACGTTCAGCCGACGCGAGGTTTTTGAGCCTGAAAAGACGTTTGTTTTCAGTTTTATTTATTTTTGACAATGTTCCCATCATTTTCAGACCCCGAAAAAAAAATATGTTGTACCTAAGGGTATAACAAATTTTTAACCAAAAAATCAGCGACGTGTCCCCCTCAAAAATTTTTCCTGCAATTTTTTGAAATTTTCAACACGCAATAATAATAATAATAATAATAATAATAATAATAATAATAATAATAATAATAATAATAATAATAATAATAATAATAATAATAATAATAAAGAAAATACGCATCGATGGTTTTGAAAAAAATTGCACATTTACCTTTAAATAGTATCTACAATCTGTGAAACTTTCAAAATTTTTCGATCATCCCCACCAAAATTAAAAAAAAAATCAATTTTGAGCATGTATGATACGATAATTCGGTAAGGGGAGGGGGTGGGGGGTCAAAATTATTTTGAGGTAGTTTTAGGTCAAGGATAACCTTTTGGGTCAATAGTGTCCCAATTTGGATCAAGGGCCGATTTCACTATCTTACTAGGAAAGACCCTACTCGATTTTCTCCATTAAAATCTGGAGATATTTTGATTGACGAATTATTTTGAATACTATCTGCCTCGGCATGACTCATAATGGTCTACATATCAGAAGGCCTTGTGAATACATTATGTTATGAGGTAATATTTGAATTGTTATATCGTAAATATGTAGCTTAGATTGTATTGAAGTTTAAGTTCATTAACAACTATAGGACTAATACAAGATTAAAATAACAAATAAAAATTTACTCAAGTGTACCAAACAAATACACACGAGGAAAAACAAACCAAAATAATTATTTATTACTGCTTAATAAAGACATAAATTGAAATACAAAGTATATATTTTTTTCTCAAAAGAAATATGAATAATAAGCTTGTCTGGCTTATCATAAAGAATAGTAAGCAGGGTCGCAAGTCATTGCTACTGCGAATATCGAATTCAGCTTCTAAGTATAAGTATTACGTCATAGATCAGAAAGGTCAAGTTCAAGGTTACATACCAACTTATGAAAAATAAACAACTGAGCTTTGCAATCTACAACCGTCTATATATGAGAGTAAATTCTTCACCTTTATATGATACGTAATTGCGATAATTGAGACAGTGGTGTCTCCTGGATTTCCGAACAACGACATCAATTTATTGTTTGAATCTCCTAGGACCAGTGGTTCTATTTAGCCGGTTCGCAACCGGTTCGCTAGAACCGGTTTTTATGCCCGGATATAACAGCAAATTTTACCCAGTTGTGCCCAGGAACAAGTAAATTTTAGTTTAACTATCTTTGTTTTTAGAAATTCTTACAGCTACAGGGTTTAACATATGATTTTTCAGAACAAGGCTTAAGCGTTTATTTCTTAATCTCAAATGCTCATATATCAAGAATGAGAACTGAGATCACATGAGTGTAGTGGTGAAGGTTATTTATATGTGATACACATACATACCAGATATCATTATAAACAGTTGTTGATCCATTGTTGGATTAAGGACTTTCCAATATTTTTTGACAACCATTTAGCTTGGATAATTCGTTTCCAAGATATTAGCAGTGCTACCTAATTTCGTCATACCACCTTGTATTGGAACGCTGAGCAGATCACTACTTGTCACGTGTGATAACCAGTAAAAAATTTCTTTTTTTTTCTACCGGTTTCCTAAGAGAATTATATCCATCTATCTATTATTCTCTCTCTCTCTCTCTCTCTCTCTCTCTCTCTATATATATATATATATATATATATATATATATATATATATATATATATATATAGTGTTCGAAGTGAGACAAGATGCCATACCGCCTCTGGTTTTTCGGTGATCAAGACATACCGTGACTGGAAGGCGGGTTCTAATATCCTTTAATAAATCCACTTTTAAATACAGTAATTGACGAATAGCTTTACACACCAAGGATTTTAAGTTGGCACAATTTTTATTTTCTTTTTCCTAATACTTTAATTTTGATTTTAAAATGCGGTGTCTACGAAGAAGTTCACTCCTTGCTCCTTCCTACGCAAGAATTCGCGTTGGTTGTATTGGTTGCACATTAAGGACCACATAACAGAAAGGAATGAGTCATGGGCCATGGATCCAATTCAAATAAAAGACAGTGTATTGAAGATGTGACTCGTTTAAACTGAGATCGGAAAGTATTGTTGGGTTCACCGGAACTTCTTTTGTGTTTCTGAAAGATAAATACATAACTAAGTCGTATTTACCAGAAAAAAAAAATAGTTTAAGCAATGAAAAAACTCAGTTGTTTTATTTAGATAAGTATTTTATGTTAAATCTGTTGTTTTGGTTGTTCTTTTATCTAAGCGTTTTATATTTTGTTATGCCATATTCAATTGTTCTATCTTACGTATGTATGTATCTTCTTGCCTTAATACATATAATTGCCGCGTTTTGGCATAGGCGAATTCAGGGGAAGTTTGTTGTAGGAGCAGACCTTCCGGAAGTCTGGAATAACTTTCGGTCGAGTGGGGGAGTCCGTGGGTTCTCCTGGGAAAAAATTGTTTATCTAAAAGTTCGTTTTTTTTTTATCTTTTCATGTATAATGTATAATTCTCAATAATAAAAATAAGAGGATCTTTTTATTTTTTCTCAGAAAGTTGGGGTTGGGGTTCAAAGCCTCTCCATGGCCCCGTAACTACGGAGAAACTCTTTCATGGTTTTGAGTCATTATGTGAATAGAAATGCAATCTCAAGCAACATACCGTCACTGTATTTCAACATTTATGCAGACGGTATGTCGAGTCAAAATGGTAATAAAACATACAGAGTCTGCTTTTTTTCCACTTCGAACACTATATATATAATCGGTATCGCATCACAGTTTGCGATACAAAAACATGGAAATGCGATACAAATTTAAAAAAATGTATCGTAAATTGCGATGTATCTTTACCTCTTTCATTATCATCACGGAAACTAAAATAAGGGTCAAGCTGAAAAAATATTACCATTATTTCAAGAAACTTTTCTTTGAAGGGTCGGTTACTGGAAGAAAAAAAATGCCTCTCCTCGGGATTACAAAACAGTTTCCTACTCTGTCTTTCCTTTCCTTTGTCGGTTTGTTGCTAGTGGGTCATCGTCCAGACGTCAGGTTTCAGGTTATCCTATCCTTGTTTCTAGTGTGTAAATCCAGAGCAACTGCTTGGGATTTACCAACATTCTTTATTTTTATTGCTGCGTAACTATAGATAATAATAATAATAATAATAATAATAATAATAATAATAATAATAATAATAATAATAATAATAATAATAATAATAATAATAATAATAATAATAATAATATATTCATGAAAGATATCCAATAAATACGAAAGCAATTCACAATTCCATTCATAATGAATGGGCTTGTGAAGTACTTTCGTATTTATTAGATTTCTTTGATGAATGTATAATTCCTCATTATAGTACAGAAAATGCGATACAAAATTTACAAATAGCGATACAAATTAAAATTTCTGTCGAAATTTGCTCCACAAAATGTAAATTGTAACAAAAAAACCGCTCATATATATATGTAATTGATTGTTAAAAAATTAGACTGGGACTGACATTGCTCTCCCTTCTGAAGTGTTGCCTCATTGACTTCGATATTTAGTAAATAGGCATTGGTCTAATAGTGCATTCTTTAGAGATTTGGGTTTTAATATTTTGTGGCATGCTTTAAAACTTATGTTTACTCAATAACTTAACTAAAGGTCACCTAAAATTGCTAAGCATTTAGTTCATTGAACACTGTGTCTCGAGGAAATGAATGTACGAATGAGTGATTATGGTTTAAATAGGGTGTCAGGATCGAGGATCTTTAGGAAATAATCTTATCTGAAATCAATACAGAAAACTGTGCCTTCAGCAAAAGATAACGCAAATATGATTAAAAATAACGTATTGTAAGCTCCCATATAAATTCAATCTTAACAATAAATAAATACATAAACGAAATAAATAAATAAATAAATAATAGTAATAAAAGGCTTGATATTTGCACACCAGACAGAGGTGGCTCTTGAATGATGTCAGATCGGTGGAAATTATTAAATTTTATCGCTACAAACTAAGGGAAGAGACCAAACGCCATAAACGTCGCCAGCACCTAGTGGCCCACTTGCCGGTAAATGTCGATCGTTGATATAGCGATGTGTCGAAGGATTGCCGCTATAGTGCGTCCAGTAAGAGAACGTCTCTGACAGCTCGCAGTGACATTGCCACTACTCGCGTGTCAAGGTTTTTTTCGGTGCAACTGTAGTGGCAATTTAATTAATGGTATAAGACAAAGTGATCGTGGTTGGTAACACTGGTATCAAAGTAGGGGCTGCAATGTCCCACCGCATGTGGTAAGAAACGTCAGAGACCATCTCTTATTGGCCGTGCTATAGTGTGCCACTGCCGGCAGGGTTTTGTCGAGTCGAAACAGATACCTAGATTCGGGGTGTTAAAGTTACCACCGCGTAGCAATGAGAACTTAATTTTGGTCGCACTCCTTCGATTCGTCACGGAGAATCGCGAAGGACCAGCACGAACTATCGCCAGTCATGTCCCGCGGTTATTATTATATATTATTTTTTCCTGGCAAATTGTTCCTAAAGTGAACTCCGAGGGTCAAGTGTAACCCCTGCCTCTACATCATGAAGTACAAAATTTTGAGTGCATATATTTGTATGAATTTAGATGGCAAATATCGCCGATCATTAGAAAGTGAATATGGGAGAACTATGAAATAAAGTAAATAGGCGTGTGTCATTTTGTTATACAATTACATGACGAACACATTTTATTTTATCCCTAATGGTTATGGTTAAACATACATGGTTAAAAGAGCACTTTGATTGGCTAAATTAAAAAGACTTCAACGATTTATCCCTCTACAAGCGAGGTTTTGTTTATCGCCTCCGTGGCGAACTCAGAAGAACACGCGACTTGTAATCGTAAAGTTGGTGTTTCGAGCCCAGCCCGGGGTATTTTTTTTTAGTGTTTTTTAAGACTCATCTTAATGTAAACAAGTCAAGCACATAAGCGATTTGACATATTTTGCGGGAGTAATTTTGTGGTTCATTGGCGTTTCGTCGCGTTTCTGCCTCTGGTGGTATAATTTTCAAAATGGAAGTGGGGCCAACCAGGATCGTTGCTGCGAGACTACCAATGTTTCGAGAGAGGTCGCTAGTTACCCATCGATTTTCCACCGACGATTACGGCGTGGGGGAGCTTCAGAAAGCTGGACACAACATTTCTACATTTGGTAAGCTTGTAGAGATAAGATTTAATTTTTTTTAAAGTATAAATTTTGTGAGAGTATGGTGAATGGGGACATGTTGGAAATGGGGGCTGGCCATCGACACGTTAGCGTAACAAACAGTAACTTCATTCACTTATGTTATGGGTCCAGGTAAATGGCAACGTTGCATTTTCATTTAACATTTGGCGCATAAAGAGAGTACAGCTCAAACGGCTCGTCCGATTTAAAAAATTCCTTCACCTTAGATTGAAAACATAATATTTGGGAACGATTTTTCCTCTTGCATTTTGTTGCAACTCCAATAATAATAGAGTTACCCTATGTCAGGGGACTTTTGAGACACCCTGTACAATGATCACATCTAACATTGTCGCTAAGGATACTAATAACAAAACGTAATGTATTGTGGTACTTTTGCAAGAGACTGAGATGATTTGTAACATTTGACATGGTACTTGTGACTGTTAGTAACGAAACTTTGGTGGCACGCTATATACCGAGTGCGTCAAAAAGATGTACACACACTTTGAATTGTCATAGAAAATTTATTTTCCAACATACAAGGTTACATTTCTGGAAAAAATAAGGCTACAGTCCAATTTAAAAAAAATAAGTTCACTTTCTGGTCAAACTGAATGTTTCAAGTGATGGTTGAAGTAAATGTTCAATATGTTAGTCTTCAGCTTCAATACATTTCTGAGTATGAGTCATGATTGCTTTCACACTTCGCACCAGTGCCCAATAGAATTTCTGCGCACACCATTTCAATCTTATCCCACATTGGGTCCAGGTTACGTTGTTTACCACAATATAACTTATCTTTTATTGTGCCTCATAAGAAAAAATCGAACAGCGAAAGGTCTGGAGAGCGTACAGAAAACTCCATTGGTCCTCTGTGTTATATCCACTGGCCTGGTACCGTACATTTTGATCCAAGAATTCTCGCGTATGATTATTATAGTCCGCTGGGACGCCATCTTGTTGATAATAATATTTATTTTCATCATACATTCCACGAACAACAGGGAAAATAGAATTAGCAAGCACCGTTAGGCATTTTTCTCCAGTTGGGCCTACAATACAGTCAAAACGAAGAGGTACAATGAATTTCCTATGAGATAAACCACACCACACATTTACGTCAGACAAATTCGCAGTCTTTTTCAACAGTAGTTATCTTCAGCCTATACACACAATTATACCTATTGATAATTTCATTAAATTTGAATTGTGCTTTATCCGACCAAAAAAATGTTACCCATAAGTCTCAGTTCAAGTGTACCATCTCCTGAACCCATTCATAAAATTGTATCTTGTGATCTTGGTCGTCGTCACTCAGCTGTTGCACCAGCCTTGAAATGTACACACGCAACTTACCTATACTAGCATTTCTATGTTCTTACATGACTTGAATATTTTGTGATGAACGCTGAAACAGTTCCAGCGCAGTAATTCGAGATTCAGCATATGTAGCCGAGTAAGATCACCCTGTTGGTCAGTTGGGACCTACAATCGAGGACGTCATCGCCAGTCACTTCATCTGCCAGAAAATTATATCCTTCCTGTACCTTACTTACTAAATGTTCTAAGTGATGGTATAATTCCATGGTTCTTCTGCTTATCTTTCAGTTTCTTGGATACCCATCTCACATTGACTAAGGAAAACTCTAGTTTGTTATATACGCTATATCATATGCTGCACTTGCACAACATTAAACTTCTGTGGCAATGTTCGCAGATGAACTTGATAGTCAGGCTTGCAGAGGTTAGAGTTTGGCCTAAACTAGACAAATCGTTAAGCCATCTTCAAGAGAATGACATCTGATGATGATGGTTCAAACTTTCAGCAACACACACACTTTTACCATTGATTTCTTAATTTCAATTGGGAGGCACGGTGGCTCAGTGGTAGAGCGCTTACCTATGGGGCGTGGAGTATCCGGTTCGTTTGTGGTGGACATCTTGTCGGTTGATTTTCTTGGGGTACTCCTGCTTCCTTCACTTTTTCATTCCACCAATTCTTCTATAATCATTCACTTGCTTTAATCATTGTCTCCCTTAGCCTAAAGGGCATAATCGAGGGACGTTAAACTCAAAGATTTCATTTCATTTTCTTCATCCAGTTGGGGTTTTCCGTATAGCCTCACTCGCTCTACACCACGTTGACTACTTCTCATTGTTTCTCTTTTGTGGGTGGTATAAAACACGCGACCTTTTTTCTATTTTTGCTAACACTTCCGCAGCAAAATGTAAGACTATCCAACTGCATCCATATTTCGCGTGCACTTTTAGATTCTTGGCTAAGTCTCTCCCTCACCTTTTTTTTTTCCTTTTTTTGAAATTAATTAGTATATAACTCTAGGACAATGAAGAACATCAAAATTGTAGAAAGTGAACTACATAACATCTACTAAATATTGTTAAATAGACTAAAAACTCTCTCCAAACCTTTCTTTACATATCAGAAGATCTTTAACACAATTATCAGTTTCTGTTATAGTCTTTCGTATACTATTTGGCTCACTTTCTAAATTATTAACGTTCTTTTATCTTTAAGTTATTCAGTAAAATTCAAAAAAGAAGGTGAGCTGATCTTAGAAAAGAGCCAACTTGCACCTTGTACGGAAAAGTTAAGTTTGGACGAAGAAGTAAGGTAGAATCTAAAACGAATATATACAAATAATAGGTAGTTACGAAAAGGCTAATTCAGTGGCGGATCTAAAAGGGGAGGGGGAAGCCAGAACCCAGACTATGATACGTCTAGGTATATTATGAATTTTCTATAAATTTTCAAAAATATATAAATAATAGGTAGAGTTATTTTTGTCACTTAAAAACTGGGGAAACTAGATCTGTCACGGAGTTAGTTATATGGATGACAATTCATGAGATTTATATACCCAGATATTCAAACCCAGTAACGGTAAGCCATTAATCATTCATTATTCTTGAAATAGATATAAGATTAGGAAAACAAAGAAATAAAAAGAAACGTCAGTTTTGTTTACAAGAAAACGCAGATTGTAAAGAAAAATAAAAAAATGGATCAAGGAAGAAAATATGGAAGAAGATAGTAGACTGAAACTATCATGGAAGCTAGGATTTAAAGTAAAAGGGGAGCAAATAAATGTAAATTAAATAGATAAAACAAAGAGTTTGTTAGAAAATTAGTGGGAAGAGCTAAAGTTTAAAATAATTGCTACAATAAATTTACATAATTTAACAACTTTACGGTAAAAAATACTTCTAAAGAGAAGATATGAAAATGTTTTAATCCTTGATCCTAGTGAAATTGTAGTGATCAGTAACTATTAATGTTAGAACGCTGTAATTAGGGGCTTTGATTTAGCAACCAAAACTACTTTATATATTTACTTGTTTGTCTATGTGTCTGTCCGTATGTCCGGTAAACAAAAGAACGTCCGTGTGTCCGTCTGTCCGGGAGAAAATTCTCAAGAACTACTTGATAGATAACCATCAACTTTGGCCAGGATGTACGTGATCAGAAGATAGGAATCAAGATACAAGATATGTATTGGATGGAAATGAAATTCAAATCCTAAGTGGTAAAAAAACAACCAATTCCGGTTTTGTAGTTGATCACTGTATACCAAAAAGGTAATGGATAGCGAGAAGCGGTTTTCTGCAATCGATTAAGCATCCGTCTAATATATTTAATCTCCATCCTTAATTCTGTACTAAAACGGAAAATACAGAATATTCATTAGAACTTCTGGTCTCAATATTGATATACATACACTATGTGATCAAAAGTATCCGGACACCCCCAAAAACATACGTTTTTCATATTAGGTGCATTGTGCTGCTACCTACTGCCAGGTACTCATTATCAGCGACCTCAATAGTCATTAAACATCGTGAGAAAGCAAAATGGGGCGCTCCGCGGAGCTCACGGACTTCGAACGTGGTTAGGCGATTGTGTCAGAAGTCTGTACGCGAGATTTCCACACTCCTAGTCATCCCTAGGTTCACTGTGTCTGATGTGATAGTGAAGTGGAAACGTGAAGGGACACGTACAGCGTAAAAGCATACAGGGCGACCTCGTCTGTTGACTGACAGAGACCGCCGACAGTTGAAGAGGATCGTAAAGTGTAATAGGCAGACATCTATCCAGTCCAGACCATCACACAGGAATTCCAAACTGCATCAGGATCCACTCCAAGTACTATGACAATTAGGCGTGAGGTCAGAATACTTGGATTTCATGGTCGAGCGGCTGCTCATAAGCCACACATCACGCAGGTTAGTGCCAAAGGAAGCCTCGCTTGGTGTAAGCAGCGTAAGTATTTTGACGATTGAACAGTGGAAAAACGTTGTGTGGAGTGACGAATCACGGTACACAATGTGGCGATCCGATGGCAGGGTATGGGTATGGCGAATGTCAGGTGAACGTCATCGATTAGCGTGTGTAGTATCAACAGTAAAATTCGGAGGTGGTGGTGTTATGGCGTGGGCGTGTTTTTCTTGGAAGGGGCTTCCACCCCTTGTTGTTTTGCATGGCACTCTCACAGCGCAGGTTTACATTGATGTTTAAACACCTTCTTGTTTCCCACTGTCGAAGAGCAATTCGAGGATGGCGATTGCATGTTTCAACACGATCGAGCACCTGTTCATACTACACAGCGTGTGGCGGAGTGGTTACACGACCATAACATCCCTGTAATGGCCTGCACATAGTCCTGACTTGAATCCTATGGAACATCTTTGGGGTGTTCTGGAACGCCGACTTCGTGCCAGGCCTCACCGACCTACATCGATACCTCTCCTCAGTTCAGCATTCCGTGAAGAATGGGCTGCCATTCCCCAAGAAACCTTCCAGCACATGATTGAAAGTATACCTGTGAGAGTGGAAGCTGTCATCAAGGCTAAGGGTGGGCCAACACCATATTGCATTCCAGTAGTACCGATGGAGGGCGCCACGAACTTGTAAGTCATTTTCAGACAAGTGTCCAGATACTTCTGATGACATAGTGTATATTTTATTAGATAAAAAACGTTTTTAAGTAAGTCAGTTGTATCCATCACTAAACTGGAGATAAGGAAGTAGGTTATTTAAGTAAAAAAAAAAAAAAAAAAAAAAAACAAAAATCAAATGTGTTGTAATTCATGTCATCATTTGTGTTCCACTTTTTCTAACTATTGAGAATAAGAAAGAAAAAAAGATTTGTTTTTCTGTAGATGTTATTGCCTCAAACACTCAAGTAAGCTTTTTATCGTTCTTTCTTATGAAATTAAATTTCTAGTTTCCCACGCCACGGATATGCTCTTTAGCCTGAAAGAGATGAATGATGAATGAAAGTGAACGATGGTAATATAATTGGTGGAATAAGAATGTGGGGGGAAACGGGAGAACACGATAAAACCCAAGCATGCAATGTTGTCAACCACAAACTGGCGTGGCCGAGAATCGAATCAAGAAGCCCTCGCATCAGACATGAGAGCTCTATCATCGAGCCACAGGGGTAAGTTTTAGTTTAACATCCCACACTTATGCCTCTTAGGTTAAAAGAGAGGGATGGTTAACGGAGTCAACCATTGTGAAATTATTTTTTTGTGTTACTTCTACCGGGAATCCTACCTGAAGCCACGTGCATATATATAAAGAAAGAAAGAAAGAAAAGCACCCACACCAGTAAACTATCTGAAATTTTGTAAAAGAAACGAATCATGTCAGGCTTTCTCAACCTATTTCATTCAAACCATGGTTCCCTTTTCATCATATCCTCTTGCCAACGGCTCCTATAAGCAACTTCCAGTGTGTAATAAGCTTATTGATGCTTATCGCTTGTGAAGCGTAGGGAATTCACATCAGATTCAGGTTTCAATTGTTTCATTTCCCATCTATTCCCACTATTTTAAAACGACTCTTATTTGTTTGTTTACCCCACGTAGAAAAACCCCGAACTATGCTATGTTATAGGCAGTAGCGTACCCAGGAATTTATTTCGGGGGGGGTCCAAACTAAATATGAAGCTATTTTATATTAAAATTGCTAAAATTGCCCCTAAAATTAGGCTAAATTTTTAAAAAGTCGAAATTTCGGGGGGGGGGGGTCCGGACCCCCGTGTCCCCCCCCTCCGTACGTCCCTGGTTATAGGGTTGTCAATGAAATATTTAGAACCGTTTTTGAGAAAAATCGGCTTTTGTTTTTAAATTTTGATGTAGGATAAACATTCGTAAACTCTTATTGCAAAATTCTATCGAATTTTTGACAATAGAATGAAATCTTTAACTCAACATCTCATGATTATTCCCTTTAGGATAAATGAGGTGGAAAGACAATGTAAGAATCTTGATCAAATCAACGGACACGATGTGATCCTCCCGCAAACTGTATACCGTGAATCGTTTATTGAAACGATGCGTTTCTAGACCTACGTGTATGTGTACGAATAGATTACTCGAATTTAAAAAAAAAACAAAAAAAAAACATTAGTGCATTTTTTCATTAAAAAAGACTGCATTATTGTTTTTTTTAAGCAAGAGTTTAAAAAGGAAAAAGAAGAACTCCTCCCATTTGTAAAGTTTCCCTTTTTGTTTCTCAGGAAAATAATACACTACATTTACGGTTTATTAACGAAATATTTATTTCAGATATATGGAGAAACTATGCTGGACCACTTTTAAGCAAAATTGCCCGGAAAAAACTCAGCACTAAACTATTATTAGAAATATGTTCTATTTGTTAGTGTGCAAAACTTAAGAACAAAAGTAAATTTCCCATACTGGTCACTCTCAAGTGTCATAGACAGATGAAGCTTGAACCAAACATAGAAAGTAGTGCTACAGTATGATACAGAAAACAACAGAAAGAACACTTGATTAGATTAGCAAAAATTGCAATTTCATGAAGCCAATAACTTACACTGAAAGCACTGTGTCTGTCTCATGATATGATACCACCTGTGACATTATAGGAGTCAAATGATCCTTATAAGATGTGTAAGCACCACGAACAACAATGTATGCTCTCCCACATGCTATTATGCCCTTCACAAAGTTAGTAATGAGTTGTTGTGGTATGGAATTTCATTACTCACTAGTGTTGTTAACAACTGATGGATGGTCCTTGGTGCATCTGGGCGTGCTGCAAGATGTTTCTCTATAGCGTCCCAAACGTGTTCGATGGAATTCAAGTCGGAGAACAATCAGGCCAGTCCATTCGCCAAATATCCTCTCGTTTCAAAACCTCGGCTACCTGGGCTGTTCGATGAGGTCGCGCATTATCATTCATAAAAAAGAACTTTTAGCCATCTGCACCTCTGAAAAAGGTCCATGTAGAGAAAAATGTACAGTGTCGCAATAACGTTGGCCAGTGAGTATACCACGCTGGAAGGTCGGTATGCCCATCCAACGTTATGCCTCTCCACACAAAAACACTGGTTTATTAAAATGATGATGCTCAACAATGTTCCCAGGTCCATTACATGTTTCCACCTCTCGCAAAGATGAATATATGACCAGAATCATTACTCAAACTGAATTTTCTCTCATTGCAGAAGAGAATGCGACCCCACCCTTCCTCTGTCCAGTTTTGATGTTCTTGGTACCATAGCAAACTGTGCCGCCAATGTATTACCATGTAAACGGAACACAACGTAATGGCCGTGGGTAAACAAACTTCCCCTTCCATGCAGTCAACGTGCAACTATTGAGCATGAGACGGGCAACTTGGAGTCCTCTTAGATGTGTCTGTAATTGCACCCTCTGTTTTCCATCGATCTCTTTTTGTCTGTTTTGTCGGTCGTCTTCTGATATCAGGGACGTACGCAGGAATCTATTTAGGGGGATCCAAAGATTTTCTGTTGGGTTCCAAATTCAGTGTGAGGATAAATTATAAAATTACTCCTAAATTAGACTAAATTTACAGAAAAATTCGGTGAGTCCGGACCCTCAGGACTCACTCCCTGCATTCATTCCTGTTGACTGCAGTTCACTGCGGTCAGTCACAATCTCTCCTCCGCACAATATTCCTTGTAGTTCGGAATGCTGAGGGGCCGCAGTGGCTCAGTGGTAGAGCATCACTTCTGGTGCCTGCGGTCCTTAGTTCGATCCCAGCTCGCGCCAAGTGAGCTTTATGGTGGACAAACTCTGTGTGCGTGGGTTTCTCGGGGTTCTCCCGTTTCATCCCACTTTCTTCATTCCACCATTTCATTCATTTCTCATCGTCACCATCTCCTTTAGCCTAGCCAGCATAATCATGGGGACGTAAAACTTAAAATTTCATTTTTCGGAATGCTCTCCATGTACGTGAAACAATGTTGTTGGAAATACCATCCTGAGCCATGTTAGTCACATTTCGTCCTTCCACTTTTCCGATGATTCTTCCCAATGTGAAATTACCCAATTGTCTCTGGGTCATGTTGTTGTGAGAACACTCTGTCTGACACACACAATCTCGTCCCTTTTTTTCAACTGCTTTGTGTTGGCAAAACAGACCCGTTCGGCGTTACGGTTACATATCAATTGATCGGACAGGAGGTGAGTACAGTTCTGTCTTTTGACAAATACAATGATAACTTATAACAAGTTAATCTCTTCATTGTGATCTGCCGTGGCTAAGCGGTAAAAAGCGCACCTCTAGCACGCAGTGTCCTTCGTTCGATCCCAGCTTTCACCAATAATATTTTTTAAAATACATAACGTCCTGTTTTCTGTATACTTCATACGTCGTGCAATATATGAATACTATAAATTTTAATATATTTTCTATAATATGGTTTTTAATGAAGTATTGAATTATAATACATGAACAAAATCGGGGCCGCGGTGGTTCAATGATAGAGCGCTCACCTATAGTGATTGAGATCCTTTGCTCGATTCCAACTCGTGCGAAGTGGACTTTGTGGTGGACAAAACGCAGAGTATGTGGGTTTTCTCGAGGTTTTTTTCTTTCTCTCAAACTTCTCTTCATTTCACCATTTCATTCGATATTCTCATCACTGCCTCCCTTAAAATCTCGTTGCATAATTGTGGAACGTTAAGCTAGAAATTTTATTCCATTCGTTTTATTAACAAAATCGTTTAAACGGTTTAAAAGAAAATAACATTTCATTCTTTTCATGAACAAAATCGTTTAAACGGTTTGAAAGGAAAATATCATTCCGTTCGTTTCATGAACAAAATTGTTTAAACGGATTGAAATAAAATAACATTCCGTTCGTTTCATAAACAAATCGTTTAAACAGTTTAAGAGAAAAATAACATTCCATTCATTTCATGAACAAAATCGATTAAACAGTTTGAAATAAAATAACATTCCATTCGTTTCATGAACAAAATCGTTTAAACGGTTTGAAAGAAAATAACAATTTTCGATTTTCACCTTCCAGTGAACTAATCTTATTTCTGGAGTTAGGCAGAAGATTCAAAAAGCTCCGCTGAACAACTTTATAAAAATCCCAAGTTTAAAAATTGTCCCGGATACATTGAATACTATGTCCTCTAGCCATGTATACACAGGCATATAGGATGGATGGAACTTCCATTACATGTTGGGGCAGTGTTGGGAAGTAAAGTAACGCAAGTAACGCGTTACTTGTAACGCGTTACTTTTTAAGTAACGTTTACTAGTAACGCGTTACATCTTTTCCAAAGTAACTGTAACGGTAACACGTTACAAATTTTTAAGTAACGTACCTAGTTTGCGTTACTTTTTCCGCGTTACATTTCGGATCAGTAACTACAATATATGTATGTTTTTTTCGGAAACAAATGTTTCTTTCCTGTAAGTGAATTTCTCAGAATGAAACAATCGAGTTTTATAACAAACTCAGCTCGGCTCGACTAAACTGAGAAGATGGCTTGAGCCGGCTCACTTGGGGTGAACTATCGGCTCGAGCTGGCTTGGTAGGAATGAGCCATTTGCTCGGTTCGGCTCAACTGAGCCGAGGGCTCTAGCAGAGTCGGTTGGGTGAGCTGTTGGCTCGGCTCACTTCTTGGTTCGGGTCAATAGTGAATGAGCTGTGAGCCGAGTTGCTCGAACAATTCTAAAATCGGGCCGAACAGTTTTGAAGATATTTGGCCAGTGCCCTATAACGCTTAACAGTGTTTGGCTCGAGCCCGAATACTCAACCTAGACCCTCAACCCAAATTCAGAAGCTCGTGAACAATGTCCTTCACTCCTAGACTTCACGACTACCGAGGTTGGTAATCAACTAGTTTTTTAGTATTCAAATACAAAGCGCCCCTTACATTTTTATATACAGTGTTGTTATAATTAATAAATAATAATAATAATAATAATAATAATAATAATAATAATAATAATAATAATAATAATAATAAGTTGTAGTACTAGTAGTGTCATTGATAATAATTATACTGTCTATGTAATATACTTGAAGAAGTACTCGAAACTACACACCGGATTTGGCTCGAGTCGACTCGAAACTCGACCCCAATTCGAGTCGAGTTGGAGGAAATTTTTCGAGCCTAGTTCTCGGTTGGAGCTCAAAGATGTCTGTTTCTAGTCGAATCGAGTTTCAAAGAAAACTCGCATGTGTCCATCCCTACAAGTAACGCAGTATGGCATTTTATCAATGTTACATTATATTGAAATGTTCATATATCAAGTAAAAAATTGTCCTTGCATTTATATAAAGCGATTCAGAACGTGAAATAATAATAATAATAATAATAATAATAATAATAATAATAATAATAATAATAATAATAATAATAATAGCGGTAGTAATAGTAGTACTGAAAATTGAAGTCATATTTTTTTCACATTTTTAAAGTTTCGGACCTAAAAGTAACGCGTTAGTAACGCTTTATTTTCGAAGTAAAGTAACAGTTACTTTTTTGGGGCAAGTAACGCGTTACTAACGCGTTACATTTTAAAAGAAAGTAAAGTAACTTGTAACGCGTTACATTTTTAGAAGTAACTTACCCAACACTGTGTTGGGGCCATGAAACCTTAAATCTGAAATTCGAATTTAGTCAAGAAGACAGAATTTTCTTCTCCCCAATTATCGCTTTGAAGTAAATAAATAAAGGCACAATCAGAAAGCTAATTAGAGCGCTCTGTTTCTTGTGTTATCTAATAGAACGTGAATGGAACAATATCTTCAATATTGGCAAAGATCTCATTTTAATAAAGTCAACCAAGGGTCAGGAAAAGTCCATTGGAACTACAGAATCACGTGATACAACATTCACTCCAAATACCGATATTGCTTCATTTTATCCCACTTACAGTCAGTCACCCAGAAATCTTCTGATGCGCAAAATACATATACAAAAAATAAGAATAATAACAACAAAAAGTTATCAGTTATACGCCAACCAGAGCACGCTCAGTGTAGTTCAAGTTCAAGACGGTCAGTTCTATTGTGAACTTCAACAAGGACTCAGGGTGAAGACATTCAATGTGATACTCTTGTCAGACTTATGTAGAAAGGTATAATACTTCAATTTCTTAACATATCTGCAAGTTTTGTAGCATCTTCTTTGGATAAATAGAGAGAAAATACGTAATATTTACTAAATAATTCGTATCTTAAAATATGAATAGTACTAATTAGTTCCTTGCTATTAGTGGATATTTCTAAACTGAAGTGTAATCTAACCTATAGAAACATTAGATAATAACAAACAGAGAAATCAACAATTAACAATAATTTTCTTTAGAGTATAACACTTGAATGCCGTTATTAAGAAAGTAGGGAGAAACTTTAACCAAGTCAAAGATGTACTCTTCAGTTATCATATTTTTCTCTAGACAAAAAGTTATTTCCAAAGATGTTTAATTTTATGCATTCTATTTGTCTAATTCATTTTAAAGTTATCCATATTGAGGTTAATTATTGTTATTTATTTTTTCTTTCTGTAAATACGATATTTACTATTTAATTTGACAATACCAAAATCATAATTTATTACAGAAACTTTGAAACAATTACAGCTCATGTGGTTCGGATCTTACGTTATACTGTAGGTCCACGTCTCATATATCCTCAAGGGGAGCTGAAACTGAAAATCAAATCAAACAATTATATTATTCTTACTTTAGAAATCTTTTTCTCAAGAGAGCAAGAATGGTTCTCCATTGCAAGGTGACAACGCAGACCACGCGATAACATTAAAATGAGTATTATATATCTGTGTAAAACTATTACAAAAATCTAATACCACTTTATATATATATATATATATATATATATATATATATATATATATATATATATATATATATATATATATGAAAATGAAATCTTTGAGTTTTACGTCCCACGGTTATGCCGGTTAGGCTAAAGGAGACGGTGATTATGAGAAATGAATGAAATGGTGGAATGATGAAAGTGGGAGGAAACGGGAGAACCCCGAGAAAACCCACGCACACGGTATTTGTCCACCACAAAGCTCACTTGGCGGGGGCTGGGATCGAACCATATATATATATATATATATATATATATATATATATATGAGGCTTTTATTTATAAAAGACTTTTTACTTGAGTCATATTGCACATGCATAAGTCTTAAAACAGAAACATTATTAATTCAAAATTCAATGGTCGTATTTTGAACTGTCAAAACAGAACGTAAGGTGTTTGTGGAATGGAAATCAGACGTTTTAAATGGAAAATAGCAATTTTAGCCTTTTAAAATATGCCACACATAAGAATGTGAAGTCTTAAAAAAACGGTTATATTCGTCCATCTCTCTGTGGACAGGTATCAGAGGAAAAGCGGTGAGAGATAACGAAAGACAGTTTTCTGAAATGGATGCAACTAGAGATGAAAAAGCTCGAACAAAAAACTATTTAAAAACGACTTTTTCCAGGGATTTTTGAGTCTTTTTCTTTTAAACTTTTCATTTTAATGAAGAAATAACATTACGTTCTGTCTTTCTTTTCTATTATCATACGAAAAGAAACACTTAATTGCTGTATTATGAAGAAAAAACGCTAAAAATTCAAGAATCAAATAAATCAGTCACTCGTTAGAAAGAAAAAATATATACAAGTGAACGCCATAGATTTTGTAGTTTCAACGACGAATTGTTTGTAGAGCTATTAGAGTAATGTTGAACGATAAAAATGTTTAATAAGTATGTTAGCTGCAAGTGTTCTGGAAATGTAGTAATTTTGTGGAACAGCATAATCATTCACAATTCATGAAAGAGGTCTTTGGATAGACCAAGAAGAAGGTGGAAGGGTAATATTATACAGGATCTTAAGAAAGTGGGTACTAGCAATTTCGACTGATGGCATGGCACAGGATAGAATTTCAGGGAAAACATTATACACATAAGATTCCATTATGACGTTTTGTTTTTCAAACTGTGATCCACGAACTACAAATGTTCCCCGAGGTCTATCGTTGTGGTTCTCTTAGATTGAACATTACTCAAAAATAGAAGAAAAAATATTAAAAATGAAAGTGAATTGCGTACTACGGTGTGCGTATTAAGACCCTCATAGGCTTCAACCACTTAAAAGATGTTGGTTCCACATAATCAGGGTGGACCCATCTATCATGATATACCCCCTGTAACTTTTTTACTAATAGGTACATAGATACTGAAATTTACTATAAAAGTATCGACAGGAAGACATTTTTACCATATTCTCTGATACCACCAGGTTAACAGTGTTGCCAACCCAAAATAAAGTTATATTTTTAAGATGGCATTACGTCAGGTTATTACATATTTTCAAACCTACACGTGGAACGAAAACTTATAATGCCACACCTGCTATGATGCAGTGTTGGAAAATTAAGGACACAAGCATCGAAAAATAACCAAATTTTGGAGGATTCTTCAACAGTAAACACGCAAGTGAGACGAATGAGATGCTGTGTATCCAAAATACGTTAGTTTAAAATAGTGTAGTCATATTACATTGTATTAAGAGCAAATAGAAACAATGTTATAAGGGATTTAAAATTTTATTTCTTTAAAAGAACTTCCAGAACGTGTTTAAATAAGTACCACATCCAATTAAGTAGACGTTTTTAATAGACATAAGGGGCATAATGGCCGTTTATAGCAATTTGATAGTTTAAACCATTCCAGATATATGAAAAAATGTAAAATTTGATATGTTTCTATATTGCTTAAAATAGCTTATTTGTGGAAACTTTTGAAACCATTTTTATTTACTTTGGTTCTATAACATTAAAAAGTTTTTCGTATTTCCAGAACGGTTTGAGATGTCAAATTGTTGTAAACGGCATTATGGTCTTCGCATCTATTAAAAACCACCACGCAATTGGATGAGATATTTATTTAAGTAGGTTTTCGAAATAAAGGCTTTTGAAAACAAACAAATTTTCAATAACTTGTAACTTTTTTCCTATTCACTCGATATTTGCCATATCATGATCATAGTATTGGGCACTAAAGTATGCACCGTCTGTCTTACTTGTGTTATTACTGCTGCAGAGGCCATCAAAATTGGGATGTTTGTGATACTGTAGCGTCCTTAATTTTTAATACTGAAAATAACATGTGATATTGTAAGTTTTCATTAAACATGTAGATTTTAAATGTGAATAATCTTAGGTAGTGCCGTTTGAAGAAAATATAAATTTATGTTGGTCTGGTAACACTGTTAATCTGGCGGTATCATAGAGTATGCCAAACAATGTTTCCCCGCTGATACTTGCATAGTACAAAATTTCAGTGAGTTTCGTTTATTAACTTAAAAGTTACAACGGTGTATCAAGATAAATGATCCATTCTACATATATAATTCTTAGTAAAAACAATAATAAACCATACAATAAAATTTGATATTATACTATAGAATCATTCAATTCATTTTTAATTGTAAAGTCTTTGATCAGAACTTCATTCATTACTGTTGTTAATCAGTATCTCTACCATTGCTATTATTATTATTACTTTTACTTCCACCAAGGAGATTATGTTCTTGGCGAAGTATGTGTTTTGTGTGTGTGTGTGTGTGTGTGTGTGTCCTTTTCCGCTGACGTCGTGCAGAAAGTATATAAATTTCAAGGACTGTGTAAAAAGATTCCTCTACTTTTACTTAGCTAATGTAAGTGGCTGGATTTTTTCTCTTCGATTTCGTGACTCTTGGCGAATATCCAATTACCTGTATGTAATGTTTTCATTTAAGGTTGGGGCTCATTTTGTAGGTCCTGGTTTACCTGCACCATTTGCAGTGGTCCATGGGCCACAGTCAATTAGTCTATGGAAATTTTATATGGTCCCTCTTTCTCTTGAAGCCTAAGCAGTGTGTAATTTGTTTGATGGTTAATCCAGGCCTGATCATACACTATAGTTGAGAATCTTAAACAGGTATAAATTGTACAGATAATATATTATACAATTTAATAACCTATCGTAAAAACTATACAGAATTATTATAAAATGTTCTTGATAGACCTTAATTATTTCTTTAAAAAGAACTAATATGCATTTCCTTCTATTAATCCATATATATAAAAATGAAAGTCACTATGTTTGTGGCTTAATAACTCTTGAACCACGAGACCGATCTCGATCAAACTTTCAACATAGATAAAGTTCGGGCCTGGAATGGTTTTTATCATGTCACTTTGACAGTACAACGTACGGGAGATATTTAAAACTGATCGAAAATGACCTATATTAGTGTCGAATCCATAGCTTTCAGGGTAGCTGAGATAAACAGTGACACTTCCGATGCCGTTTAAATCCAAATTCAGCCCTGCAACTTCGGGGAAGGGGAGGGGAGATATATATATATATATAAATGGTCGAAAATGACCGATATCAGAGAGCGCTTTAGGAATAGTAAAAAGTGACTGACTAACGAAACATATTACTAACTTTACTTATTTTAACCCAGCGAAGCGGGGAATTGACGCTCGTAACAATATAAAATTAAGAAAATCTTATATTCAGAAACACAAGTTTACTTGCACTATTTTAAAAGTGTTAATTTACCATGGTTATGTACTCAAAACGTAATAATAATAATAATAATAATAATAATAATAATAATAATAATAATAATAATAATAATAATAATAATAATAATTTGTTTTAGATGGAGACAAGGGTAGAGATCCGTAGAATATTCGCATTGATAAAAGTGATCCACCCTTGAAAAGAGCTTGAGAAACGCTGCCCTAATTTATAGAGTTTGTTAGTTATTACTTGTAGTGTTGATTTGACGTACTATATATGTATATCGTAAATTAAGTTATAATCTTTCTTGGTGTTTTCGAAATTGTGAGATTCCCGATTATGATGGTAAGTGACTGAATAGTTTTGAGCTCTGACCTTTCTGATAAAAACATTTATATAAAACTTCTTTTTATATATAATAAATTATAAATATCCGGCCAACTTTGAACTTGCAAAAGCGGCATTCGAAGGTCAAGGTTAATTGTATGTTAAGTATTCATCTCAATATTCTGAAAGAGGCTTACAAGACGTTAAGCTTTATTGCTATTGGGTAAGGACTAAAATAAGGACTTAAACAGATTCTACTTAATTTATAGGGACCGAGCTGTTTAATAAAATTGTTTTTATTTCTTCAGTTGTTATACGTTCCAAAATTTTGTAATCTGTAATTCTTCAACTCATTGAAATAACATTTTATCTAATTTTTCTATATTAAAACTCAATAAATTGAGCAAGTAACAATGCTATAGTGAAAAAGTGGTGTCTTTTCCTTTGTGCACAGCCATATGAAAAGCTCTACTTTAATTACCTTTGTGCACAGCCATATGGAAAGCTCTACTTTATTTACCTTTATGCACACCTACACGGAAAGCTCTACTTTATTTACTTTCATGCACACCTACATGAAAATCTCTACTTTAATTATTTTTATGCACAATCAGATGAAAATTTCTACTTTAATTACTTTTGTGCACAATCACATGAACATCTCTACTTTAATTACTTTTGTACACAGTCACGTGAAAATCTCTATCTTAATTACTTCTGTGCACAGTCTCATGAAAATCTCTACTTTAATTACCTTTGTGCACAGCCATATGGAAAACTCTACTTTATTTACCTTTATGCACACCTACACGGAAAGCTCTACTTTATTTACTTTCATGCACACCTACATGAAAATCTCTACTTTAATTATTTTTATGCACAATCAGATGAAAATTTCTACTTTAATTACTTTTGTGCACAATCACATGAACATCTCTACTTTAATTACTTTTGTACAGAGTCACGTGAAAATCTGTATCTTAATTACTTCTGTGCACAGTCTCACGAAAATCTCTACTTTAATTACCTTTGTGCACAACCTTATGAAAAGCTCTACTTTTGTGCAGAGTGAAATGGAAAACTCTTTAATTATCGTTGTGCACACCCACATGAAAAGTTCTGGCTATGCCTATGCAGATCAAAGCAAATATTTTATAGCTAACTTTGACAGTTTGTTGTTAGAGAAAGAAATATAATTATTTCAGTAATAATACTAATATCATAGTAGTAGAGATAGCCTTTTAGCATTGCAGATAGCAATAAAAATCTGAAGTTTGACTCAAAAAAACTACTATAGTTATTTCTCTGATTCCTTTAATCATAGGAATTTGAATATGAAGATATCACTAGAAATAATAACTTGTGTTTGTTTTTCTCTGGATGCATGGCGGATAGAGCGCTTCATTCGAATTCAGGCCACGTAAGTTTGTAGTGGACAACATCGTGGTCGTGGGTTTTTTCGAAGATCTTCCATTTCCTCCTACTTTACCATTTCATCAATTCTTTCAAAATCATTCTCTTTCATTAATCATCCGTCTTTGTTAGCCGAAAGGGCAAAGTGTAGGACGTGAAATCATCCCATTCAAAATAACAGTAATAATAATTCAACCAAAAATGAAACGTAGTGGAGATATGAAGCTTTTCAAAAAAAATATCTAGAAATAGAAATAAATATGTGAAAATATAAATCAAGAGAAACATGAAAAAAAATCCTATTGATTTTTCAGGGTAAAATGTATGTGTATACTTAAGTTCAACGCATAAAACAGAATATTTTTGCTAACTTCCAATACCTTGCACTCCATCGGAGTTTATTTTAGTATAAATTATTATTTAATTTATCACAGAATTCTTTATAATATTTATCACATTATCTTCCACATTTTCTAATATAAATATATTCATTTCTTTCATCAATTCATGTAATGAGACGTAATGTTATAGTGATATACTAAACAATGCTATCTATTTTGTTTAGAACTAAAGATTAGTCATTTATTTCTAAAGAAAGAAACTAATTTTCTTTTCAAGGCAACTGAACATCTATATAAATTATCTAAATGCAATAACAAATTATACAATAACTTATACCTAATAATAATATCAATTTAGATATTTAAAAACTATATGAAGTTTTCCTGAAGAAGAAACAAGCACAATAGTTTTGTGTAAATGAGAGATATGGTAGTGCAAGATACATACTTCATGATACATATTAAAGCTGTGATTTATACAAACAGGAATTCCATTTTGATTCACACAGTATAGCATTTGCAAGGTGACTTACACAACAAAATACAGTATTCAGAACTATGATTTTTTTTCAGAGTAAAATTTACAATATAAATCATATACAACTAAAATATAAACGGGATTTATGATGAATACATAAACAATATAAGATATGCGCATAATAAACACTCTGCATTCTGTTACCACAAGTTTTCAAAAGGCGTGAAATTAAATTAAATTTTATTTTTCAGGTTCTTACAGCTAGCCTCAAGCAAACATGACGTTCGCCAATGATCCTACGTTGGATTGGCTATCGTTAATAGTAGGCGTGCTCATTCTCCTCTACCTCTATGGAACATGGACGTTCGATTATTGGAAGAAGAAAGGAATTCCTCAACACAATCCACTTCCTTTCTTTGGAAACATGTTTTATTTTATGACCATGAAAAACAGTGTTGGACGCACTTTGGAAATATTCTATAACATATTTGAAGGCCATAAAGTTGGTGGAGTATACCTTTTCCGTAAACCCGCATTAATCATTCGAGACCCAGAGATTTTGAAATGTATTTTAGTCAAAGATTTTAATAACTTCACGGATATGGTGTTCGTACCCGAAGTAGAATCTGAACCATTGGGCGCTAGTATGATTTTCTTCTTGCGGGGAGAGAAATGGAGATATATTCACCAAAAGACAAGTCCGCCATTTGCTGTTTCAAAAATCAAGAAAATGTTTGACACTATGGAGCACTATGGGAACGTCTTAATTAAGTTGCTTGATGGCTTTTCTGAAAGGGACGAAGAGTGCCCTATTAAAGAGTTTGCTGAAAAGTATTCGATCGATATCTACCTCAATGCTGCAATTGGTATTGAATATGAAAGTTTAAAACTGGGCCATTGCGAAGTAAGACAAAAATTGTTGGATATTTTGATTCCAAACACCAAACGAGTCGCATCCGTTATTGCAACTGCTTTGTTCCCAAAACTCATGGCGAGGCTTCGTCTTCCAGTTGTTGAGAAAGAGGTATCAGGCTTTTACATTGATTTTGCAAGGGACATCTTCAAAGCGAGAAAGGAAAGCAACGTAGTAAGAAATGATTTCTTAGACACCTTGTTGAGCATAACCGAGAAGGAGAAAGAAAAAGAAAAAGAAAAAGCAAATGGAGTTATTGAAAACGGAATTCCGAAGAAACCTGTTCCTGAAGTCAGTAAGTATTTTAATAATTCGTTAATAAGTTCATAAGAAATATTCAGTTATCTACAAGTGAACCAAATAACGTATGTGTACATTTTCTATTAGGACACTAGCTTAACATTTGACAGTAGTAAACAATTTTAGATAGACATCCTGTCAACTTTGTTATGTACTTGCGATCAAATTAGAACCATATTTTATCAATATATGAAACACCTTTGGAGATGATAGAACTATATTAAAGCTGATCCCTAGACTGGCGATGCCTTGAACTTTAATCTCACATTATGCGAGTATTAGTTTACTCCTAGATTTCATCCAATCCAAGTTTATCATTTCTGTTCAATAAAAGTAGTAAAGCATTAAAATCTAAATTGCATAGCTACACATATTTTCACTCAAAATATCTACAAAATAGGAAGACTGTTTTACAACTATCAGAAACTATTTGGATAGATAATAGCCGAGTAAATAGCTGACATATCTATGAATCAAACCGCGGCAGTTCTGCTATTTGCTTAAGTGTACAATATTTATAATGAAAACGCAAAAATCATGATTCAATGTTATTGCTTGAGAGATTTTCGGAGGTATCTTTTCCACTACTAAAAGGTATGTTTAATGCTTCTAACATAAGATGTTTCACAAACAATATTTCTGTAGATTCATTCTAAGGATAAAAGTTATAGGTCTAGATATAACTGAAACATATGAGCGGCTAGGGATAGACAATGGTATGTCACATTTTCTAACTTTCGAGAAACTAAAAGAAAGCTCAATATTCCCATGTAATGCAATGCAATGACAGATACTAAAGAAGCTTCTCCTGCCATCTGCAGAAAGTTTTCTGAAATTAAACTACCTATGTGCTGTTCCGTGGTTTGATCCCAACCCATTCCACTCAATAACTCAATTTCACCTGAAGTGGTGCATACCATCATTTTCCCCAGAGTTGCTCATATATATATATATATATATATATATATATATATATATATATATATATATATATATATATATATACAGGATGGCTCATTTTAATCTCTTAATGGAAATATCTCGAAAACGGTTTAACATTAAAAAAAACTAAACAAAAACTCAAATGGGAAATACCATGGGGCAAATCGAATGGTGATGTCGCGGTGCTCTTCGTGGGAGTCCGGGGCCCAACTTAAAAATTTTAAACAGAAACATGGGACGAGTGACACCTCGTTCGATAAATCTTTAAAAACTAAAAAGCGATGTAGCAAAAGATTTCTCATATCGGTCATCGTATTCAAAATGGCCGCCAAAATATGTTACCTGTATCAGATAAAGGTCCAGTACCACTAATATGAAAACGGCTAAACATAAATGAACTAAACAACAACTTAAATAGGAAATACCATGGGGCAAATCGAATGGTGTTGTCGCGCTGCCCCCCAGGGCCGCCTTTCATAGGGGCCCAGGGCTCAACTTAGAAATTTTAAACTAAAATATGGGTCAAGTGATACCTCGTTCGATAGATCTTCATACACTAAACAACGTTGTGGCAAAAGATTGTTCATATGGGTCACCGTTTTCAAAATGGGCACCAAGACATGGTGCCTGTATCCAGGGGAAAATGTGGATCTGAAAAGATGGGGGAACGGTAGGTAGCGGCATGACAACACGCCGTTCTTCCTGTCTATCTATGCCCATTGTATTTTTAGGAACTGATGGCACGCCATACATATATTTTCGAGGTGGGGGGATGGCATCACCACGCGTTCCCTGCACTTTTACCCCTGCCTGTATCAGATGAAATGTGCAGGACCACTGATATGAAAACGGTTGGAGATAAATGAACAGAATAAAACTCGCATAGGAAATCACAGAGGGTATTTATCATTCCACGCCTCGAGAATAATCCAACGGAGAAAAAGGTTATTAAAGTATAATTGAGATAATGCTAAAAAGGAAATCTAATTTTTAGAAAATTGTCTTCCCGATCTCCCTCCGTAAGTGGGTGAAGCGGGAATGAATGGCAAAATCTCAAATAAGAACCCCACTTTTATTTGCAATAGGTATGATTTGTGTGAAACACTTGTGTGTATAAGTGACTGGTACTGCAATGAACCAATATTATGCAGACGACTTTTGAGCAAAACCAACTTTTGTATACACATTGTTCTAAAATTGCATTGTTCGACAAATTTGTTTCGCATTTCAGTTGATTCATTTTTTAACAAATCATTGCCTACAATCAAAATGGAAGGTACCATTTAAAATGAATTATACCTACTTTTTTTCCATTACAGACATCTATCTCTTAAAAAAACACATTTCAGATAATTTTGTTGTGTAGATACAATTTGCAAAAAATATAGTTCTCGTTTGCAATTTCACCGTTCCTTTCCGTTCCGCTTCACCAGTTTACGAAAGACTTTGGAACGATAATTTTCTAGGAATTAGATTTCCTCCTATGCATTATGGCACTTTTATTCTAATCATTTTCTCCTCTGTTGCAACATTTTCTAGCCGTGGAATGGTAAATACACTCTGTGATTTCCTATACGAGTTTTATTCTTTTTACCCGTTATTATCTTCAACCGTTTTCATATTAGTGGTACTGGATGTCTTATCTGATACAGCCACCATGTCTTGGCGACCATTTTGAATACGGTGACCTATGTGAACAATCTTTTGCCACAGCGCTGTTTATTGTCTGAAGATCTATCGAATGAGGTATCATTTGATACATATTTTAGTTTAAATTTTCTAAGTTGGGATTGGGCCCCCCATGAAAGGCGGCCCTGGGGGCACCGCGATAACATCATTCGATTTGCCCCATGGTATTTCCTATTTGAGTTTTTGTTTAGTTTATTTATATTCAACCGTTTTCGAGACATTTCCGTGGAAAGTTAAAATGGGCCACGTTCCATCTACAAGAAAATTGAATACTGTATATCTCGAGCGTAAACTTTAAAAAAATAGAAGTTCAATATCATTAATTAAAACAAAATTATAATTTATAATAATGTATACTTTATAATTATTTCCGTAAAAGTACGTTTACAAATGTGAAAGAAACTAAAATTGAACAGATTACTGGATGAAGAAGCAAGTAGGTGTGAGAAAGTGGTACATTCAGTTTACCATTAAATCATAATAACAGGAAACTCATTTGTAAAATAAGTTAATCACAAATAGGTGGAACTATAAACAGTAGAAATAACCATTAATTTGGCTACGTGTGGAAACAAATGTGGGAAATTTAGGTAGGTATGACTGCAATATGGTACTGTATAATAGATTTCCTAAAGTTTCCCCGCCGCTGTAAATGATACCAAACAATGGTTCACAAATATGATGTTCCTCCTTGAATGTTTACCGTTAAAATCTAGAAGTTTAGTTAAACCTTTAACCAACTCCAGTATTTGTGCTTGCCCAGCCAGTATTATGAAGTTAGCAATCACAAGTAATAATTTAATAATAATGATAATAATAATAAGCCTATTTGTTTAAAACGTAATGCGTTATCACGAACATTAAATGCTTAATCCTCCAAGTGAATCCAAGCAGAATTATTATATCATTTTTTTAAAATTACAATTATTTAAATACAATTCTCGTAAAACCATGCTTTATCTTCAAAAACAGCTGAAATGGATCTAATTGGTCAGTTGGGAGGATTTATGGTTGCTACTTTTGAGACAACTGGAACCATCATCAGCCACACTTGCTATGAGTTTGTGAAGAACCCTGACGTACAAGAAAGAGCCCGTGAAGAAGTAGATCGAGTATTGACAAAATATGGAGGCAAATATTCCTACGAAGCTGTTCAGGAAATGGAATATTTAGACCGTTGTGTTTTGGGTATGTATGATTTTCTTAGACCATACAATTTCATAATCGAAATTTAATGTGCTTTTTAGTAAAAGAATACGTACAGTAGTTCTTAATTAATAATGGTAGAGACTTATTATACTATTTTGATAAAACTTATAGAATTAAAGAACGATTGATTAAAAGAATGAAGTTAACGGACATTGTAAAATACATATTAATGTGTTCTCAATTTGTGAAGTCTTTGTGAGTGAGAGGCAGAATAGTGACTAGGGAGTAGACCAGTCACCACACTATACTCTGCCAGAATGTAAACTGCCTGTCGCGAGACGAATAGGATTCATCTGATGGATGAATGATTGCACAAATGCCAGTACGCCATGCTTGTACTAACAGTAATGCCATCTATACACTGATATAAATCTTAGGAGTTATCTTCGGAAAAATGTTACGTCATATCTCGTAGGAAATCCTCCCTTTTGTGCAATACACGTGAAGATTTTTCCTGTCTGACCGAATGACGTTGCGAGATGTTAATATATACGGTAGTGCATTGCAGTAAAAAAAAAAAAAATTGCACCTACAGTTGAACAAGTAATTGGTAGTGTAGGAATAGTGTTAACATGTTCATGATTCCCTCTTAAATATGGTGCACAGATCACTTCGTATCGTGGACAAATATGGCGGCTGGTTGGGAGAAAACAAAATTGTTTTCACATTTTCTCACCTGATGTCGCTTAAATCGAAATCTTACGAATTTTCTTTCCGAAATAGACAACAAGAGAACTCTTTAGGATCGTTCAGAATATAGGAAATGACGTGCGATCTGATGCCATACACGTTGAGATTTTGACTTTAGGAAAAATCGTAATAGATTTTCTAAGCTCTATCCTACAATGTATAGCAAGCCTAAGTGTATTTATTATGCCGAGTGGTATCTTATTCCTATTTTCGAGAAAGACAGAATGCTAAACATGATACACAAGACTCCACTTCTGTATGAGGAAGAGATTCCTAGGGAAACTAAATTCTTCCTATTTTCTGAAGCATGGTTTTGAAATCCAGACCTCTTTGAGTAGAAATGGTGTGGTGGAAAATGACCTACTGTGTAAGGATTGATCTTTCATAATGGCCTGCCTACCTGTCAACTACACCGAATTTAACTGTTCTAGTTCCAGTGTCTCATTCCGTACAGGTTTGCGTCAATGCAGAGTAAAGTATACGTTTTAGTTTGCCACAATATGTAGTACTTGTTCCAGCATTCGCGTTGTGTTGCGGTCCACAAAATTTTGCGAATACAGGTACGTAATGAGGCCCTTGATTGTAGTATGGAGCCCACGTTAATAGTAAATCTTGTGCCTTATGACGTCGGTGTTGCCTAAAAACGTCAAACAAACGAACAAACAAAAAGAAAAAACACACAAAATTTTGCAAAAACAGGCACGGAATGAGGACCTGGTCGTAATTTGGAGTTCATATTAATAAAAAAAAGGAAGTTCAGTGCCTTATGATGTCGGTGTTGCCCAAGGACGTAAAAACAAAAACTCGCAAATTTTACGAAGACATACGGAATGAGGACCTTGGTCGTAGTTCGGGACCCACGTTAATAGTAAGTCCCTCTCATGTCGGTGTATTCTAAGGACGTAAAACAAATAAACAAAAAAATTCAAATTCAAATGAATCATACTTCAACGACGGCTGCAAAAGCTTGTGTTATCCTAATACGAATTTTCTCTATACTTCTTGGAAAAGGATAAGAAAAGTGTTTTTTTTTTTCCTTTTAATATCACCCTACAGAACAAGATCGTAGATTATAAATCGGGTGTTCTGGTGGCCAGGAGACTATTTCACTAGGCCTAATTGAAGCTCCACTGTGTGATTGAGATGATCCAAAAACTTTGTGAGGCTTACGTGGATCGATTGAGAGCGACGAAAATTATGACCACTGTGTTTATCATAATTCTATAACTGCTATATCTACAAGGGTGGCTCAAATTTGCAATTAAAATTGAAATCTTGTACCTTACACGTCATAGCTAATCTACTACATAAGAGGCATCTGTCGTGATCGCATTTCGTGTGCCACTTATTAACAAAAAGTTTAATGTATCTGGAACTGGAACAGAAAAACTATTCGAAACAACTGTTTACTTTCCAAATCATGGTATACATACTGCTAGATTCTCTTTGTAAGCATAATATGTTGTTCCAAAAATAGCCTCTATTTTGTTTCTAGAATATATATATATATAATTGATTCTTTCATAAAAGATTTTGAGTTTATTCGCAAAGTTAAACTGTATTTCATTCCATAATTAAGTTTACGTCATATTAAGTTATTAAGTTCAAAACATTCTACAGATAATCGAACTTAAAACACTTCTAAAACATTTTAGATGAAATGTTAATGTGTTTTAACTGTACTTTGACACATGTTGATAGATATATAAAATCAAAATTAAGAAAATACGTGTTTATCCTAAAAAAATGTGTTGAAAATAATATGAAAATGTGAGTACTTGAGATAATTTGGAAATGTATCAAACGATATCTTTATAATTGACTTCAAAAAGAAAGAAGGTTCTCAGGTTGATCTGTAGTTTGTATGTATGTATGTTTGTTTGTTTGTAGGGCTGCACGCGATATATATCGAGAATTGTTGGTCATATTTCGAAGCGATTTTCACTAATCGAATAAGTTATTCCCAAAGAGAATTTGTAGTATAAAACATTTCAAAAAATAATTAATATTTAAAAAAAAATCAAATAATTCCTGCAGTGCCTAATAAGAAAACATATTCTAAAAATGATGCAACCAGAAATTCAACAAATCAAGGCGGTTTACATGCATTCAAGGAGTAAACGTTTTTCAGCAAGATTTCTCCGAATGATTTAACAGTGGTGATGGACGTTTAAGTTATTGGCGATGTCATGACTTTACAAGGGGATTTTGTTCAAATTCTGCCACTCTTTCTGTGATTGATAGTGCAAAGGCATTTTGGACCTAGAAATTTCCAAAGTGAAAGCGACTTTTTTTTACTGACTTTTTGTGTCTATGTTTCATGTCTGAAGTACATAGACTTTTTTAACAACAAGGCTATAGAGAGTCACGATGGCCTATTGGTAGAGCGCTTACATATGATTTTAACAGTCGTATGTTTGATTCCAGGCCGTGCAAGTTCGTGACGGATTACATTGAGAGAGAGAAATCAAATATGGAGACAGAGAGGGGTATATTCACATATATAAAATTAGAATTTTAAAGAAAAAATGATCGGATAGTACCCGTATTCTGAGAAAAATTGTGATTTTGGAAAGCATAAGAATCAAAATTTCTCAGTAGAACCTATCCACACTCGCAGTTATTGAATTAAGATAGAGAACTCTATATGAACAATAAGCTGGTTGCATAGGGAGAGAAAGATCTTAACTTTCGGACGATGAAGAATTAGAAAATTCACAGCTTTCGGAGATAGGTTTTGAACCAAGAATATCTGAGTTATGAAACCACAACGTTAAAGACTCACCCATGGGGAATGATACTTGGTGAACCATGTTCTTCTCGCAACGCTTTCGAAGCATGGAAGTTGGAAAGTGTACTCTTATTTCCATTAGAAGTAGTTATTTATAACCCACTCTGACCCACCACCACCTTCAGCGATTCTGGTACACGAATCACGCTCTTCTCCCAACACTGATTAAAAGTTCACACTTGTGATAAAACAAGCGTATTGATTTATCACTGCATCAAATTTTACATCGTGAAAGAAAGAAGATAAGAACATATAGGATTTGTTTATCAGAATGTGAATTTCTACCACCAAACGTTCAACACCCCACCATTGCAATATTAGTGCACCTAATCGTTGTCGTCTTTCACATTACGACAAGTTTGGATTAAATCCATATATATTTTTTGCCTTTCTAAATTATAGGTTAATATTCACTGAAAAATAAGGTGATATTTGCGTCTCAAAATAATGTAAAGTACGCGAAAGAAAAATATAATAAACAAAAATTCGAATTCATGGTATGCATTCTTAAGAGTAGATTTCCCCAATTCATTAAGTATTAAAGATTTAGTTTAATGTGTTTCTCTCCAATTTTATCCTCTACGTTTTCTAATTTCTTTATATCCACTTTCAATCTCTATAAATATTGCTAAATAGAGTATACAAGTAAGACGTCTATGTAGTTCTTGTATCCAGCTTAAGGGGAAAACTTGCATTTTCAAATGTGTTTCAATTGCGTTTGATTACATTAATATTTGATAAGCTCATTTTCGTTAAGATAATCTGTTCCATGGAGATGATGGCCATTGAATTGAGACAAATTTTAGTGAAGTTCCTGATTATTTACCAAATGTAATAGATTACTAACTTGTCATACTATAACTTAAAACTTTGAAATGTGCATTATTTGGCCAATGTTCACTTTTGATATATCAAAGAAATAACCCTTTGGGGATCCTATGGTACATTTTGTACCATACGGGTGTTTCATGGTACATTGCGTTATTTCTCTTCTATTTGAGCTTTTTCGTCCGTTTTTTTTGTTTGTTTGTTTTTCAAGTCCAGAGGCATTGTAGAAGACATTACGTATGGTTTCAGACCGTCCTGCGTCCAGACATAGGAGGTGATGACGTCATAATTCTAAAATATATATTTTCCCTTATGAAGCCTATGTTCAATATTTTTTGGCGCGCTTATTTTTGCACGTAGAAGATTGAAATTTTGCACAAACATTCAGTCTACTGAGTAGTATTAAGCAGATTTTTTTTTCAGATGTGTGAGTTAAAACAGGGGGGAACCAGAGGGGCAAAGGGTTGAAAAAAGGGATATTTTTACCCCCAAAATCCCTTTTTTCGTAATTTTCCCGCCTTATATACATGATGGAGACACGTGAGTCATACCGTCTGAAAGGCAATTTTATTCTGAAGAGAATGATGGGCGAAACATGACCCTAGGGTAATTAGGGATGTCTCAGGGAATTTTTAAAAATAATATACCTCTGTATAGGGTAATATGGTACATTGTCGGTATATATATTTTTGGCGGGCTTACTTTTGTACCTAGAAGATTGAAATTGTGCATAAACATTCAGCCTACCTAGTAGTATTTACCAGATTTTTTCAGATTTCTACGTTAAAATAAGGGGGGTCCAGAGGGGCTAAATTTGAAAAAAAGGGATATTTTACCCCCCAAAAATCCCGTCTTTTCGTCATTTTCTCGCCTTAGACACATGATGGAGACACGTGAGTCATACCGTCTGAAAGGCAGTTCTATTCTGAAGAGAATGAGGTATGGACCATGATCCTAGGTTAATTAGGGATGTCTCAGGAAATTTTTTCCCTGAGATCATAGTGTATTGTGGTAATTTGGGGCATTGTGGGAATTCATGATAAAATTTCTCCCGCCCTTAGTATTTAAGACAGAAACTTGAAATTTGGTACACACATTTAGTTTACCAAGTACTATTTATGAGATTTTTTGGAGGTCTCTACGTTCACACAGGAGGGGGGCAGGGGGGACAAAAAATTTTCCCCCTCAAAATTTTCCCTTCGACATCAATTTTCCCTCTCCTGGTACATGGTATGAGCATGCAAGTGGTACCATTTGAAAGCCAGCTCTGTTCTGAAGAGAATGAGGTATGAACCATGATCCTAGGATAAATAGTGACGATGCAGTAGCTGCTTGACTGAAAGTCTAAAAAATGCCGGGATCCGAAAGGGATAAACCATGTTTGCTTTAGGACGGGGGCATCATCATATATACTGAATCCGCTACTGTTCCTCTGTAAATTAACATTTTGAATTATTGCTTTTCAGTAATATACTGAAACAAATAAAGTACATTGTGCAGTATACTCTTTCTGCCTTTTACTTAAGGGTAATGTATATAATTAAAGAGCGAACTAGTGGTTGACGGTATCCCTAATCTTACATAGTTTAGCAATTATGGATGCTCAAATTATGTGAACACTTTATGTTGAAATATTCCAGTGCGAAGAGTTTTTTTTTACACCCCTGTCTTCCCCTACATAGATTGTTATGATTAACCCCGTGCCCACCACTTCTAGGAAAAAAAAGTAGCCACGAAAAGATTTGATAAAGTTATATAATGAGATACGAGTGTTTTCAATTAAAATGCTTTACCACTATGAACTGTCGTAAATTTTAAATTACCATAATCAAATTTACACAATGATAAAAATGATCTGTGTGTGATTTGTTTAAAAAAAACACTGTTGCTTCTAATATTTAGTAGTAATAATAATAATAATAATAATAATAATAATAATAATAATAATAATAATAATAATAATAATAATAATAATAATAATAATAATAATAATAATAAATGGGAAAACATTTATATTTTTCTAAAGTTAAATAGGAGATAAGTCAATAATTAAGTGATATGGAAAAATTAACCCTAAAACCTGGACATTAAAACGTTAGAAAAAGTGTATTCATCGGAAATCCTCTGATCATAAATTTCAATACTTTAAAACCGCGTCTGTCGTTGACAACATTCTTCAACAACATTATTCACAGAGTTATATAACAACTATTTCTTAATCTAAGTTTTAGCATCATTCTTGCCATATGTTATGCTTACTAATGGTGCAACATTTTTTATCATACATACATGGTAACTAGCTCAAATATTCAGTATGTGTTTCCGTCTGAATATGACTTGACTACTTCTCTTTACATATTTATAATGGAATGAAAGTTTCTTTTGCTGCCATGTATTTTTTTTTGAATGGTGAACTGCATAATTGTAAAACACCTGAACTTTTTAAATCGTAATTCCAGAATTAATTAAGTATGAAACAGCGTGTTTTTTAGTAATTCTCATACTTTTAGGAATTAATTGAGTGCGAGAAATAGCTAATAGGTATTTGAAGTTATCAAATTAGACGAAAACACTTTTTTTTCCATCGCAGACCTGATCTGAGCATTATTAGCTGTGTTCATTCATGTTTTATTCTACCTAAGACGTGTAACGTTTAACTTAAATGCTCAAGTAAAGAAGAAAGAAGTTAGAGTTATTGTGTAATGTTTTGCAAGTGCTGTGTTAGCTTCAATATAATTTAATATAACTCCAAGTGTTTGAGATGATTTTATAGGAATAAAATAAAATATTTTTAAGACCATGCCTTTAAAAAAAAAAAAAGTGTAAATCGTACTAGAAAGTAAAAAAGAAAGATTCAGCTTTTAAGAAAATTACGTTGCTAAAAAATCTACTTATTTTTTTTACTAAAAAGAAAAGCGTAAGGATTACTGTGATTTCCTTATGTTATAAATTGATTGTACCATTATGAGAGCATTCCCCATGCTTTTCTCTTTTAGCCATACATAAATAGATTTTTTTAACGACTAATAGACAATTTTCCTGAAAACAGAATTCTTCTTCTTGCACCTTTTAGCACCATTTGTTTTATTTTCTTATATTTTTATTGTTTTTATACGAAAATCATCATACTACATTCAAGCCAACATATGTAGCAATCCTGCCCAGAAGAAATCCATATTTTATGTGAGCGAATGATCAGCATGCATACCGTTCGTATCTGTGGTCTGTAGTTCTATCCTTGCTCGGAATATTTTTTTTTTTTGGTCTAGTACCATAGGTCAATTCGGTCAGTTCTTTGAATTAGGAAATAGTAGAGTACCTGTTAAGAAAGCTCAAAAAATACCTGTAATAGCGATTGGCTAATCAAGAATTACCCAGTAAAACATGCCCACCTAGTCAACCTAGGCCTCAAAAGATTACTTTTAATTAATTCATTAATAACATTCCTTTTAACTTTTAATAATAAAATAAATTTCTGTTCTCTTGTATCAAATTTTACCAACGACATGTGCTTGGCCAGTCGAGTGTTCAGTTTTTAAATATTCTAGTTGACTAGATACGGGCGCTTGTTATTCAATAGTATCTAACTAAATCTGTAACTGGAATATATTCGTATTTTGACATATCCAAATTAATCTAACATTACAATACATACCTCTACCTAAATGTCTTTACTTGTAGCTAGACTAAATTTGCACGTAGTCGATTAGCGTGTATGTTTTCAGTACACTATGTTACCACCGTTCTTAGGTTTAATTCTCTGCCACACTATCTTTTAGGCTTTTAAAAATAGATATAGACAACAAATATGATATTTTAAATATATATAAATAAATAAACAACAAATTTACAGTTTAAAGAACTTACATACCATATAAGAGTCTGAAAAATCTTAATCTGCATATCTTAATATGGCGTTATGATTTCGATTTTTTTGTGTGAAACTACAGTAAGAACACGAAAGCCACAGTATTTTTTTAAAGTTCATATTGTACGTGTAGTAAGGATTAGGACTTAACATTAGCTTAAGTTATAGTACATAGAATATATCTATGTTAGGTTTCTTTAGTTTAACACGAACCGTCCTATGAACGTTATGTAGAGCAATAAAAGTATAACTTAAACTTTGAATAGCCAACGAAAATATGTTTAATAATTTAAATTATTTTGATTTTTTTAAAATCTCTTTTCAGAAACGGCCCGTATCTATCCACCTATTCCTCTTCTGAACCGTATGTGTATGAAGTCATGCACTCTGACAGGTACTAAGTTGACTATCGAGAAGGGAACGCCATGTCTCATTCCACTGTATGGCTTACACCATGATCCTCAGTACTATCCAGATCCCTACAAATATGACCCAGACAGATTCACAGAGGAGAACAAGAAGAAGAGACCCAACTTTACATATGTTCCATTCGCAGAAGGACCAAAAATGTGCATTGGTGAGTAAAACTAAAGGTGGACTTCTTCGAGGTACAATATTGATAAATCATAGCTTTGACGAATAAAAATATTTCCTCCATTACCGAAAGGAAAGTTGATACTGATATCAGATTGATAGAAATATCTTACTATAGTTGTCTGTGGTACAATGAAACAATAAATCGTTAAAGATAGGCCTATGATTTTTGTAGGTAACATTGAATTTCTGTAGGTAAGATTAGAATACTAATGAAATGATTTTATATCACAAATGAATAAAGGTATTTTTGCTACTTTGGAGTTTCATGACTCTTTCCAACACTAAGATCATATTGTAACTTATCGACAGGCCCTTAATAACTCCACTCTAGATGAACTTATGAAATTTGCTCTTGGATATGTTCTTAGCAAAATTTCCTTCTTGTTCCATCCACATTGGTCGTCGTTGTTCTATGTTCGACTTTATCCTTCTTCCACTAATTCTCTTCTAGCCAGAAAACTGCTTCCGTTTCTCGCACGAAAATCAAATTCAGTCTTCTCAGAATCTTCCCTAACCTCTGACTCTTCTTCAGAAACACGAAACCTGAGATATTTAAACAGATCGGAATTTAAGCAAAAGCCAGGATAAATACTTCATCTTGTTCACCTCAACCATAGGTTGGTGGGCAACATGGAAATTTTAAAACTTTTCTTTCGCTTGGGAGAGCTGTTTTATACTTATATGTTTTTATACTTTTATATTTTAGAGATAAGGTCTCTTCTTCGTAACTGTATCTAGATATTCTATCCTTGGTCTTCATCTTCCTGGTTTTCCTTCTGCCTTTCCCTCTATCAGCACAGTGATCCAATTGTAGTATCGAACAAGATGGCCAAGCATGCTGTTTCTTCTTTTTCCTATTATCTTCATGATCTGTCGTCCTTCATTAGCCTCCTTTAGTACGTCTTCATTTCGTTTCCTTTCGGTCCATGATATGCACAGCATTCTGCGCCAACACCACATTTCAAATGCTTCCAGCTTGGATATTTCAGCTTTTCTCAATGTCCACGTCTCTGATCCGTACAGCGCCACGCTCCATACCAGTGTCTTAATAAATCGTTTACGAACGTCCAGCGACACATTTCTTGATGTTAGTAGTCCTCTTTTCCTATTGAATGCTTGTTTAGCCTGTGCTATTCTGGAACTTACGTCTTTTTCACCTCTTTCGGACGAAGATATTAGACTTACTAAATAGGGGAACGTCTTAACATCTTCGAATTTCTCTCCATCTAGCCATACGTTTGCCCCTTCCTGTCCTGCTCGTATGCACTTTATCACTTTTGTTTTGTTCTTATTTATCTTCATTTTGCATGTTTTTCTTTCAGTTGGTCGTTCAAGTTTGAAAGTGCTTCCTGCATGTCCTCATCGTTCTCCGCTATCAATGCTATGTCATCAGCAAACCTTATTGTGCTGAAAACCTGACCATTTACTTTTACGCCATTCTCGTTTTTATCCAAGAATTCTTTCATAGCCTCTTCTATATAGACGTTGAATAGGAGAGGTGAAAGTCCACATCCTTGCCTCACTCCTTTATTTATTCTTGCTTCCTTCTGATCTCTTCCTATAACAGCTGTCTGGTTCATATAAAGTTGGTATATTATTCTTCTGTGTCTGTAATCTACTTTCAGATTCTTCAACGCTCTGAACATGATATTCCAATCTACGTTGTCAAAAACTTTCTCTATATCTACAAATGCTATCACAATTGGTTTGTTTTTCTGATGTGCTGTACCAAGATCAACCGCAGACTCATTATTCCTTCCCTTGTTCCTCTTTTTCTCCTGAATCGAAACTGGTCTTCCGATAACCGCTCTCCGATCTTCCCCTCTATTCGTTGTGCGATAATTTGCACAGTATTTTTGACGCATGAGAAAGCAAGCTTAACGTTGTGTGTTGTTCGCATTTCCGTGCGCCTTTCTTTTTCGGAATAGGTACCAATTTGTTTTTCTCGAAGTCTCTTGGTATTTTACCCGAGATGTACATTTTATTAATAAAATAAGTTTAAATAGTTTCTTCTTTGTTGTTATTCCGAGATTCTTAATCACTTTCGTTGGTATTTGATCTATTCCTGGAGCTTTACCATGTTGCATTTTCTCCAAAACATTGTCAAATTCGCACTGTAAAATTGATGGTCCTAATTCATTTTTATTGACGTCTTCTTCTTTCTCTATCTCTTCTTCGTTCACTCTATCTCCCTTGTAGAGTTCTTCAATGTATTCCTTCCACGTTCTTGTTTTCTGCTCCTCTTTTATTAGCGTTGTTCCGTCCTTGTCTATGATAATGTCTGTGCGTTTCTTTTTCTCACCGAACTGTTTTCTAACCTGTCGATCCAATATTTTTGATGTGTGTAAAAGGAATCGTAGCATTTGTCTCTTGATGCGTCAATAAACATAATCTTAAAATGGAATATATTACTCAAGTAACTTAAGTTAGTAAACATTTTGTTGAGTGTTCAAAACAAAATGTGGTCTGACCCAATCTTTGATTTCTGTTCCAGGTATGAGAATGGGCCAATTGCAATGTAAAGTTGCTTTAGCTAAAATGTTATCCAAATACGAGCTTGTGAGTTGCGAGAAGACTCCAGAAAAACTCACCTTCCATCCTTATATTATTGTGACAGCCACCAACGAAAGAATTTACGTAAAATTTGTTCCTCGAACCGACAAGCCTGATTATTCTGCTGAAGCAGTTGCTGCTTCTTAGAAGAGAGCTTCTTCAATAGGAGGAAATCACCTTGTTATTTACATGAAAAACAAACTTAAATGTGTTTTTGTTTCCTTTGCAGTGATGATTATTTACTCTTTGTAAATGTATCTTTCTTGTGAAAAATGACACAAGTTTGCTTTATATATAAATGTTTTGAAAAAAAAAAGTTGGATGCTCTTTAGTTTCAATACGTAATTAAAATCTTTTTGAAGCATCCAAAATCAATGTCTTATTCTCATTGTACTCAATTCTCATTGTACATAATTTATGCTTGACAATACATTTATAACATTCTTCACGTAATAAAAATAAATTTGTTGTTATTGTTGATGTGTCATTGAGAATTAACTTTAAGGAAGAAATATTATTGTATATCACACTATGATCCGTTCCGTGATCTCAAAGATCATAAATAAACTTCCTAAAGTATGCTAAATTACTGACAAATGTACCCTTACTCCAAATAGTTTATCAATAGAAGTATGATTTTACGATGAAATAACTATATAGAACTAAGGTACTATAATGAGAGACAAAAAAAAAAAAAAAAAAATATCGACCGATAGATCCTACTGAGCTGAACAAAATGTTGTATGTAATTGTAAAACCTCATGCATAGTGTCCGAGAAAATTGAGAAAATCAATTTCCTTGTAAACCTAAACGCTGATACTTCTCGAGAACCATCTCACTTAATGAGTTGAGTCAACAATGAGTATACCGTCGTTAATCTCTTCATTATGACACTAACAAGAACATAAATACTATCTTTAACCAACTTAAGGCTCTTCCCGCGGGTCAAAAACGACCGACTTACGTATTTTGTTATTGCTAAAGCCCCCCCGGGTCGTTTTCGACCCAATATCATAATTAGCCAATGGGAGATCAGCAAAGAGAAATGACACTAAATTCAGCAAAAATAGGTCGAAAACTCTCTATTTTCCAAAATAAATCAAAATACAAAACAAAAAGAGATAAGGGTTAACAAGATATAGTCTAAAATTATGCTATGTCGTTGAACTAAAATATTGTCCATATTGAGTTCAACGAAATAACGTGTTTCAGAGTAAATTCTCATAAGCAGCTTTCAAGAAAATCGCACTAAAACGTATGTATGTCATTCATTGCCAGTAGAATTATTAACAGTTTCTTTATTTTGCAGAAAGAAGTTGTAATTTATTTGCGAATTGAATATGTAGCAAAATATACTCCTGTTATATCTATTATTATCTGTCTTTCCGGGGCATTGACATACTTACTCCTTTACGAACACAGTAGTCTACCTCTCGACTATAATCACATGGACGTAATGAAATAATAGAAGTGTTATGTACACGATGAAGAATTTCGTACTGGTATGAGTTAAATTGTGTCACGTACGAGTTAAATTGTGTTCTTCTTTTAAAATTTCGAAATAGCTAACTCTTGTTTTTCGGGTATTTCGGTAAAATGTGTAAACACGGGAGGTGTTTACGTCTACTGAAAAGCACTTGTACTAAATGTATTTTTTTTATTGTATTATATTATTAGGAAATTTTAGGAAGGGAACAAAATCATTATGTTTCAAAAAGCATTCTTAGCTTTCTGTTTTATGTTCTCTATATATTCCAGACTGACCGAAAAGTAAGAGTGTGTAATTTGCCCCTTCCTCTGTGATGAAGTCGTGGAGGAATAGTTTGGGTTTAGGAAGGGAGTCAGTTTATGCTATTAGCTTATTAAAAGTAATGAAATAAAAGACTTTTAGAAAGAGGAAAGAAGATGTGCATTCTGTTTACTGATCTAGAAAAGGGTTTCGATGTCGTGAACTGGCAATTTATGATGGAAGTTCTGAAGCAGCTGCGGTTGAAACGGAAGGATTGGAACTTTATAAGAAACTTGTTCCAACTGTTAGAACAAGGTACGAAACGACAGAAGAGAGTACAATTGTCAGCAGAACATATATGTGGAAGTGAAACATCACTAGCCAATCATGTATTGGACAGCGGAAGAATTCAAATACTTTTTTGTTTACTGGTGTTTAGAAGTAAAAGGAAAAAATGAAATGAAATCTTTGTTTTACGTCCCACGATTATGCCGGTTAGGCTAAAGGAGACGGTGATGATGAGAGATGAATGAAATAGTGGAATGAAGAAAGTGGGAGGAAACGGGAAAACCACGAGAAAACCCACGAGCGCGGTGTTTGTCCACCACAAAGTCCACTCGGCGCGAGCTGGGATCGAACCAGGGACCCCAAGCAGCGGAGGTGAACGCTCTACCACTGAGCCACCGCGCCCCCAAGAAGTAAAAGGAGACAATCTATAGTTTGCAGAAACAAATTTTCTTAGCGCATTTTATTGATAAATATTATTTCTCTTCACCAAATGACAAGTTCAATGACAGCACGAACACTAGGTTTTGCTTGGTGAGAATGAAGAAATGCTTTACTGAGTTTCGGAATTGATTTGTTTGGTTCGTTTGACTGAGGTTTAGTGCCCTTTTCAGAACCGAAGCTATATGAGACGTAAATCAATAATTTAAAGTGTAATTCGAAACACCTTAATGTATCCAAAATTTCAAGATTGTACCATCGGGTATCGAACTCGGAACCCGATTCACCAAACGCGTGCGTTCTAGCAACTAGATCATTGCTGAGGGCTTGACTTCGGAATTGAATTAGTCTCCAACCAGGTATACTCTTTAACTTTTACATAAGTTTTAACTTTTACTTACATAAGAGAATGCTCTGCCATGATCTTGTCCCAATTTAGTTAAGTCAACAAGTAATGTTCTAATTACATAATATTAGATAACATTGGTCCACTGACCTATGACTGCAGAGATAATAAAAAGTACAACGTCAGCCCAAAATTTGTGTCACTTAGAGTATTAGATAATACAAATTATTATGTATATACATACTAAATATATACATGGACGGTGCAACAGAAATACATCTTGAAGACAACAGAAAAAAAGAGCTAAAATTTATGGTGAGAACAGACAGGATCACATTTTTTTTGTTTGTTTCAATACATTCTTTATGTATTTTATTTGTCTACGTAGTCTTTATTTTCAGTTTTAATTGTGAAGATATTTTACAGTACAAACAGAAAATGGACCATAGAAAGGTCAGAAAGGACTTGTATTTAAAGTAGGCGTTTCCAATTGAGTGAACTGTAACGTCACAGTTTGCAGATCCTCTTCACAGTAAAGCACACGGAGAGGGAATTTAGCCGAAAGACAACTTGACGTTAACAAGAAACAGTGGTGACAGGCAAACAAGAATGACGAAGGATCAGTCGATTTGTCTTTGCAGTCGTACTACTCGTCGATCCATGACCATATTTATACTACAAACACTTGATTACACTATTCCATTTATAACCAAATGGAAAAATGTGAGGAGGCTTTCTTACTCTAATGACACCCGCCCAAAACTCACTCTAGCGACATAACTGCGGGACATGTATTAAGTAACAGATCATACGCGTCATTGCTACGGAACTACGTGAAACTGCGTACCTCTGAATTCAGGTAAGTTAATCTGGGTTGAATCTAAGCCCTTCGGAGAAAAAGATATATTTAGTTGTAAACACTCTTGTTACAAGAAATCTAAAGCCTTATATTTTATTTGGAGAACTTTATTTTGTCCGAGAAAATCCCCTTAGGGTCACCGGATAAATACATCCCTGATGCCTAGACAGTAAACAATATGTTTCGAGAATGGTATACATAAAATTTGGAATATAACAACACTAGAAGTTCGAAATCGTGACTACGTGTTTAATGCCGTAAGTGGTTTATGTGCCCGTAGCCCCTGATTCGACCTCTAGTGTTACATAAAAATTTGAGCAATCTTTCAGATCCTATTTTAAGCACAGTACCCTTCTTACTCAGCGTCGGTATTGAAAACATTGCTCATAGATTATCTGATTCTGATGCCGGACTTCAGCCGATTGGGCTGATTTCCTCCAATCCGGCTCCGCGAATAAGGGGGACCTCGTTAGAGTGTAATCTACTCTTCCCTTGTCAAATACACAAAAAATGAAATGAAATGAAATATTTCAGTTTAACATTCCACAATTATGCTCTTTTATGCTAAGGAAGACGATGATAAGGGCAAGTGAATAATGATGGAAAAAATAGTGGAATGAGAATGAGGGAGGAAACAGGAGTACCCGAGAAAACCCATGGGCACGATGTTGTCCACTACAAACTTACTTGGCCGAGTTCGAATCAGAGACCCCACGCACCAGAGGTAAGCGCGATAACACTGAGTCACCATGCTCCCTCAAATATACATAAAAACACATGACAATATACGATTTTCTTGACAATCTTTTCTTGAGTTGATTTTGAGTTTAGCGTCCGTTTCAGCAGCGAGGCTATATGAGACGGGACCTATTGATTAATGTGGAATCCGAACTACATGAGCTCTCGCCGGGAACCGAACATCTGGAGAAAGGAGTTTTTTCCAAGTTGAAACTGATTAAAACATAGCTGACATCATCAGTTCAGCAAGAACGTTTGAACAGATTGGCAATTTCGCCCGCTCAATCTGAAATTAGCAGGAATTTGAAATTAGACAAAATTCTAAAAGACTTTGGAAAGAAACAAAATAAAACAAACAACTTTTTCATAATAAAAAGAAATAATAAAATGACTTATTTATAGTTTACGAATGTTGTGTTTTTTTAGAAGATAAAAAAAAGTATAATTTATTTCTAACAGTACACTTGAATTTTTATTTCTTACATAAACAAACTCATATAATTATATGTATTAGTATATTAGTGTGTGTGTGTTTGTAAGTTGTAGGGCACCGCAATATTGTTTTCCAATTCCGGGTCTGACATAGTCTCTAGGGATGCGCACGAGACGAGTCGAGACAGAATTTATCTGACAAAATTCGAGTCGAGACACGGCTCTTCCAATAGAAAAATATACATTTTTCGAGGCGAGACATCACTTTTACAGCACATTTTCGAGGCGAGACAGCCACAAATCTTGTCTCGTGCTCATCCCTAATAGTCTCTATCGACGTCAGATATATATATATATATATATATAAACTATTTTACAGTTAAATTTTTTGTAGTTTGAAATTCAGTTAAGCATACTTATAAAAAGATGCATTATATGGTAAAGAAATGTGATAAATGCAAATGCCCAAAAATGAATAAAATAATCAGATGATACTTCTTATTGCTTTGCGGGACTCCCTTTTTATTGTCTTCGTTTGCTCTCAGTTTCCAAAAGTTTACGGCCTGACTGAAACATCCTGCCACTGATAATAAGTCGCTCATGATATATAGTGCAATCTACGGCAGGAATAATGTACCAACCTCAACTGTCTAGATGCGTCAGTTCATTGAAGGTGCTCATGTAAATCAGTTGTTGTGTGTTGAGGTCACATACTGCATCAAAATGCTCTAGTCCACACAGCTATTGCTGCCAAGGCTGCAGTACTAAATCTGGACTGTAGAGTGAGTGCTGGCTGAATCTCCCGGAAGTCAGTCTTTCGAGCAACGGCCTCTGATTCAAATGACCCGCCCTCAAAGTACTGACTCAGCCAGGTACTAGAAATTAATTCGTTTTGTCTTCCATAGATGGCACTATATGTCATCAGTGTCAGGCCATGAACTTATCGAAATACTATTGAAGTATATACATAAAACGAAAATAACTGGCACCTATGCTTACTGGAGTAACTCTTCAAGTGTTAGTGCGCACAGAACAAGTAGAATCGCAAAAATCATAAATACGAACATCTGGTTACAAAGATTTTTTTTCCTCAGGCATACTTCATCGGGTCTTTTTCTCTCCCCCATGGAGTTCACTAACTCTTCCTCCAGAGCTAAGATAAAGTAAATTGCGATTACATGTTAGTCTTGCGCAGGGCATGTCTTTTACGAAATAGCGTTCCAGTGAAACCCTCATATTTTTTATTTTGTCCCATCACAGCGGACAAAATCTAGAGGAAAGTTTACTCTTGACCACTCTGGGCTGTCCATTATCTCAATCCTGCTATCCTCCGCTAGGAACGGAGACGCGGAGAGGATCATTTGCTAAGATCTCAAAAAGGAAGAGTTCTTAGGGAATTGAAGACAATTGAGGCATATCGATTATTCTCAATAGAAGATTAGAAGGTAAAAGGGCCATAAAATTCGGTCTGCAACTCAGTGCGCCTATTTTCCTAGATCTCCGTATTTGGCTTAAAAAAAAAACTCTTTTTTTCTATTTGTTAAATTTTGATACCAATTATCCCTAGATTATGGAAATTTCCATCAATTTACGAACACTGTCAGAAAAAATACGTCAATCAATTAATCAAGAGTAGAAGTAAAAATAAATCCTTTCTGAATACACATGCCGTAATACCAAAATTATATTCGTACTGTACGGAAATTATTTTGAAGAAATAAAAAAGATTTAAGTTGCTACAAAATGATAGGTGTTGCAAGAGGTCTTTTGGGACATCTAAAACCAGTTTTGCAGCTTGAACCCATAGTGATCTTGCCAACTTGTAATAATAAAATTGTTGTTATGAATATAAAATAATCTTGTTTTAATCAAGAATACTTTCTCTAATCTAATTCACAAAATAACGACTAACAATAGCATTAATGATAAAGGTTACAAACCCATTCATCATCAACAGAAGATCTTCGACGACAGAACGGGGTTTTATTATGTTAGCAATGTTTGCCTTCTGCAGTTGTGCCTCAACAGCTTCTGTAGACAGATAGGTAGCTTAATGGATGTTGTTTTCAAGGGATAGTTCTTGAATTTTATTCTTACTCAAGTAAACTGTGCGTTGCTCCAGTGGTGCCATTTTTTTATTACTGTATTACTATTCACGTATTTGTGTTTCGTTATCAGATGCAGGTAAAGATCTAAGTAAAGATATCCAGATCCTAAGAGGGTCCAAGAAAACTTACGGGCCCCGACCCCCGAGGATCAGCGTTCGTGGTTATACAGTATGAGAGACGTTACGCGTATTGATGCTGGCTCTAGGCTATGAATACTATTATCACGTGGAATATTTTTATTGTTTCAAAAGAGGTATCAGGTACGAACGTCTCGCATTTTCAAATTTTCAAATTGAAGCTGACATCATAAAACACGAGATATCTATTCATAATTGTACTGTGCGTCCTAGGTAAAATGAGATTGTCAATTCCTTTAGAAGTTGTTGATGAAAGATCATGTATGTCTTTACAGAACCCCATTTTTACTAATGACTAAAAGAGTGTGAAATCTATCGGTATGTTCCAGTTTGCGATCAACTAAATTTTCATCCCTTTAGCTATCATTTCTGACTGACAGGTAGATAAGATTTGTCAGCTATGGTAAAATAGTCCGATTTGGCATTGAACAGTGACTGATTCTTTGAACGAAACCTTTGGGAAATAGGAATCACTGAACTGATAGCTAGGTCCAATTATTTCTAACTGTTAATAGAAATAAACTAAACAAGGTAGAAAGCATGAATGATCACAACCTCAGAAATAATAAAATAGTGATCAAAATGGTACCAGATCAAAAGCTTCTGAACGGAAAATGAAAAGTATAAAATTTCTCCCACATTTTAGTGATAATTTCGAATTTTGTATCGTTTTGGAATTCCGTTCTATATTTTAACCTCCGTTTCCTTTCATGTCTGTAATAATATTTTATTACCAAGGTACAATTTTGTCAATTTCCATTTTGAATACAACTTTTCCCCATTAATTACTTATTTCGTAAGTTTATGTAATTAAGTATCTTCTTATTATCATTTAATATTCTGACGAAATGACATTTTCAACAAAAAGGGAAAATGTCTATGTTTAACAAGCACATGCAGAAAATAAACATGATTTGGCTATAAATAACTAGGTTAGTATGTTCCATTCATGATAATTCTGTAAACTTTTTTTTTCTTTTGTACTTTACTCCGTTACAAATTCGGAACACATCTTACTTTTCTTTTTCTTTTTAATTGTGATAACAAATGACGTTTGTAATGGCTATACAACATACTAAATATTTTATGCTAATGTTATTGAAGAGACTTCCTTCAACTGGGTCAATGCTCTGCTAAACACGACCACATTGGAATCTGCAAATTAGCATTCAAGTTGTTGGATAGAGGTACATTTATTTATATGTATTTTTTCTTGTTCTGTGTGAATCCAGTTCTGATCAAATTTTAGTATTTGAAAATGTCTGATAATATATCTAAATTAATTCCAGTGGAAATTAACTTCTTGGCACTTATTAAGAAAAAATAACAAGAAGACATTGTAAGTGCAAATTTAAGATTTTCCAATAGTTTTCTCATGATAATTTAAGTTTTAAGGGACAAAGAATGGAAGCGGTTGTATTATTATTATTATTATTATTATTATTATTATTATTATTATTATTATTATTATTTGTTTAAGATTAACGTTGCTTTTAGCACTAAGGCTAAATGAGATATGGGCCTATAGTTTAAGGTAGAATCCGAACCACCGTAGTATGTTCAAATTTCAATTCTCTCTCACTGGGAATCGAACCCGGTATCATGTGCAACAAAGTCACACGCTAGCCACTACACCAGCAGGGAGGGCTATTATTTTATTATAGCTTCTAGTAAAGATTAATTATATTTTAATCCGAAATTTTCGTATGAAAAGTGTGTGTTTTTTTTTTTATTTTGAGTATATGATTGTATGTACAGGGTGTCCCATAAGTTTCCATACATAGGGAAAATAATTATTATTTTTAAAATGAAAACCAGTTTTGTTTATATGCTCTGCATAGCTATCATTGGTTTGAAAATACATTTCGACGCGTGTGTTCCATGGCTGAAGAACATGTATAGGCACAGCTGGAGTTATGCATGAAATCGCGCTGGTGATACGTTAATTCAGATGATTTATGTTTTGTATCTTCTGATACACCATGCTCCCAAAGATAAAAATCAAATAGGCTGAGATCTAAGGATCTGAGAGACCGCATCACAGGACCACGTCGACCCATCCAAGCATCTGAAAACTGCTGATCTAACCACTGACGTACCGGTGCGTGAATACCAAAATGTTTATGTTTCCCTCATATAGAAACTTATGGAGCACCTTGTATATAAATGTATGTATATTTGAAAGTAATATGATATAATTTAAATTAGTTTACGTTCCTTCAGATTGTACTACTCGTATAGACACGAATATTGTTGTGTGAGTTTTGTCTTGTCAGACTTGTGAGCGTTCTCTCCAAAGGTGTGTTCTAGTCAAGATAGGAGGAAACAGCCTCATTATTTGGTATCATTTCGGCATTCCTTTGACGGGAATGAAGGAATAATATGGTGGGTAATCGATAGCCAGGATCGTCACACACAGGATTTGAGTCCGCAAGATCCCAAAAACGGCGTTTCCATATTACATAGAGCGTACTATCATAAAGAAAACTTGTCAATCTCGTGTAATAATTAACAAATGATGTCACTTAAAATCCGATGTGCGAATAAATATAAATACATTAGTCAAATAAAATAATGTGCAAGGTCTATTACAGTAGTTGAAATACCGTGTCATGTGAACAGAAGAAGGAAAGTAATTGTCCTATAACTATGAGCATAGCATATGTAAGTATGATTTTTCAATTAGTAAACAAAACGGAACACAAAATATAAAATTATGTATTTATACACTTGAATACAAGTAAAGTAAAGTATATTTGTAATATTCTATAGACTGAAAGTATTTGAGAACAAGATCCTGAGACGAATATTCTGACCCAAGAGGAACGGGAATGGCGAAAACTTCATAACGAGGAGCTACATAATTTATACGGTCTACCCAACATTGTTAGGGTCGTCAAGTCTAGGAGGCTTAGGTGGGCGGGTCATGTAGCTAGAATGGAAGAAAGTAGAAACGCTTTCAAAGTATTGACTGCAAGACCAATCGGAAAACGACCATTAGGAAGACCTAGGCGCAGATGGGAGGACAATATTAAGATGGATCTCGCAGAGATTGGAATACAAAGTAGAAACTGGATACAGCTAGCTAAGGATAGAAGTCAGTGGAGAGCTTTTGTGAACGCGGCATTGAACTTCCGGGTTCCATAGGCCATAGAGTTAGTTAGTTAGTTATATTTGTAATATTCTATGCAGTTGTCTGGTTGAGAATCAGTACTACATAGACTGCAAGCTAAATGTAACGAGATAAACTTTAATAGATTGACTTTTTTTCTGCTAAACTAGGGGCTTTTATAGTATTACTGCAACTCTTTTGATTTTCATATGTTTATTACTCGTATTTTGCTCCATCAACATGGTTTAGCGTAAAATAGCCAAATTTAGAATCAATCATCCGAAACTATGTTAGAAATAAATAAATAAATAACCGTCATCCGCAGCCGTTCAGATTCCATTTGTATAGAAGTATATGTCAACAGGAATGATATCTAAAATATATTGAAATACAATATTTAGGCTATAGGAAATGCTACGTTAGATTAGGAAGGATATAGAAAAGATGTAGACAAATAAAATTTTAAAGAGGAAAGAATTCACGAACGTAATTTATTCGTCTATCTAGTTTACTTCCGTTATTACAGAAACTGAAAAAATAGCGGCGACTTTATTACTTGGCAAAATTTCAATGAAAAACTGTCCCCGACTAATTGAATAATCTTCCTAATAAAAACTACACTCATAGCCAACCAGATTAACCTGCAAAATTTGTAGTGAGTTAAAATCTTCCTTTAAAAAACTAATTAGATGTTTAAGTATTATATTTATACAACAAAGCATCAACAAGAGAAAGTTTATAAATGGTAGCCAAAAGCGTCCGATCAAATTCATCGTGTTCATCAATTAGGATAAACTCTAGTACTTGCCTCCACTTAATTTGTAACATTGTAATACGAGGTAAAACACTTATAAAACGAACGATTCGTTCTACTATTTTTCTCATCCTAAATCCTGATGGGAATATATATTTTCACCCAACTTCCCACATGTAACGTTTGCATATGTACCAAGCTTCCGTTTGCATGTTTCAGAAGTCTTGCTTCGATCCTATTTTCGTAAACTAAATTGATGCCATTACTTTTGCTGTAACCCTAGTAAATAATACACCATGTATGCACATTTTAGTTACTATAGCGCTGCCAAAATGTCTTTGTCCGTGGCAAAATGCGAACTAAAGCTCACACCCTTGACATACCCACGCGTTGAGTCAATAAGGGTTCAGCTGTTACTAAGCGAGAGAGCGCATGACGAAAGGGAGCAAAATTTCTTCAGCCGATAGCAGCACTTGGAACGGAAGACTAGGTGTCAAGTAAATGTGGTATATCTATAAATTCGCAGTGAATTCTGCAGTATAGAATATTCTTGCCTATTTCTGCTTGTACAATGTAGAAGAAACTGATATGATTACAGTCCCCCCTTCAGTCTTACTAAGGAAATGCTGGGATAGTACCTTATAATAAGGCTGTGTCTGCTCATCTTTGGCTATCCCAGGTATGGTACATACACCTAATGAATTGATAACATACAAGTCCGCCTTCACTTCTCATCTTTGTTTGTCAACTGTGTATTTTTAATTAAAGAAATTGCTTTGGAATGAAGAGGAAAATAAAAGTCAACGTTGAAAATGCAATGAGATCTTTAAACGTTAATACTGGTAAGAGGTGATAATAATTTAAAAGTAAAAAGTACCTTAAAAACATCGTGGAAAGGGCAAAAAAAGAAAGAAAAAGAAAAGAAAAGAAAAGAAAAATATTAAGATCCACACTTAAAATCTTTTTGTAGAGTGTTGTGCTCGTCCGTCAGCAAGGAACTCCATGGAATTTGGTAACACCACGCCAATCAAAACTACTTAGAATGGAGACAAGCATACGAAAAAAGTACCTTTCTGAATACAAAATCCCTTGAACTGTTTTCTAGCGAGACAGGATTCGGCCAAACAGGAATTACTGTTTCAACGAAGAATGTCGACTGCCTAGGTGTGCAATATTATGTTTGCCTAAGGCATTTGGCGAAACAGGAAAATGCTAATCACGATTCGTTTACTCGAACAATACACTTACGATCTGTGGAAACTAATCTAATTGTTCTTCCCAAAGGCATATCCTAGTCAACTTATCTGTAGTAGGTTATCTACCACTAGACCAATATTTCTGGGTAGGACAACCAGTTAAAGGCAATATATGATACAGTGAAAATTCAAGAATTGGAGTTGAGAGGTACGCCTATAAATTAGGATTAGAACATCAGCTCACAAAATCTGAGGCCTGAATAACTATAGGTTAATTACAGAGATATTCATTTACATACGAACGACAATTAATATTTCTCTGATTCCTTATAGTGTCAAGGGGATAAATAAGAGCATATATAAAATTGTAGAAATCATTTTTAGTGTCATGATTGGTAAGTATGATGCAAATACAATTACATTTTTTGTTAGTGTTAAACATATTGTGATTTCGTTTATGTCTTATAAAGTATTTTGATATAATGTGACATTTTGACTTAATTACGATTAACCATGTATAGTGAAGTATCACCAAATGATTCTGAAACCATAATATTTCTGGTCTTTTCAGATTACAATATTTAAGGTTCCTTTTAAATCTGAAAGAAGATGACATTTGCCAATGATCCATTTTTGGATTGGTTATCTATCATCTTGACTATTGGCACTGCGATATACTTTTGGTTTACATGGAATTTTGATTATTGGAAGAAAAGAGGAATGCCTTTCTTACAACCAAGTATCATCGGCTTCGGTAACATGGCAGATCTGTTCTTACTGCGAAGAAGTGCAGGGACATTTATGGAAGATCTATATAACAAATTATCAGGACATAAAATTGGAGGCTTCTTTCTACTTCGAAAGCCTGCTTTAATGGTTCGAGATCCAGATTTGATTAAGAACATTCTTGTGAAAGATTTCAACAATTTTACGGATATGGTCTTTGTCCCAGATAAAGATGTTGAACCATTTGGATCCAGCATGATATTCTTTTTGCGGGGCGAAAAATGGCGGTACATGCATCAGAAAACAAGTCCACCATTTGCAATCTCAAAACTTAAGAAAATGTTTGACCCAATGTGTGAATATTCCGAAAGTCTAATAAATCTCCTTGACGAATATTCTCAAAATGACGAACCATGTCCAATTAAAGAATATGCTGAGAAATATTCAATAGATATCTACATGTGTTGTGCTCTTGGCGTGAAATATAACAGTCTAACCAGAGGTCATTGTGAAGTACGTAAACGGTTGTTAGATATTCTCACACCTACTTATCGACGATTTGGTGCCATCTTGTTAACACTAACTATGCCGCAACTGATGAGAAATTTGAATTTACATATTGTTGAAAGAGATTTAACAAAATTTTACTGTGATTTATCAGCAGCTATAATAAGTTCTAGAGACAAGAATAACGTTGTCAGAAATGACTTCTTAGACACACTTTTAAGTCTTAGAAAGGAGAAAGCACCACACATTCAGGGAAACGTCGACAAAGAAAGTAACGCTGTCAGGAAAGCACAGCCTCCAATAAGTAAGTACATACACGCATTTGGCTAGAGCACTTGAGTCAATTTACGGGTTTTATCACTTCAATTCAAACACGCATCCTAAGGGGGAAGAGGGAGCTAAAGTGTAAATGTTTTCTATAAATCTATTCCTTTCTGTGTGAAAAACGAGTATTTCAGTTAGTATGTTATATATGATAAAATATTTTTTTAAGTGTCGTGATCCAGGGCCGCCCACAGGGGGGATGTATGGCGCAAGCTGCGCCATTGAAAAAAAAATTGGGGGGGATTTTACTCTACTTTCGAACTAGCAATTTTACTGTCGGAATAGCATTAAAACACGATTTTGAGAAGCTAATTTTCAAAAATTTTCCGGGGTGAACCCCCGTACCCCCTGCTTCGATACTCGATGAATGAAGTACTGCGCAAGTAGCCGTATGAAAGGAAAGGTTGGTTTGTTTTAAGAGAGAAGGGCCGCCCACAGGAGGGATGAATGGAGCAAGTTGTGCCATCGAGAAAAAAATTGGGGGGAATAAAAAAATTGGGGAAGAATTTTACTCTAATTTAAAATAAGTAATTTTGCTGTCGTCAGAATAACATTGGAACACGATGCGATTTTTTTTAAATCTCGAGAATGAATCCCCCTACCCCCTGCTTAGAAACTCTATGAATGAAGTACCGCGCAAGTTGGTATATGAAAGGATGGCGCCAAGTTTTGGTGAACAACAGTTACAAACACTCAAGGAATCACTTTCAAATTTAGATTTGAAACTTGCCTATGTTGTCTGTTGAAAATTATAAAGTTGTTTGACATAATTGTGAGCTAATGGTAACCATACAGACAACAGCCAAGTTTCAAATCTAAATTTGAAAGTGATTCCTTAAGTGTTTGTAACTGTTGTCCACCAGAACTTGGCGCCTATTTTTGTGGTTTCAATTCTTTTTAAGGCCACTCGTACTTGGCTCTTTTACAGGAATGTTTTTTGTTGGATATCACTTCTTTTTGTAGGCTAATTTCGAGGACAACATTTTCTTTTGGTATCAAACTCAATAACTTGTAACTTGCGTCTTACTTTTAAGGGAATTATATCAATATTTTGTAAAGGAAAAAATAATACTACTAATTGTAAAAAAATAATACCTGTGCCATACACAGTGTGTAGAAGTTTTTATACCCTTCAATATCCTTATAGAACATATTTAGTATTGTACACTACCAAGACTATTAATAAAAGTAATGCCATTTTTATAATTACTACTGCCCCTACTACTACTACAAGCATTCTATAATACTACTACAGGAAATAAAAACAACAACAAAAATAACAATTACTAGTATTATAAAAACTACTGCTACACTGGGCAATTGTTTTTAGAGGACTTGAGTTTTGAGGAGAGATTATTAGTTTTGGGGGGGAGTGCGCCATCAGCTTTGGGAGGGGATGGGCACCCCTGTCGTGATCTGTACAGGTTATTGTTCGAAAGCATATTAGAAGTTTTTTTTAAACATGTTTAGTAGTGTCGTTCGTTATAACAAAAATACAGGTAAATCTTGTTACCGTTTAGATTTCTAATCATTTTCGGTTTCAATAGAGGGAAAGGGCGAAGAGGGAACGTATTCTTAGCAACCTTAATACATATCATAATACTGTTCCTAGTTATCTATTATTGCTTTCCTTTATGGTAACCACTATGCCATATTTCTATCACTTCCAGTTTTAATAAAGGATTACAGGGAAAAATGATATTATTTGTTCTTGAACGGTGAATCCAAATTAAAACATTTCTTGGCTGCCTCTTATTCATTCTGTAAGGCTCCCCATATTTGTTTAGCAATTTAGAAATCTAACAAGAATTTTAAGAATGATCCCAAAAAATGCATCAAAAGATTGCGATCTTGACCAATAATTAGTTTTTGGGACCAAAATTTTTGAACGGCCTCTAAATCGAGATTTTTTTTTTTTTTTTTCGGAAGAAGTACATCATATTGAGTTAAGTGATAGTTTGGGTTTGGCTACACTATATACAGTTCTCCAGATGTAAGGCCTACAAGAAAATTTTGATTGAATTATATTGGATCTTTTGATCCAAAAGAAGCTTTGATAGAATATTTAATGTAATAGTCATAAGAATATCTTTCTTAACCTTATCGCTAATGCATGGTCTATATTAATTTTATCGTATATAGCCTCCTAAATCGTCGTTATTGCATTTTTTTTAGTTTTCTCGGAATAAAGCCCTTATATGAAGTTTGGTAGCACCATTAATATTTGATAGGTTATTTGAAAAAGAAAATATATTATTAATCATTTATTTTCCTGAACAGGTGATATGGATATTGCTGGACAGATTGGAGGTTTCTTAGTAGCAACATTCGAGACAACTGGTACAATTATTAGTCATACGTGTTATGAATTCGTTAAAAATCCTGAGATACAGGCAATAGCACGTGCAGAAGTCGACAAAATTCTGGAGAAACATCAAGGAGTATATTCATATGAAGCTATTCAGGAAATGGAATACTTGGATAGATGTGTCTTAGGTAATTAGCTAATTTAAAACTTTCTCTTTTCTCTCTTTCTTCGGACAAAAACAAGACTTATGCCATAACAGGAAACAGCAGTGTCTACCTGGGGCATCAAGTTAGAAAATAAGACATTTCACTTGTGTATGTTTCCCTCTAAAAAAAAAAAAAAAAAAAAAAAAAAAAAAAAAAAAATACTGAAACAAAGCTCTTACGTGACCATATAAAGGAGCTCTAAAATGTGTTAAATAAGATACGTGAATATGCCACATATGATTTCAGTACAATATGAATATACGTACTTTAAGAAACATTATTCTTGAATTTGTCCAAATTATCATTTTACTAGCATAAAAGCTAAAATTAAGAATGTAACTCTGTTTCATACCTGAAATCCTTATGAACACAACTGATACGGATAAATAAATTTGAGTTTATACAGTTTGTGTTCTCATTAATGGAGAATGCTTTCATGAAAATTTCGGTACGCAACATTTTCCCCGTCGTCCCCTAATTAGTCCAATTTTCATTCTGAGTCTTTAATGTGGTGAAACCCGAACTAGTTTGAGTATATGATCCTTTAAGTTGAATCTACTATTTAACGTCCTATTTGAGATTTTGGATATCTCTAGAAGCGTATCTCGATAGCATATCTAGGAGTGTAAATGTGTATTTTAAATGTTAACAGTCAGGTATTTAACAAATTAGAATGTACAATTCACCCTATATTTACAATCGTGCTATAGCAGTTCACACAAGTATGTGACTGCACTACTGAAGAATGTTCAAGTTGAATTCCGTATCATGTCTCAGTCGATCTGTAGAATGATATCAACTTAAATCAATATTTTGGAAAGGGAAAAAGCAGGTGGATTGGAATATTAAATCACCTATGTTTCCATAAACATCTTATAAAATACTTCAGAAATGTAAAACTCGAAGGTTTATTTAACTTTGAATTATTTTAGAAACAGTGGTATTACATTGGGAACTTTATCGTGACAAAGTTATTTACATTGATTTTAGATTGACGAATTTTGTAGAAACTTTCTCTCCTATGTCAGCCCTAGATGAACAGACGAATTTTCTAAAAGAGTTGTATTGTAAATTTATAATACTAAATAGTGTATTTTCCCTGAAACTTTCATTTCAGAGACTTGTAGGAAGTATCCACCAATTCCGCTTTTAAATCGAATGTGCACAAGATCTTGTACGTTAACAGGAACTAAAGTAACAATAGAGAAAGGAACGCCTACTTTCATCTCCTTATATGGTCTCCATCATGATCCTCAATATTACCCACAGCCAGAAATATATGATCCAGATCGTTTCACAGAAGAAAACAAGAGGAGCAGACCTGCATTCACTTTTATTCCTTTCGCTGAAGGACCAAAGATGTGCATTGGTTAGTATAGCTAAGCAATTAATCAACAAGTATTAGTCACCAACTTTATGAAATTTGGTTTATCAGCTAGACTTCCACGGTCATAATTTGTGTGAAACATAGTGGGGCCAAATATGGTTTAAGGTAGTCACTAGGTCACTCGTCCATTCCAATGACGTATAAACAACTAAACAACTACTACTTTTGGGGGTCCAGAGTACGCGTAGAAGGTAGCATTCAGGAGCCTAAACAACTCGTTTGTACACGTTAACAAATATAATGTGATTTCCATATAGGAGTATCCTGGCGGTCTCAACTAGTTGTTGTAGTGAGATCAAAAACTGAGTGTCGCAGCCTTACGAAGAGTATTACGTGAGACCCACTTTTGGGTCTCATGGCGTTTAACTTTGTTTAACTATGTAAATATAGTTTCCAGCTGTGATAATACGGTAGTTTATTGGTTAGGTAAAAAATACTTAGAACTGAGCCACATTGTGTAAAAGATGTGTTCGTAAGAAAAGTTTTTGGGAAGAGTATACCTGAACATTAAAAAAGCACAATATGGACACCTTATAGAATAATTACAATCTATTGGTTCTAACTGAAAGTAATCTCCACTGCACCTTAATCGACTATTTTGTTACATCCATTACAAAAGTAACTAGTAGGCACTCGTAGAACATATACGAATGCCTGCGTATTCGAATCTTGTCACGCCAGGCTGGAACCGGTTGTATGATCCTTAATGAACCAGCTCTCTGGGATACGAGATAGTGTGTTATGTGTGGAATCGTCTTGGATGATAGTTTTTATTGTGAAAAGAATTTGTCTCAGTCTATGTGTAACGCTAATTCACAATAGTTAACAGTCGCCCTAATATATATCGTTACGTATGCTGTCAGCAATAGACTGAACTAGCTTGTATGGAACCTCTAGATTCAAAACTATTAGTCACCGCTTGAGATATAAGTCAACGTGTAAGAATACCCTTGTAATATAAAAATAGTTCCCGTAATGAACTACAAAGAATCTTTTGTTTTGTAGGGGGCGCGGTGGCTCAGTGGTAGAGCGTTCACCTCCGGTGCTTGGGGTCCGTGGTTCGATCCCAGTTCGCGCCGTGTGGACTTTGTGGTAGACAAACACCGTGCTCGTGGGTTTTCTCAGGGTTCCCCGTTTCCTCCCACTTTCTTTATTCCAGTATTTCCCTCATCTCTCATCATCAACGTCTCCTTTAGCCTAACCGGCATAAACGTGGGACGTAAAACAAAGACTTCATTTCATTTTTTCTTTTGTTTTACAACTATGCATGTGACGATTTAATAGCAACTTAAAAACTGTGCATTTCCTATTTATTTCAAAATAGAATAGATGCCATAACTATATTGAGATTTAAGCATTAATATTTATGTAAGCTTTATCTTCCTGTCTCAAAGAGCTCGTGAGATACTCATTTTTTTTTTTTTTTTTTTTTTTTTTGCATAAATTTTGAACCATCCTTACCATTTAGGATACGCATTTTAATCATAGTGGCATAATGAAAACCCAGTACGTTATAGGTACTAGCTATGTCCAAAAACTCATTTCAAATGGTTTCAGTTATTTTTCTGTGATGCGATCACGAACATGGTTACTTTCATTCTTTCTAATAGAGATGTTTGGAAGAATATTACAGCTACATTTTAGCTGAGTACAGTTACATCATAAAATGTTCTGCTTGCTTTATTCGTAAATTCTGTTAATAATATCACATCATTTAGCTATTTTCTAGAGACATCTGATAACAACACTGATATCGTTTCTCTTTATCTATCCTAGGAATGCGAATGGGACAGCTTCAATGTAAGATTGCGCTTGCAAAAATACTCTCCAGGTATGAGATTCAACCATGCAAGGAGACTCCTGAGAAACTGACCTTTAACCCATATATTGTTGTTACTGCAACAAATGAGCGAATACATGTCAAATTTAACTTACGAAGTGACAGAAATGATAATTCTTTTGGCTGATCAATTTTTTTGTAGTTTAAAGGATGATCTGTATATATATATCCTAAATACCCGTTGGAAGAAGACCTCATTCTTTCCTGGTAAACTAAATGATTTCCACTTAATGGAAATACAAACACTTTGGCTTTTCAAAATATGAGACTAAACGGATCATTTCCACTTTTATGACAACTGACAAATCTCTCCGATTAAGGTTTGTTTTATTGTGAAATTATCATAAATTAAAACCTCTGCTAATTAGTTCGCTTCTACATACTATAGAAAGCCTAAGTGGTTTGTATAGAAAGAATATTAATTTACTGTGTACAAGCGAATATCTGTGTAATAAAACTATAATATATTCCTCAGTTATAGTATTTGTGATATTAATTATCCTAATCCTAATTACCACTCTATCCATTACTTCGTTTCCTTAATTATCCATATATCTTTTAAAAAAACAGAGAAAGATATATGAACCTGCTCTACTGGTTTAGAGTTGTCTTGCCTATGATAGATAAACGCATTCCGACCTGCTTTGGAGCATAACACTTACAAGAAGAAGGCAGAGTTTAGTAAGTGAACTTCGGGGCCATTTCTTTCGAGGTGGTAGTGCACATTTAAAGAGTTAATATTACAAACTGGGAGAGAGCAATGACCAAAAATAACGGAGAAAAACCGTCTTAAAGTTTTCTACTCGCCGCATATATCGTACGATGCACGAATTTACCAAGTGATGGTGTGGCAGAGTGAGTAAAATCTGAAATTATGTGTAAAGTGTCCCGGGTTCGAGTCCTACAATTATTTTTGCTTCAACCAATAAAGTAGGCATTTGTAACTATAAGTAAAATGTTAATTCAACGTATATTTATAATGAATAAAACAATAGACATTTTCAAATCACTTGTAAAATCTTTCAATGTTCCCTGATAACTGGCAAACAAAATTTAATCTATTCCGTAAATATTCTGATATCACGAGTTATATTATGGCTACGACCAGTGACGTATTTACGATTTTATTTCGGGGGGGGGGGGGCTTTGTCAACTTTAATCTTGGAAATGTGAAAATTCTCCAAGATATTTCATTTACTTTTTTATAGTAAATAACATTTCGGGGGTTAAGCCCGGAAGCGCCCCCTCCCTAAATACGTCACTGGTTACGACAGTCGTTGTGTAATAAATGTTCTTGACGCTTTGTGTCTACATGTGTTGACAGTTTGCGAATTATAAAGGAGTGGAGGGGGAAATCCCCTTTGCTAATACTGGATGTTGCTATAACCAAAGGAGATTTCCTCCTCATTCCCCTTGTAATTCGCACACTGTCTACAGATGTAGACACGAAGCGTCAAGAACATTTTTTATACAACGACTGCGGTAACAATATTTACGGAATATGTTAAATTTTGTTCCTACCGTAGTTAACATAGAACATTGAAAGATTTTACAAGGGATTTGGAAATTTCTATTGTTTTATTCATTATAAACATATAGTGAATTAATATTTTATTTGGTCTAGGAATTAATTCGTGCGGGTGGACAAGAGATGGCGCAACGAACGGAGCGTCCCACAGTTTCGTGTATCCACACATGTGTTGCAAACCCCTGTCATCGCGTATCGTTCGTAGTATAGGGCAGTGGATTAAAGCGTCAACAACACCAGTTTGTAGTTAAGTGAACATGGCGCAATTTGTGCCTGATAAAGTGTTTTTGCGGGGTGTCCTGCTGCATTACTTTAACATGCAGAAAAGTGCGACTGAAAGTCATCGTATTTTGGTGGAAGTGTATGGTGACCATGCTCTAGCTGAGCGAACGTGTCCGAAGTGGTTTGCTCGGTTTAGAAGTGATGATTTCGGCTTGGCAGACCAAGAGCGAGCTGGACAGCCAAAAAAATTTCAAGACGAAGAATTGACAGCATTGCTCGAGCAGGATTCGTGTCAAACGCAGGAACAACTTGCAGCAGCATTAGGCGTTGATCAAACAACAGTCTCTAAACGCTTGAAAGCCATGGGAATGATTCAAAAGATGTCACATTGGGTTCCACATGAATTGAAAGACAGAGACGTTGAAAGACGAAAAACCATTTGCGAATTGCTGCTTCAACGACAGAGCAGAAAGGGGTTTCTGCATCGAATTATTACGGGTGATGAGAAGTGGATCCATTACGAGAACCCTAAACGAAAAAAGGCCTGGGTGAAACCAGGTGAACCAGATCCATCTCAACCAAAACGAGATATTCACTGTGCAAAGGTTATGCTGTGCATATGGTGGGATATGAAAGGTGTGGTGTACTATGAGCTGCTGCAACCGGGTGAAACTATGAATGGAGAACGTTATCGACGACAATTAATGCGTTTGAAGCAAGCTCTGGCCAGAACACGACCAGAATGGGAGAACAGACATGATAAACTTATTGTTCAACATGATAACGCTCGCCCACATGTCGCAAAACCGGTCAAAACCTATTTAGAAAATGTCGGATGGGAAGTTTTACCCCACCCGCCGTATTCACCAGACGTTGCTCCTTCGGACTACTACTTGTTCGATTGCATGAACAACGATTTGATTGGACAGCGGTTTACTTCTTCAGAAGATATCGAAACATGGGTCTCTGACTGGATCGCTTCCAAGGATGAGGACTTCTTTCGCCACGGAATCCGTACATTGCCTGACAGATGGGCGAAAGTGGTGGCTAGCGATGGACAATATTTTTCTTAAGGTATTTATGTATTTTGTGTTTGTACTACAGCTTCAATGTGTGCGTACCAACCGCACGAATTAATTCCTAGACCAAATACTTATAGTTACAAATGGCTACCGGTACTTTATTGGCTGAAGCAAAAAAAAAAAAGATGTATGACGAACAGGAATTGAACTCGAAACCCTTTACTCATAGTCAAAGATTTTCCTCACTTTGCCACGCCGACACTTGGTAAACGTGTGCATCGTACAATATGTGCAGCGAGTAGAAAACTTTAAGACGGTTTTTCTCCGTTACTTTTGGCCATTGCGCTCTCCCAGTTTGCAATATTAATTCTTTAAATATGCACTACCAACTCACAAAAAATGGCCCCGAAGTTCACTTACCAAAGTCTTCCTTCTCCTTGTTAAACAAACTACCGTACCAGACGAGAGTGGCTTGATAAGTAACTTGGTTCGATATTAAAGAAAACAATTTGAATGTGTTAACGTACTTTCTTTTTCGACATAGTCCCTCGAAGTTCAATGAACTAGCTCCAACATTTCTCAAGCTTTGCAATTTCTTCGTGGAATTAAGTTTATTCGATACTTTCAAAATACTCGTTTACTTCCTGTATGATCCAATTCATTTGTCTTAAATTTTTGTTCTGCAAGAGAAGTTTTGAGTTTCGGGAATAGATTGTACTGCAAGGAAGTTAATCTGGTGAATAACTAGGATGAGGAAGGAGTTCATATCGCACATCTGGATTTCGAGACTCCGGGACGTGATGTACCTTCAATGGTTCTTCTGCCACGCTCAAATTCATCTACTTAAAGTCGAACCGTTTCATAGGAAGGATATGAGCCACTCAATGAAGATGAAGTCCTCTCATGAATTTCCTTTCTTGTTTTCCCTTCCAGAGAAAAGAATTAAATCACACCACGAATTCTAGTTTTGTCCATTAGTACACAACCAGGGTAGATGCAACCAAAACACTCAAATACCTAGTAAGAAAGTTAAAAATTCTTACATTATCTTATATATACTCTGATAATCCAATGGAAAACAATAATCTATACCAGGGGTAATCAACTCGGCATGTGCCATGTGTCACTTTTATATGTAGTCTTGAGTATGATAATTAGGAACATTTATATTACAGTTTTGTTTATTTTTTAGCTTGCTATGTCCTTCCTTTATGACTTGTGGTTTACACATACTGACAGAAATTTCAGTACAGAAATTGTTCATATTAAGAAATTAGTCTCGGACAACACTTCAATATTTCTTGAATTAACGCAGAACAAAAGGGCTATTCTTGACAGTGCACAAGAGAACTAAAAGTATATACTGTGCGTAAAAGTACTTTTTTTTGCGTAAAACTACTGATAGAAAGGAAATTGTTAAATGCTTATTGTTGATTTTATAAACAACTAAATAAGACACACATTCACTGATTATAGTTTGTCTTTACTTACGCCCTCTGATTGGACACACATCTATACAGTATACACTAATTCGCTGAAGGTTTTCTGGTTGTATTTTACTAATTTCAATACGGCAGTAGTTGTCTCTGTGCATCAGTTGCAACGTAACTTGATGCATATTGATACACATAATTGTACAACAATTGTGCAACACTGCAAATAATATATGCAATATACTCAGGGGTAAAAGAGCGGGGGACGAGAGGGGACGCCGTCCGCCCAGTTCCTAAAAAATACAATGGGCAAAAGATAGGCAGGGGGAACGGCGTGGCGTCATGCCACTACCTACCATCCCCCCACCTTTTCAGATCCATTTTTACCCCTGCATATACTTGTATGTAATTTGTTAAAAACTGCAATATGTAAATGACTTTAATATTCTTATTGTCCTTCACAGCAATGAATAAAACAAAATAATAAGTGAACTCGAAAAGAACACGTTATTAAATATTTCAATCCTACCATCCTAATACCTGAAAATATAATTGTAACAGTATGCATTACCTAATCAGAACTTGAAATGATTGAGAGAAATGAGCGTTGGAATTTATGTTTTAACGCATCCACTACGAGAAAAACTATTGTTCTTAAAAGATTTCAAAATAAAAATTAAACAGAACACGGACAGTCACAAGCAAGTCTCAACGAAAAGTCCGTTCATGAAATTGTATTAAGGTTTGAGTAATAATTAGCTGAAGCACTTAAAAAAGTAAGATACCATAATATGGGTATACTTTGTACCAAATTTTCTACGAAAAATGTAATTTTTTACTCAGTTTTTCATTATTATACAGTTAAAAAGATTTTTTTTGTTTTTGTCATTTTACTTCGTCTTGAGAAGTACACATATCATGGTATATTGTTATTATATCTTAAGTGTAAGGTTGGATTGATTTCAGAAATTTGTGCTAAGTAATCTATATAAGCATGTATCTTCGCACCAGTACAAGTTTGTAATTTTTGTAGTGTTGTGTATTACTTTACATGAAACTACGAAGTACGTTGTGAATCTTTGCTCCATTAAGGGTTACAAACACAAAAATAATCCAATATATATATATATATATATATATATATATATATATATATATATATATATATATATATATATATATATATATATATATATATATATATATATAATTTATAATTCTTTATTCCTGTTGTTCAGAATGTTTTACAAATTTACTGAACATTTTCTGAAACAAGTTTACTTACAATACTAATGTGTACTTTTACAAAATTATATATATGCTAGTTCCTAAACTATTCAAAAATAATTATATGAAGAAATATTGTATTACGGTACCTTAACACAAATCTAACGAAAAATTCTCTTCAATACCATCACAATTTATTAAAATACAGAAATGAATTCTATACACAGTTTTTTACATCGAGGAGAAACCGGTTCATTACGAAGGCTAGATTTCTTTTAAGTTCTGGCATGGAATACGTACCACGACATGAGGTTGGTTTTGGATAGCTGATATTGCCGATATCTAAATTATTCCAAAATATTTTTGTGGAATGGCCACTTCCAGTAGCGTCTCGATTTTGCCATGACCTTAATAACAGCCCCTTCGTCCTTTACGTGTAAAATCTGGCAGGGAAAAATTTCTTCTATGAAAACACAATATAGTCAACTGCAACTTTCTTCAAAAGTTTCCAAATGCTCTTCATACTGTTGGTTATCCGGATAATCTTCGTCTTTAGACGTCTACCAACTTAAAGCGTGTGAAGAACTTATATATGCTACCTGTGTTGATTTTTTACCTGAATTACTAGTGTCCTAAACTTCCTTATTAATTATTATTATTATTATTATTATTACAATTATTGTTTTATGTTTGGAAGTACAATTATATATTTTTGATGTACCGATACTAGAAGAAGGTCGTACAAGTATATCCAGATCTTGTAAATCATCATATGTCACACTTTTACCTGATTCTGCTCATAGCTTTCTTCGCTCCCCGTTATTATTTTATTGCTATCGGTCTGTGTGCTTTTAGTAACTAGCACTGGTAGTCTATCATCTTTTCTTTACATTTCGACATGGTGCAAAGAGCAATGCGGTGTTTCGTTTTTCTATTGCCTGAGTAAAAGCAGAATAAAACTCTCCAATATCGTCCTCACAGACGTCGAAATTTAAATCTACAGTACATTGCTTACTTCTTCACAGCATACAGATTTATTTTGACGGAACATTTTCGTAAATATGTCCACTAAACTTCAGTCTTCTCACAGAGCAGGTAACAGCTCAATTAGGGCTTTATTTCTTTCAGATATCCTCTATAATATCATCTGTAATACTGCGTCATTACTACGTCACAAAATACAACAATGTTTCCAACATATTCGAACAAAACATTCTTCCTATTCGGTGCAAATTAACCCTGCTCGAGCCAAATATACTCACTTTACAGTAAATATTGTATATCTGAAGTTTTGTATAAGAAATGCATAACTTTTACAAAAACAGTATAAATTATGCACAGCAAGTTTCAAACAAGGCTGCATCTGTTGGGAGGGAGGCATTACAGATTAGAATAATTGGTAAGTTTAAAAGGAAGTACTACGTTTTGAGAAGGAAGGGTTAAGTCAGGAGAAATTAGAGGTATGTGTCAAGACTCATGGTGAATCGATACACCTGAAATAGAACACAATGTATCTCGGTCATTATTCATTTCAGTTACTAGTCAAAGTTCTTCAATGATTCAAGATTTTTCATTTCACTCAATTTATTAACTTTCTTAAATGTAATGGCCTATGTAATAGAATATTGGAAATAGTGCCCACTTAACTCAATGTTGTCTTTGACTGCATCTAAAGCAGCGAATTGTAAAACTGCACTCAGTAAAGTAGTATATTAAGGGAAATTTAAAAGTATTCTACAGGTAGCAAATCAACATGAAAAGAACGAAATTTGTTCGCTCACCTATTATTTAATATTACACTTAATCTACGAATACGACAATTTTCTTGCAAACCATTAACTGGTAGCTAAAGCGTGCATATTACAGATCTGAGTCCAAATTTTATTTCGTTGGTACCTTCTACTTACATCAAGAACTAGAAGTTGTTTCTGATGCCATCATTGGGGTGATTTTTACAACCAAAATCACAGAGGATAATAAACATACATCAGTTCTTGTTCATTATTTATAAACTGTATTTCTTTTTTATGGTTCCGGTAAGTTTTTAACGACCGTCTTCATATTCAAATCCTTTGCTATTTCTTAACCCCAAATTAACTCTGTATCCCCCTGTAAAACCTAAAATGACCTGGGTTTCTTTGAATGATGGCGACGTTGCTTCAGTTTCACCCAAGTCGAAAGTTTGTTCCCCATTATGAGCCTCTCGCATTGATTCTGTTTTCTCTTCTCTTGTTGTCACTAAATCACTTGAAGGAAAATCTGTTTCAGACGATACAATTTCTTCGATTTGTTTGATGACAATAACATCGTCTTTTGCTTCAGGTTTTGTAACTTCCGGGCATACACACTCTTTCGCCCAATTTTCTATTACATCATCTATGTGTACACAATAAGGAGGACCCTTTGGCTTAGCGGGACATGTGTCGGGACATTTTGCATGACACACCCCTTGTTTCCGCTGCTGTCTCAATTCTTCTAATTCTTTGAGTGTGGAATCTAATGTTGTTGATTTCCCTTTAAGTTCTTTAAGATATGAAGTGTGTAATTTGGGTTTAGGTGTTACTTTAAATTTAGGAAATATTGCATCTATAATTTCCATAGTCTCTCTTTCAATACGGTGTTCTCTTTCAGAATGTGTTTCTTCTTGACAAATACAATCTACATGATGATCTTTAAGTGGCAAATCTGCTGTTGAGGATGGTTTAATAAAACTGAACTTTTTCATAATCGTATGATACACCTGGCATGGTTTTAAAGGAGACTTTTTGCAGTTTGTTGATTGTTTATCATGAGACGATAGTGAACTATAAATTGTTTCTGATTCTGAATTAGGTAAGAGTGGCAATGTTGGCTTAGAATTATCCGCTACAGAAGGATAAGAAGGCATTTGTTCATCAATACGAACATCAGATGACTTTTTGGAACAACAATTACTAACATATTTTAACTTCTCCTGATTGCAGAAATTCTTTAGTTCAGGTGTACGAGATCTAGAAGACAATCTGGAATGGCTACCACTATTGCTATGAGATGTTCTCTCTCGACTACTTGATGGCATATTAATGGGAACGTTTCGTTGCGTGCTACGTGCTCCAGAAGGCAATCTGGAACTAGTACTATTACTTGGCCTCTGCTGACTATAGGAAAGTAACTTATTTGAAGGTCTTTGAGAAGTGTTAATACTAACCGATCTTGATCTCTCCTGATTATTAAAAGTTACGCGCTGTGCAGCAAAACTTGCTATCCCATGATTATTAGGAGGCACGCGCTGTGCAGTAGAACTTCTTCTCCCATGACTATTAAGAGGCATGGCCTGTGTAGCAGAACTTCTTCTCCCATGATTATTAGAAGACAAACGTTGTACTGTAGAGCTTGTTCTGCCACGATTATTAAGAGGCACACGCTGTGTTGCTAAACTTTTTCTCCCATGATTATTAGAAGACATGTGTTGTGCAACAGAACTTGCTCTTCCATGATTATTAGAAGACATGTGTTGTGCAACAGAATTTGCTCTCTCATGATTATTTGAAGACATGTGCTGTGCAGTAGGACTCGGTCTTCGCTTGTTACTATTAGTTTTACTCCCAAATGGAGAATTATAAGTAATTTCAGATACATTAGCAACGATTTGGGGCGTCGTTGTAAATGGACCGAACATTTCAAAAGGATTATATTTTAAATCATAACTTTCATTATTTTCTGTTTGTAATATTAGACAGTCTGTCACAATATTTCCCTGATTTAAGCCAGGCGACAAATCATGGTACATATAAGCATTGACATTATTGGAATTCGATCTTGTTTCTGTTTCCAAATGTATACACTCATTACTTTGACAACGATGATCATGAGCTATTGAGGATGGAATGCGTTGAAATTGGCCTTCAGGTATACCAAATCGACTAGTTTCATTAATAGGAGCTCTGCCTGGATACTTATTGCACCGTGAATGTCTCAAGGACGAAGAATGCTTTAAACCTAATGTTCTAGCTCTTTTCGGAAACTTCTTTGTTATTTGCACTGATCGTTTAAAGTGGTGTTTCGGTCGTAGTTCAACGTGCTCTGTATTTTTCTGCATATTATTTACAGTTTGATTTGAATGTTGCACAATATCATTATCTGCGTCTTCTTGTGCGCTGTCGTAATCTGAAGAATCACTAGTAGATGATTTACTATAAGCTGAACATGAATATAAAAAAGAACGTTTCCTACATTCACGTCTGGGTACTTTTGAAACTTTGTGATTTGGTGTTTGTTTCCCTGTTTTATTCCTGAAACGATTATTTGGTCGTTTATCGGAAGACACACGATTCGAACTAGCAGTGCTTACTTGGCTTAATTTGGATATAGTATTGTGCAAAGCCAAAATGGATTCATCAAGATCGTTACCTTCTTCTTGAATTCGTTTTAGCTCTTCTTTCAGAAGGTTAGCTACATTTTCTATTTGAAATGCATATCGCTGCATAACATCTCTTGTACCATTTACACCATCTTTTGCAAGGTCTTTCTCTGTAGTTTTGCTGTTAGAAGTTGTGTTGTATTTATCTTGAGATATACTAGTGCGTGAACATGGTTTGTTAGAATAATTACGCCTCGAAGTTGATATTTCACTCTCAGAAGGTTCATATACTGTTGGCAAAGAATCAGATGACTCGACATCATCGGATTCTTCAGACGATCCAGAGTTCTGTGCCATTTTGTCTAATGAATGAGTCTTGCATATAAATGTGTCATATATAGGTACTTTTCTCTCATAGTTAAATGTTATATTTTAGGTATCTTCATAACATAGTTGAGTTTTCCTGCCTCGCATGGCGAACGGAATTACTCAGTTCTTAAACAGAACAACTGAACTTCATATTCCAGTTACTTCGTGTTACATTGTTGTGATACTTTTCAACAATTCAATTAAACACGGACGTGAAAGAGAATTGTAATAACTATCGTTGCTATTCTAAATAGTGTTACGTTGAATATATCACAAAGATGGCTGGGACCTAGATCTGCAACTGAAGATAAAGAACTTCAATTGAGGTTATGAAAGAAAGAAATACCGTTAGTCCTTAGAGATCAATGTCAATAGTTGGAAGTATATTTAAGGAGAGCAATACATAGTGTAACATGAATATTCAGGACAACTGAGAAGTTCCCAGATAGAGAATAATGTCAGGGTAATTTTACGTAGTTGTGGTATTCTATTGGTAACACTGCTTTCATGGTTATAGATAGGCATTGTCTAGTGTTCCTGTTTTCAAGCTGCATTGCCAAACCTTCTGATTTTTCAGTAGATCTGAATTTTTAAGTTACCTATTGATGTACTGATGGATTTTTAAAAAATCTCCTGATATGTACACCATAGCCTCTACATTTTCTGGACTCAGCTTGTTGAAAACTAAAATAAGAAAAGGCTGGAAATAAAAACATTGTGCTGACTAATATACACGAAGATTCTGTTTCAATTGTTATTCGTTTCCAGTCACAAGTTACATAAGAAAAGGTTAAAAGCTGAAGAAAGTAGTAAGGAATAAACGTTGAGAATAAGGAAAATTAAACAAGCAACGACGATGAATGACTGGGAGAGAAGTGTGATGGGAATAACAGAGATAAGCATGATAATCCATCTTCCTTACAACTTTATTCTGCTGGATGGATCAGAATTTAGTGTTCCTTTCAGTGCCTAGGACCAGTGTGGGACTACAGTTTTTATTGACTGACAAAAAGGGTGTATGACTTTAGAATAAAGATATAATTGGGTACAATGCTTTTAAATAATATAATGTGTTTTTTTAAACTTAAAAACTAATAAATTGCATTTATATGCCTATAGATTGATTGTTAAATGTTTATTATTTTCAAAAGATAACTAGGAACTATTGATAGCTAGGAACTTTGGATTAACAGTGTCTCGTATCCCGAATTCAAGGTCACGTGGAGCACTTCAGTTGTGAAACCACAAATTATGACTAGCTGTAGTTACATACTTTAGGAACACACAATGACCCTCACGAAACCCTAATCTTACTACACCTGGCAACTCATTGTGGGGAATAATCAAGTCATATTTCTCCCATCATCGGTACAGAACAGACGAACTGCATGAAAGTGTGGAGAAAGCTTGTCAGATGCTCTGGATTATAGTTCGTATGTGTAAGTACTCACAAGGGAACATCTTATATTGATAGTAGCATTGCCCAATCAAACAATGTGCAATCGATAGAGGAGTGAAGAAAAGTGAGAAATCCAAAGTTTTATGGGCCGACGCCCAAAAACACAGGAGATACAGAGGAAAGAAGGATCTAGAATCATGTGAAGATAGCAATGCAAAAGATACACTGACACAGAAAGAACTTCAAAATGATTCAAGTAATCAAAATGGTATTTACACAACAGTATAGTAAGCAAACATTGCACCCACAGACATGCTCAATAACATCATATGTAATGCAGTGTTGCCAACTGAGCACAAAATGAAGTTTTGTTAAATGGCACGGAACACAAATTATAGCATGTAGTTCAATGGTTAGTAATGAGTACTGTATTGAGTTCCTTTCCTCCACCAGCGCTCTTGATATCTGTTGCATGGTCCTTGGTGTGTTTGGAACGTGTTGCAAGACGTCCCCCTATACCATCACACATAATCGATATGATTCAAGTCGGGATTAAGGGCAAGTCGCTCCATTCCTCGAATACCCTATCGTTCCACGAGGTTCGTCGACTGCGTTGTCCGATACGGTCGCGCATTATCATCCATAAAGAGGAAATCTGGATCGACTGTATCTACGAAAAGAAGCACACAGGGAAGGAATACAGTGTAACAATAACGTTGACTGGCGAGCTTACCGCACTCGAAAATTTTGAGGTCGGAATGCCCATGCAACATTAAGCCCCAACACAAAAACAACTTATATATAACCTGAACTATCACTGTATTAGGAACACCCAGCATGAAATAGGCTGGTCCTGGAAGAGCGGACAAAACTTGGCTTCCACGTCATGAGCAGGTAACAATCAAGACGTGCACCACTACTGAAAATAGTCGAACACAGTGGACGTCCGTCATGGGCAAACAAAATAAAGTGAGTAAACTTGACCCAAGGCAAATTGTGAGGGCACAAAGAGCTGGTGCCAGTGTCTGTAACAGTCACACTTAACGTATGTTCAACGGCTATACTGTCAACGGTGTACCAACAGTGATTGAAAGACAGTCAGACATCCACCAGACGATCACACTTGAACCGCCACGTGCGGTGGGTGCAAGTGAGAGACTAGCGGAACGTATAGTATTCCAGCGTAGCCGTAGGATGGCTGGGGTATCATAGCCGTAGACCTATACGACTATCTATGACAACACAGCGGAATTGGCAATTACGGCTAGCATAAGGACCAGCAAGGCAACAACAGACTCTGCTGAGTGGGAGATGGTTGTCTAGAAAGATGAGGCCCGCAGTTTACTGAACTACGCCGATAAAAGAGATCAAATCTGGGGTAAACAGTATGAGTCTATGTCTCTGGATTGCACTACAGAAGTACAACAGGCTGGCGGCGGTGATGTTACTGTCCGGGAAGGAATCTCCTGGCATTACTTATAGTCATTAGTCATCATTCACTAAAGTTTGTATGGCGAAGGGCATCGGGATCTGTTAATTGATTATCTGTACTTATGCTTGGAATTTTCGATAAATTTCAGTGGAATTTTCACTCACTCGCGTTCAGTTTTATGAGTTATCGATTGAGAACTCAGGACCGTTCGACTTACTTGACTCGTATGGCCTGTTTGGCCAAATGCGAGTATGATGCTCGTAGGTCTGACTGAGAAACTTTGATTCTTACGCTTCACAAAATAACAATTTTCTTTAGAATATGGATAATGTATGATCATTTTACCTCCAATTCTAAATGTGCATATCGCCGTCTGAGATTCAATACCGCGTAAGTAACATTTCACCAATTTTACAGGAGACAAAAAACTGTTTAAAAACTAGCTTTAGCCTCAATATACGTCGTATTACATTTCGGGGAATAACAGGTCCATTTGTCATTATATAGATGTACTACTTAACCAGATTGTGCGCCATCCTATACTGATTCTAATGGTATCAAAAACTCAAATTCCCAAAAATTGAGATACGCGCTTTTGAATCTCAGACGACGATATGAAAACGTATCCCTCTCTGTCCCCATATTTGAATCTCTCTGTCCTCTCTTTCTCGATTTCGTCCGTCACGAACTCACATGACCTAGGATTAAATCTCCGACACTATAAACCATATGTAAGCATTTTACCAAGGGTCATCGTAACTCCCTATATGTTCGTTGGTAGTAGGCCGCGGATATTTGGGCACTTCAAACAGAAAACATAGACACGGAAACCAGTAAAACAATCGATTTTGTTAGGAAATTTCTGTGTTCAAGATGCTCTTTGCAGTGGGCGAACATTTCTAATATTGCCATGAACTGGATGCTTTTATGGCAATTGTCATTCCATATTCTTAAAGTTCACTTTCCAACGGAACTAAACATCCATCACCAGTTAAATCATTCGGGGAAGGATGCCTAAAAATTGTTCTTAGCCTTGGTTGTATGCAACACGCTTTACGTCGAGAGATTTCTGGTTACATCATAATAGGATGAGTTTTCTCAAGTGTTGCAGAAGTTATTTGATTTTTTAAAAATAATTATTATTGTTATTTTCAAATATTTTATACGTAAGAACCACCCTTGGGAATAACTTATAGTGCAGGAGCATAACAATGTATTTCCCAGTCCGTGGGATTTTGAATGAAGAAATATTGAGACTAATCGCGATGTATTTATAATGAAGCATATAATCATGTGATACCAGGTGTTTTGTCCGATTTCATTGCAGACGGACGTCATAATTTCAAGACGGTCACTTGAATACATACTAATATCTTTTTTCGTCTCTAGCTCGTTTGTGGTTAATTCTATATTTAAAAAATGTAAATAACATTTTTTGTTCAGAATGAAAAAAAGGAAGAGAAACGGTTATTATAATATTTTTTATATTTCTTATCGTTTCCGAGATATATTCATGGTTTTAAGTTTTCTCAGTTGTTTTTCATTCAATAGCAAGAGCATATATCAAAATATTTCCACTCGAGGAGATTTTGAACTCGTTTCATAACTAGCGCCGTGTGAACTTTGTGGTGGACAAATACCATGTTCGTGGGTTTTCTCGGGGTTCTCCCGTTTGCTCCCACTTTCTTCATTCCACCATTTCACTCATCTCTCATCATCAGCGTCTCCTTTAGCCTAACCGGCATAACCGCGGGACGTAAAACTTAACGATTTCATTTCATTTTTTCGTTTCATAACTAAGGGGAGCATGGTTGCCGATTTGAAAGCATAATTTGTGACCATGGAAAATTCTTGAAGAGCTTTTCGTCCCCTTTTTTTTGGTATTTTTCTCAACACTTATTCAATCTCTTTTCCGGACTATTTCTCCACCTCTCTCTGAATCGATTTACACCAAATAATTTTGTATGAGTATCTAGTTGTGGCTCCCAGAACTTCAGACAAATCGGAGCAGAACTCCACTTACAGTACTTGCTACAATAAAACAGTTACAGCGATTTTTGTTAAATTTGCTACTTCTCCTCCCCCCCCCACACACACCTGCAACGCGATATATACATATATAGGGTGTCCAATATACAATGCAACCAGAGTTTGGGATAGTAGAACTTTTGAACCTGAAGCGATACACAAATAATGGTTATACCAAAATAAAACCATTTTCGTGAATATATTTTTAAACTAGAAAGCAACGATTGAAGTACAATAGGAATCACACAGTGTTTCCATATGTAACAAAAGGTGTAAATATATATATATTGCAAAACATGTAAATTGACTAATAACTCATACGTATGGATATTCTGTCATTAATTTTCAATTTGTTTAGGTAAGAGTATTTTGGAACCTATGGAGCTGAAAAAAGAATTTTTCATTTCGATCGATAATTAATCGGTTGGGGCCTCTGTAAGGGGGAACTAGGAAAATCGTAGTTTTCATGAATTAACACTCTGAATTGGCAACTTTGCTGATGTTTCAGTGCATCAAAAGATGTATTAAGGATCTGTATACATTATGCAATTCCTGAAAACAATGAAAAAGAAACTTTGAAATTATCATGATAAAACTTTTACTTTTACCAAGGTTGATATCAATAAATCGTTTATTAGCACCAAATCCGGTCACAAACGTAGTCTTTCGGAAAAATGTTGCGACCACTACAGAGAAAGGATGAAAACGTCTGCATCTGGTGAATATGTGTGTAGGGTAGTAGAACGACTTGAGATGTACTACCATGAGCAAAATAAATGACGCGTCTCTTTATTTTGAAGTTTTTTGAAAATATCTCCGTTTTCTTTATATGTTCGAAATTTCGGAAAGTTTCCCCAGCAGGAAACGTTAATAGCAAGCCCGTTTTAAATATTTGTGTTAGATATTAGTTTAAAATAAATAAATTAGAAGCGAAAAACATTAAATCGACTGAAATTACGGGAATTACCAACTCTGCTAAAGTGGGAAATTTTCAAGAACGCGAGGGAATTCTGCAGTTCAACACGAAGCAGCGACATCTATGTCATTGAGAGAAATGTGGATTAATTCTACAAACGAAACTTTTAACGAAACATTTCTAATATGTCTTATTACGTGCATTATCTGCAAACTCCAAATATATGAATCTATACTACGTATTAACGTATAGATAGAGCATATAGTGGAAATTGCCTATGGAAAAGGACGAATTGGTAGCACGATCGTAATGAAAAATCATCTTTACCGTATAACATGTTCAATTTGCGTAAGAAAACAAATAGCTCAGTTAGTTAAAGCAACGAGTCTGTATGCCGAAGGTAGCTGATTCGAATCCCCACAGAGGTGCAACTGTCATTTTTATTACTGTGGTTATTTTATTTATTTTTTATGTGGGAAAGAATCAAATTGTAACATATGTGTAAAACTCATGACGATACCAAAAAAAAAAAAAAGAAAAAAATGTTGTCGCACTTGCATTAGTGTCCCTAAGTTTTGTTTGTAAACAGTTACGTAATTATTTTCCCTGTGCTCACTGCTCACAATATGCTCGCTGGTGCATAATGAATGTTTCCCAGTAAAAGCTAATTCTAATTTGGAGATTTTTATAAAGTTTCACAATGTTTATCATTAAATAGTCTTCTATCTACTTGTTTGGACACTTTGATACCAGATTTCCCTATTAAATGTTTAATTTTCAGTAGATATTTCATTACGGAAAAGTTTTACAGTGTATTTGTCTTGAATTGAAATTGTTTTGAATTTACCCCACGAGGTAAGTAGCCCGGAGGAGGAGAACTGAAGTAGCTGATATTCTACGTAAAAGCAACCAATTTTAGATTGATGACGCTTCTTACCTTCAGCACATAATCTTTACGTTAGAGAGTCAGAGAGAAAAATCCTTTTTTTTCCCTCCCCTTTGACCACTCATCTTAAAGCTCTACATGTAATGATTCGTGTCACATAATTTCGTCTCTCCAAAGATATTCATATAATAATAATAATAATAATAATAATAATAATAATAATAATAATAATAATAATAATAATAATAATAATAATAATAATAATAATAATAATTATTATTATTATTATTATTATTATTATTGGCGTAAATGGCGCCCCCACAACCCTGTGGCGTGGGGACCGCACAAGCTGCAAAGTCAAAAAATATATAGAAAGTACGCAGGGACGGACCAGGCCAAATTTTCACCTGGGCAAAGTGACTTTATGGCGCCCTCCCCCCTAGTATTAGCCTATATTTTACATTTATCCTAGCGTTTTTAATAGTTTAAACCCATTTTTTCAGAAAGACATGCATTACCTAGGAAAACTTCACAAAAAATATGGCCTGCTATAAACAATACGAACAACGCCCCCCCCTCCAGCTTGGTCTAGTGGCTAGCATGCCTGCCTTCTGTGGTCCCGGGTCCAATTCCCGGTGGGTTACTGTTGAACGATAAACGTGGTTCGGATTTCACTATAATCAGTATCCACATCTCCTTTGGCCATTAAGGCATAACTGTGGAACGCTAAACTCAAGCAAAGAAACAAACAATACTTACTCCCCCTCCACTCTTTATTCTACATGCCATCTCTCAATTTGTCGATACAGTCCCCTTAGTGCTATGAAACTCTTCTTCCATGGTGAAATGGAAAAAGATTATGTAATTGCCGCTACTTTACAAGAATATAAACCAAAAAAGTCAGTAGGAAACACATTATAAAATTTACTTTTTGAGGCTCCTTTTGGCGTCCCTCTGACTCTTGCCCCGCCCAAGGTCCGGCCATGAAAGTATGGACGCATAACTAAGGGCTGCGGACGTGAGGTTAACCTTCATGTTATGCGACTGGTGTTTGAAATGTTCAGTAACTGATGGGTTAGTAAAATAATTTCGACAGTTAAAGTTTAGCTAAGACAAAGTTACTTAACCAAATACATTTGATATCGCGATGTTACAATTTGATTTTTCCTCACATAAAAAAAGAGAAAAACAATAGTAAAAAAAACTCTTACTCGTATTAGGCTCCAACTAACAACCTAATTCGTACAGACTAGTTGCTCTGACCAACTGAGTTTCGATTTCTTACGCGAAAGAAGTCTGTTATATTACGAGGCAAGCTTTTCATTATGATCGTGCTGTTAATTTATTCTTTCGATAGGTAATTTCCACTCTTTGCTTTACCTATATAAATAAATGTATGGATTCATATATTAAGTGTCTTTGGATAATGTGTGAAATAATTTCGCGACATATATACTTGCTTAAATGTATTGTATGCTATGATTTGCCCTGATTGTCTGTTGATATGGTGGTTGGAAAACACACGTCAAAACTATTCGAAGTAATACCAACACAGCTTAAGAACAGGGACTGAACTGAATCATCACTCGATTGACCTTGAGGGCAAAAAACACCAAAGGGTAGCTATAACGAAAGTTCAGCATGCATTTCTGTGGAGCTCTGTTCAGTATCACGGTTCTCTGGCAAACACGTTTGTTCTTAGGAGTATATATTACAAACCTAACCTTTCGATACAGCGCAATTGCAGAGAACCAAAGTAAAGGAATTCTTGCCCTTGTTAAGTTGGGGTACCACCATGTGCAATAAAAAATATCGCGTCTCCTTGAAGTGATACTTTATCGAAAATAACTCGTTTTCCTTTATATATTCGAAGTTTCTGAGGGTTTCAAAATGAGGAAACATTACTGAAAAACAAGGACGCATTTAGGGGTGGGTTCAGGGGGTCCAGACCCCCTCTGAAATCCCAACTTTTCTGTAAATTTAACCTAATTTTGGGGGTTATTTTTTTTAAAAAATATTATAATTTATCCTAATATTGAAGTCGGACCCCCAGATAACTTTGGACCCCTCCCGAAATAAATTCCTGCATACGTGCTTGCTGACAAAGATATTTTCAATATATTCGTTAAATAATAAAGTAAAATAACTAAATTAGGAGCAAAAAGCTTCAACACGGTCCAATTTTTGTCCACTGCCAATATTCTTAGAAGGTATATTAATAGCAAAAACTTATAGTCAATGCTTAACCTTGGAACTTCATCCCGAACACAAGCATATTTTCGAAACACACTAAGGCCTAGCCAGAAAGCATTGTAAGCGAGTTACGTTTGGCAACATCGCACGGAAACAAATGAATGCTGAATTGCATTGTAACCCGTTTCTACTACTACTATTTTTATTACTAACTTCGCTATGGATCTGTGGAACTGTATAGTACAACTTATTTGAACGAAAATAAAAAAAAAATAATTGTTAAATCACTTTTTGAATATTATTTTAAATCTTTTTTTTTAAACGAAAGAAGTGTTATAAACTTTTTTTAAAAATAATAAAAATAATCGTCCCTAGTCAGGATTTGAACCCACGCCAAAACCAATCTTCCTTACTAGCATGCTGCGCTAGCTCACTCAGCTACGAGAGCCGACAGCGTTTATCGTTTATTTTGTGCTATATTCACGTCATGACTCGTGATGTCACCAACAGGATCACGATATAGACGTCATTATTTTTCCTACATTGCAGAGTCCCCAGAGAATTGATCATTGTCTACTCGGACTGGAATTGTCATTTGGAACAAACACTTGAATATGAAGCCAAAAGTTCCTTTAAAATAGACGAAAACTTCGAAAGTTTTAAGAATTTTAATATTTTTGCCTTTTCCCATAAGGGGGTCATAGCCTCTACACCGAAAAGCCCCCCAAGATTTGATCATTGACCACTCGGACTGAAATTCTCATTTGAAACCAAAACTTTAATATGAAGTAAAAAATTAAACTTTTACATCAATTTGAACTGACTGGATTCCGGTTAACCACACCATTATGTTTAGTTTAGTTAAGTGGTAATTTGTGACAGCTTCATATCAACAAAAGAATCCTTCACTTCACCGCTTCCCCCCACTCAGGAATCCGTGCTGGATCAGCCACTAGAATCAATAGACACTTTTCCTATTCTTTTTGTCACCCTTGGTTGTGTAGGAGCTCCCTCGAACAAATAAAGAAGCGGTAATATTACAATCAAGGGGAGCTATGTATTAGGTATCTCTTTAGTTACTTACCCCTAACCGCACAGGGTTATCTTCAGTAGAATTAAAAATGCTACGTGATATTCCAATCATGAACGGGGAGAGGGTGATATAAATATATTTTCTTATTCATTTTGTCTGCCCTGCTTATCAGAAATTACGTAACGTTGTCCCTGTTTGTCAGTAACGTTGTCCTTGTCTGTTGGGAGGAAATGAGAGGGGCAAAAAACCGTCGTGCCGCCTCCCACATGGTTGCTCAAATTATTACAAAATAAAGCATTTTAAACTAAGATGTCTAAGGTTACTACATTAGGTAAGTATGGTATCATGGGCGGCATTAGGGGGGGCAAAGGGGGGGCAAAGGGGGGGCAAAGGGGGGGCAAAGGGGGCATTTGTCCCCCCACTTTTTTGAAGTAACCCATTAATGTATATAGTTTCATTTGGAAATGTAATGTTTTTGTATGTATTACGGTCTCATAGAAAAAATGGTGCCATATAATATTTGTCATTGCGTGAGTATATATTGGTTGTTTTCCCGTGAAGTTAAGAAAGCAACAGGAATTGCGTTTTAATTGCCACGGAAAACATCCCCAAAATTAACCTATTGAAGCACAATAATTCCAGCATACTTTCAATTCAGTGGTATAGAAGCAAAACCTGATAAATCCATTATTCAATTTTGTCAGGAAACGAAGAAGTGACGCCCTTATGCTTCAGAATTGTTGAACATTTTTTTGTTTAGTGATCAATAATACAAATGAGTGAAATCAACAACTAAACAAAAAAGTTGTTAAGAAATTCTGAAAACATGAGGGCGTAACTTTTTCTTCGTTCCCAGCCAAAATTCAAAAACGAATTTAGAAGGTTTTGCTTCTATACAACCTTCTTACAACGGCTCGATATGTTAGTCAGCCGCTTTGAAACTAATTGAGAGAACATTTGCAAAAAAAAAAAAAAAGTATTTCACAAGGAATTCTTTAATTGCACAAAAATTGACAGTTCCTAAAATGTCTTTTCTTCTTTCTAAAGTAAGGAATATTGATTAAAAAGAGCGTAATAAGAAACAACTTCTACCTTTTCCATTGTTTTGTAGTGTAATATACGAGTGAAGTGGTGTGTTTAGGGGTGTACGAGTTTATACACAATTAGATTTAGTAAATTCATCATAATTCTAGGTTTTAGAATTATTTTGTATAACTGGAGTGTGAAATGATTCTAAGTGTGGTTGTGTTTTGATGTATTCCAAGTGAGTTAAAACTGCACCTAATGGCAACGAACATGTTTCGAGAAGCTGCACAAGCAAATACATGTATTGCTTTAAATGTCGTAGCAAATGTTTGTTGTATTTACTGGCTTTCATTTTCCAAGAGTAATAACATTCATTTAAAAGCATATGTGGAATTAAAAATTAAGTTGTTCATTAATCCCCAGTTTCAATATTACTTCGACATAGCATACCTCATTATTCATTACTATGATTAATATTATCCTTTCTATTCATTTGTTTTGTAAATTTGTTATTAAATAATCTGATTACACAATTTTCTAGACAGAATGTTAAGAGAAAGAAATGAAATGAAAGTTTTGAGTTTTATGTCCCACGCTTATGCCGGCTAGGCTAAAGGAGACGGTGAAGATGATAAATACTGTAAATGAAATGGTGGAATGAAGAAAGTGGGAGGAAACGGGAGAACCCGAGAAAAAATACGCACAAGCTGTTTGTCCGCCACAAGATCCACTTGGCGGGAGCAGGGTTTGGACCAGGAACCCCATGCACCAGAGGTGAACGATCTACCACTGAGCCACCGCGACCCCCAGAATTTTAAGATGTTCATGAGCAAGTAATCAAATCTCTTCTTACACCTTTGTTGTTTAAGAATACAAAGGGCTAGTGCCTACTTCTGTTGCTCTTGTCAATTTATTTAATAAAATATAAAAATACGATATACGGTATTTTAACTGAAAAAGATAGTATCCTATTAGTTCTACAACCTTTCGTCAAACAAAGTGTTGAAAACAACCAGGGAAACTAACAGTGATATACAAATATTCAGATCATGTCTTGCCCCCCCACTTTTAACGTCCAATCGCCGCCACTGTATGGCATATTCAGGATTATTATTATTATTATTATTATTATTATTATTATTATTATTATTATTATTATTATTATTATTATTATTATTATTATATGAATGTCTTTGGAGCACCGAAATTGTGTAAGACGAACCATGGTATGTAGAGGTGGTTTAAGATGGGTGGTCATAGGAGAGGAAAAAACAGGATTTTTCTCTCTGACTCTCTAATGTAAAGATTATGTGCTGAAGGTAAGAAGCGTCATCATTCTATAATAGGTTGCTTTTACGTAGAATATCAGCTACTTCAGTTCTTCTCCTTCGGGCTACTTACCTCATGGGGTAAATTCAAAACAATTTCAATTTAAAACAAATACATTGTAAAACTTTTCCGTAATGAAACATCTAGGGAAAATTAAACATTTAATAGGGAAATCTGTTATCAAAATGTCCAAACAAGTAGATAGAAGATTATTTAATGATAAACATTGTGAAACTTTATAAAAATCTCCAAATTAGAATTAACGTTTACTGGAAAGCATTCGTTATACACCAGCGAGCATATTGTGAGCAGTGAGCACAGGGAAAATAATTACGAAACTGTTTGCAAACAAAAATTAGAGACACTAATGCAAGTGCGACAACATTTTTTCTTTTTTGGTATTGTCATGAGTTTTACACATATGTTACAATTTGATTCTTTCCCACATAAAAAATAAATAAAATAACCACAGTAATAGAAATGACAGTTGCACCTCTGTGGGGGTTCGATCCAGTTACCTTCGGCATACAGACTCGTTGCTTTAACTAACTGAGCTATTTGTTTTCTTACGCAAACTGAACATGTTATACGGTAAAGATGATTTTTCATTACGATCGTGCTACCAATTCGTCCTTTTCCATAGGTAATTTCAACTATTTGCTCTATCTAAACGCTAATACTTGGCATAGATTCATATATTTGAAGTTTGCAGATAATGCATGTAATAAGACATATTAGAAATGTTTCGTTGAAAGTTTCGTTTGTAGATTTAATCCGCATTTCTCTCAATGACATAGATGTCGTTGCTTCGTGTTGAACTGTAGAATTCCCTCGACTTCTTGAAAATTTCCCACTTTAGCAGAGTTGGTAATTCTCGTAATTTCGGTCGATTTAATGTTTTTTGCTTCTAATTTATTTATTTTAAGCTAATATCTAACACAAATATTTAAAACGGGCTTGTTATTAACGTTTCCTGCTGGGGAAACCTTCCGAAATTTCGAACATATAAAGAAAACGGAGATATTTTCAAAAAACTTCAAAATAAAGAGACGCGTCATTTATTTTGCTCATGGTAGTACAATGAATGTAGAATAATTTTGGTATCAGCTTCTCTTGAGTGTTTTGAAGTTCTCTAACATCATTTCCGTCTGATGACCTTGCCTCATTTCTCCAACTAACTAATTTTTTGTTTAATATCTTGTGCATGGAATAGGGCTTTATTTGTGAGAGATGATGTTAGAGCATCCTTAATTTTTGAATGAGGCAAGAGAGATCTTATTGGTAATCGGTGGATATTGGTAGAGTCTGTAATTTTGTACTCAACAGGCATTTTTTTCAAAGAAAACAAAAAAGAACAAATTTAATTTGAATAAAAACAACAGAAAACAAAATTATATCTCTGAAACGGTAAGATATATAAAAAAATATATAATAACCTTTTCTTCTTTTTTTATTCCGAACAAAAAAAAATGTTATTTATAAAATTTGCATAGAATTAACCATAAACGAGTTACAGACGAAAAAAATATTACTATCTATTCTGGTGTCCGTCTTGAAATTATGACATCATACAGCCCGTCTGCAATGGAATCAGGCAAAACACCTGGTATCGCATGATTATATGCTTCATTACAAATACATCGCACACAGAAACTCTAGTGCGGTGGTCCAGTACATGCTTATACCTTATTGTTACATATATTAACTCTGGATATACGAGGTGCCATCAAAATATTCGTCACAGTGTTTTCGTGTTTACACTTCCAACAACACGATTGCACACCTCTCTCTTCAATCGCTGCTCACAGACTATACCCGACTGAGAGCGATAACTTACGTATATATTTGTCTTCTCGAAGGTTCAAGGTTGCTCTACGCGCATGCATTCTCCACTGATCCACATATACCACCGACAGGGTTGCCGTCACTTTTCAGCTACGTCTCGTACATTAAATTTATCAAAAACGGTATTTCTACAAATTTGAAATCAACAAGTTGAAGGTTGACCCTGTTTGCTCTAGCTTAATCCAACCTGCTTCCCCCTTGATTGGATTCTGGTCTGGGTTGGGGTGATACATCATGTCTTCCTTTGTCGAGACGAAACCATCACTAAGTATATAAAGCTGAACTCCATAAATGTACAGCAAATTTATCCGCAATATCCAACAATGGTTAACGAACTTTGTATCCTTATGTTTGATGGCAATACATGCCCACATGTCGTTCAAAGAAGGATCTAGACTCTTCATGAGTTGGATTGTGAAACTGTCCCTTACCCACCATATTTCTCTGACATCTCTCCGACCGACTATCACCTATCCCAGCATCTCCGTCTTTTTTTTGGGGGGGGGGGCAGAAAAGAAAGAACATCCTTGATAAGTTGGTGGTGCACCGTGTGACTTCCTTATGTCACAGACACCAGACTCATTTCGTCACGGAATACAACCGTTATTTGAGTGATAACGAACGAGTTTGGCTGCAAAGAGGACACTATTATGACTAACCACATATTGTATTGCCATTTTAGAGAAGTTTTGAAAATAACACACATCAGTCATATTTTTCAATCCCATTATTTGAAATAACTAATAAAATCAGAATTCGAAACGGATTAACAGAAATAAGCATTGAAATGTTTTTCTAACACACCTACTACCAGATGAACTACTTGTTTTTACCTAACACATTTCAAAATAGAAATACAACAGGGACGGGCATATGATAAATCACAATGAAAAGACTGTCAATGACATTGTTACTAAGATTTGATAAAGCTTTAAGCATTTAAAAGTTTGAAAAACGTGTAAAATTTAAACAAGAACATAAGTTTCAAACAAGGCTGCATCCGTTGGGAGGAAAGGATTATTAAAGATCAGGATCATTGATAAGTTTGAAAGTAATTACTACATTTTGGGAATGAAGGAGTAAGTCACGAGAAATTAAGTGTATGCGTTATGAGCAGACATCGGATTTTTATGCACGTAAAATTCATGAAATGTGAATGCAACTATGCTGTTAAATATGTTAAAATATGCACTAACAATACAATAAAACAGAACACTTTCAAACATTCAACGAAGTTGTGAGAAGTTTTGTGGGTGAAATATAATATGGAAAATGTACTTTACGTTTCAGGGATTTCTCTTCAGAATTTATTCTTATATTTATAGTTTATATATCCTATTTTTTTTTAAAGTATACACAATTTTTCTACATGTTTCCATATGCAAAAAATAAGTTTTCGTTTATAAGGATTTATTTCTTCTCGTAATTAGCCTTACAGTATATCACGAGACACTTCTCTACATTTTCTGGTGTCAGTTTATGACGTTTGTACCCACAAAATGGCCCGTCAACATCAACAGATGTTACCGGACAACATTTATGGAAAGGAGCAAGATTATTATATCTGAGTTTCTGGCAAGAACATCCGTCATTTTTTTTTTTTTTTTTATTATTTTTTCCCCCCACAAGGCGCTCATGTTCACCAGGAATTGACTGGAGCTCGTGCTGAACTTCATCAACTAGAGCTAAGCATTCACTGAGCAGCATTCTGCGTGTCTCTTATTTTTGAAATGATCTCGACATGATATTACAATGAGTCTTATTATCAAATTTCTGTATACGTATTGACAATTAAAAGTGTCTTTGCTCTGCCGACCGATTGCTAACAATATTAGTCCTTTATAAACTAGGCATTCCTCCATCCACCCATGCAAAAGCCATTCTGTTGCATAAACATTTAAATGCACTGAAAATACAATCTAACATTGGCTTTAATGCATGTTATAAGAGCGTATATCTGAAATAAAAGCTTACAAAATATACTGAATATGCTCTTAAGCATTAAACCTTGGAAGTATGCATTTATATGCACTACAAAAAATACAAATTTCAGTTGTATTATTGTTATTAAAAACTACCACCAAGTTTAACAGAGATGCATATAAGCAAACAAAATACGCATTTGCATAAAAATCCTGTCTAGTTATGAGCCATGGTGGATAGAGCACCATGTATCTTGATTATTATCCATTTCAGATACTACACTCTGTAAAGAAAAAATAGCGACACTTGCTCTAATATGGTTTTCTCAACATACTTTAATCAATATGAATTTTTACATGAATTCCTGATAATATTACAAGGCATATTCCTAATGAGCAGTTCATTCTTAATACTTGCGCCAGAGTTTCAGGCTTTTGACATGAATTTAGTGAATTTATATGCATATATAAGTAGCTATGTGTGTTTTGAGCAAAATCGTTTGTAGGAAGAGTAATTCATAAAACTGAAAAAGATCAACAACAATAGCAGAAAACAAGAAATGGAATTTCTTTAGGGTAAGACATATTGTGTGCAAACATCGAGAAGTACGATACACCAAACTAGTATTTTGTATGTGCACCATGGGCTTCCCGCACTGGTAACAAAGCTATTGCAAAATGCAACCTCGATATCACGGAATAACACCCGGATTATCTGTTCCTTGAATTCCATTCTATTTGAGATATTTGTCTATTGAAATTTCTACTCATATTGATCCACAAATTTTCAACTGGATTCATGTCGGGTGGGTTTGTAGGCCACACGAGTCTCTAAATAGTCATATTCTTGAACCACGTATTAACAATTTTGGCTCGGTGACATGAAGCATTATCGTCCTGGGAAAGGAAGTAGTCCATATCTTCTTCAGAAAAGTCATCTTTAGCTGTTGTAAGAACTTTACGTGCCAGAATTTGAAGATATTTTCGTGCAACAAACGATCCTTCACATATATCCGTCGTTCTGACGTCTTTAACGGTGAACCATGCCTATATCATCACTCAGTAACTGAATATTTGAATCTCTTAAACAAAATCATTGTCAAGTTCCTTGCTTGTTCGTATCCACAACTTTACACCACTATCGTTTCCCACTATTCTAAACTTCTTATCAATGAAGAAAACGACATGCTTTCAGTTGTCATAAGTCCAAGTTGCATATCGACTCACAAAACTACATGTTGAAGTCCTCTGTGTTTTGTCAGTTTCGACTTTCTACGCGGTTTTTTCTTTGTAATATCCTCTTCATACAGTCAAGACAATACAGTTGTACAAGTAACTGCAGTTCCAAGATCATGTCAAACTACAAAAGCGATTTTTGGGGAAATCACTCATTAAATCTGCGGTGCTATTGATTTCATTTAGCAATCTGCTCTGGGTGATGCTTTCTTTTTTCTTTCACACTGTTGACGAAGGGACGATTTGTTATGCTGTTTGCACTTGTGAATTACTCTTCCTGCCGTAGAATGATGGATTTTCAGAATTCCATTTATTCCTTTAGAGATTTGCCACAACTCACATTTCTTACCCATCTTATTTGTTTACAGTCCACATGTAGCAACAATATCACACACAAACAACACTGCACAACAAAAATTTTGCCACTTGACACACTGTCCAAACAATGAGAAAGCAAAGAACAATCATAAAATGCTATTTACCTCAGCCTACACATCACAAATGCAATGCAGAATTCTTACTACAATAATTTACGAGACGCACTCAGTGCCATCTATCGAAAATACTACTGATACACAAACAATTGACAAGCGATGTCCTACACCACAGGTGTCACAGATAACGCAAATGAACTATCCCACTCTTCATTTCCTTCTATTCCTCTTCTAACGGGCTGCAACTATGGTTTTCTGTGTAAGTTAGTTTGAGAATTGAGGTGTCGCTATTTTTTCTTTACAGAGTGTAGTCAAAATACTTCAATGATCCAAGAGTTTTCATTCCACTAACTTTATTAACTGTTGTTAAAAGTAATGGCCTATGTATTAGAATATTGGAAATAAAGAGCGTCAACTGAATTCAATGTCGTCTTTGACTGCATTGAAAGCAGTGAATTGTAAAACAGCAGCCACTAAAGTAGTATATGAAGGAAAAATATGAACGAAACGATTTAATTTACCTATTACCCAATATTGACTTAATCTATGCATACGACACTTTTCTCGCAAACTATGAACTGGTAGCTAAAGTGCTGATATTACAAATCTCAGTTTAAAATTTACTTTCATTGGTACCTTCTTATTACAATTAGAAACTGGAAGTAATTTCTGATGCCATCATTCAGATGACGGGTTTACAACCATGATCACTAAGGATAATAGAAGCATTTGGTACACACATTTACTATATAAAAAAACGATACATTTAGTATAAATCGATTCTTCGTATTATCTTGAAAATTAAGTTCTTTTTATGGTTCCGGTTACTTTTTAACGATCGCCTTCATCTTCAAGTTCTTAGGTATCTAACTCGAAGTCTGTATCCCCACCACCAAAATCTACAAACGTCTAGATCTCTTGGGATGATGCCGTTGTAGCTTCAGTTTCATCCCAATCGAAAGCCTGCTCTCCATTATTAGATTCTCGAATTGATTGTGCTTCCAAGTTCAGAAAATCCTCTTCTTTTATTGTTACTAAATCACCTGTTGATGACAAATCTCGTTCAGACGAATCAGTTTCTTTGATCTGTTCGAGGACGTCTTTCTTCGCTTGAGGTTTTGGAACTTCCTTAACTTCAGGGCACACACACTCCTTCGCCCAATTTTCTATTACATCATCTACGTGTACACAATAGGGAGGACCCTTTGGCTTGGCGGGACACGTGTCAGGACATTTTGTATGACTTATCCCTTGTTTCTGCCGCTGCCTTAATTCTTCTAATTCTTTTATTGTTGAATCTAATGTTGTTGATTTCCCTTTAAGTTCTTCAAGATATGAAGTGTGTAATTTGGGTTTAGGTGTTAGTTTAAATTTAGGAAAGATTGCATCTATAATTTTCATAGTCTCTCTTTCAATACGGCGTTCTCTTTCAGAATTTGTTTCTTCTTTACAAATGCAATCCTCATCATGATCAATAAGTGGAAGATTTGCTGTTGAGGACGGTTTAATAAAACTAAAGTTTTTCCGTATTTTTTGATACACGTAACATGGTTTCACACTAGATTTCCTAGAGGTAGCTGATTGTTTGAATGAACTATAAATTGTTTCTAATTCTGGATTTGGTGAGAGTGATAATTTGGGCTGAGAATTATTGGCAACAGAAGAATGAGAAGGTTTTTGTCCATCATTACAATCTACAGATGACCTTTTAGAACGGCTACTACTAGCAAAGTTCGATTTTTTCTGAGTAAAAGACCTTAGTTCAGGTGTGTGTGATTTAGAAGACATTCTGGAACTATTGGAACTAGTTCTAGATCCTGTTCTTTCTTGGCTAGTTGTACGTATATTACTAGAAACGTTTTGTTGGGTGCCACGTGCTCCAGACGATGATCTGGAACTAGTACTGTCCCTCGACCTCGAAGATCCTTGAGAAGTGCTAACACTAACCGATCTTTGTCCCGCCTGATTATTAAAAGACATGCGCTGTACAGCAAAATTTGCTCTTTCTAGATTATTAGGAAGTATGCGCTGTGCTGCAGAACTTACTCTCTTCTCATTATTAGAAACGCGCTGTGCAGCAGAACTTGCTCTTCCCTTATTATTAGGAGGCATGCGCTGTGCAGCAAAACTTGCTCCTCCCTTATTATGAGGAGGCATGCACTGTGCAGCAGAACTTGCTCTTCCCTTATTATTAGGAGGCATGCGCTGTGTAGTAGAACTTCGTTCCTTCTCATTATTGGGAGCTATACGCTGTGCAGCAGAACTCTGTCTTCTTTTCTTATTACTTGTAGAACTCCCAAATGGAGAATTATAATAATTAATTTCAGGCACGTTAGCAACGATCTGAGATGTAGTTACAAATGGATAGAACATTGCACAAGCATTATAATTTAATTTACTTTTTTCATTATTTTGTGTTTGTATTGACGGAGAGTTTACAATATTTCTCTGGTCTAAGTTAGGTGGTAAATCATAGTATACACACGCCTTAGTATTATTGGAAATCGCCTGTGTTTCTGCTGTTAAATGCATGCACCTATTACCCTGACAACGATGATCATATGCGATTGTACATGGAGTGCGTTCAAACTGGTTGTCAGATGCAACAAATTTATTTATTTTATTAACTTGATTCCTGTCTGGATACTTATTGCAGCGTGAATGTCTCAAGGAAGAAGAATGCTTTAAACCTAGCCTTCTAGTTCTCTTTGGAAACTTTTCTGTTCTTAGCACTGATTTTTTAAAGTGGCGTTTTGATCGCAGCTCAATCTGCTCACTAATTTTCGTCACATTAGTTACAGTTTGATTTTGATGTGGCCAAATATCTGAGTCTTCTTGAGTACTGTCGTAACCTGAAGAATCATAAATAGATGAAAAACTATAAGCTGAACTTGAATATAAAGAACGTTTTTTGTATGGACGTCTAAATACTTTTGAAACTTTGTGTTTTGATGTCTTTTCCCTTCCGTTTTTCCTGAAACGATTCTTTGGTCGTTTATGGAATGACACACTATTCAAACTAGCAGTAGACACTTGACTTAATTTGGATATAGTATTTTTCAAAGCCACAACTGATTCATTATAATTATTACCATCTTCCTGAATTCGTTTTAGCTCTTCTTTAAGAAGTTTGGCTACATTTTCTATTTGAAGAGCAAGTTGCAGCATAATATATTTTGTACCATCTACACTATTCTTTGTAAGATAAAGTAATGTGTTTTCGATATTACAAGTTCTGTTATACTTTTCTTGAGATACACTATTGCGTGGATATGTTTTGTTAGAATATCTACGCCTTGAAGTTGATTTTTTGCTCTCAGATGACTCAAACAATGTTGGTAAAGAATCAGATGATTCGACAGCACCAGATTCTTCCGACGATCCAGAACTCAGTGCCATTTTGCCTAATGAATGCGTCTTGCATATAAACGTGTCATAAATAGATATTTTTCTCTCATAGTTTTAGATACCAATTATAACATATTTGATCTTTTTCTTTCGTCGCATGGCGAAATTACTCAGTTCTTAAACATAAGAACTGAACTTCATATTTCATTGCAAGAAATTGGCTACTTCGTGTCACATTGTTGTGATACGTTTAACAATTGAATTAGACACGGACGTGAAAGAGAATTCTATGAATTACTGTTGTTTTAAATACTATTAGTTCTTAGACATCCAGGTCTAATCGAAAGTAGAGCAATACATAGTGTATTATGAATATTCGAGACAGTATATGTAAATTGGCAACTGAACATATTCATACTTCATAACAAAATAACGATTAACATTCGTTCTTCCTGTTCACAATTATGTAACTGAAAAACAAGAAGAAAAGATGTATGTTATTAATATACATAAGATAATTATTTTTTAGACTTTTGTTGAATTCGGAAGTGCCATAATTTCGTACTGTTGTCATCCCTAAGTTCGTTTAAAATAAAATACAAAGCTTGTCCAAATGCAAACTGGCTGAGTGAAACAATAGTTAGTACTTGACATGCATATTTATCAGACAAACTGTCAATGCGTGGCGTTTGACTATGGTGGCACGGAAAAGAGAGGGATGTCAGTCCAGTGAAATTAACAGAAGAATAAGTGTAATTTATGGGGGAAGTATCCAGCAGTGTTTCGCGTGGTACGATGGACATTATCACATAGAAGAAATTGTCTCGTAAAGTATGTGGACAATAAATCCCATGAATTCTTACTGGAGACCAAAGGTATTTCTGTATGAGTGGGTGTCTGTAGTACCCGTGTCTATGCTCAAACTGGTGTCTACTTTCTTCTATACAATCTAACAGGGAAAGAAACATTTCACCATCATTTCGAATCCTCAACCTTAGCACCAACCATGCAGAAGAAGCATACGTCATCGCTAAAAGCGAAGAAAATTAAAATAATACAGTCGACAAGATAATGATTACGGCATTTCTCGGTCAGCAAGAACTATTGTTAGAAATGAAGGTACCCAGTATCACAATAAATGCACAGTGCTACACCGCGAAGGTCAACAAATGACACGAGCTATACGAAGGACATGTCCTGGGACGCTGACATCTAGTATCATCATTCTTCACGACAATGTTCACCCATATGTGGCGGGTATTGCACATGTAAGATTAAGGAAAACAACGATAGAAAGTTCTGCTTCGCCCACCTTACAGCTCGGACTTATCACCGTACGACTTCCCTTGAAAATATTCTCCCGTGGAAAGTGTTTCACAGCAATGATGAAGTGTAAGGTGTAGTGATGGAATAGTACAGCACACAGTCGAAGTTCTTCGCGGCCTGAATTCTATTCCTGGTGAAGTAGCGGGATTCCTATCTCGATCACTATGGTGAGTACTAACCTCCATCTGCTACACGATTAACCCTTAGGCGTTGTCCTTTCTTTTGTGTATAAGTCGTGCTTCCCTTGTTGGTCTGTATTTTCGTTTACCACTTCGAGCAGTTTTTGTTTGGAAACATACAGGAATAATTTATATGTTGATTCGCAATCCTAAACTTGCGATTATTTTCTTTTTTTGATTTGAGTCCTTTTAGGTTAATGCTACCAGGCGTCCTGTCCTTACTTGTTGGTAATGATCCTGGCCTTTTTAACTTCAGGGCGCAAATATGTCCTGTTTTTCCTCAAAGTCAGTTATTTTTTTTTTCTTACACAGTTACCTCACAAAACTTACAAGATTCAATGTTAACACTCAGCATCGCATATGCACATTCCATCCAAAACCATTTATTTTTATTTTTTTTAACAGAAATAAGGCAACTACTCTGTTATAGTGGCAAAAATAAATAAATAAAAGGAAACTAGAAAGCAAGTCATTGTTTACTGATTTGACTGCAAGGAGCATCTTCCCAGGAAATGACGAATGGAACAATTGCACTTCGCTACATAAGAAATTACTCAGCTGATCGAGCTGAAATTTGATACACAGAAGGAGCTTAAGAAGTGGCAAATCTGAAAGGATGCTACTGAATATGAGGGTCACTACGAAAGTTTTGAGATGTGAAATAACTTACGTACTTAAAATCAATTTAACACTCGCATTTTCTTAAAGTATTCACCATTACACTGTACACACTTTTGCATCCTCGAAAACCACTTTTGGAAGCAGTGTTGCCAGTCTTTTTCTTCAAGTGTTGAAAGTACATTCTCGTAAGCCACTACAGCTTCTTCAGGGCTGCAAAATCTCTTCCCACGCATGCGATCTTTGATCCTGGGGAACAGAAAAGATCACACGGGGCCAGGCCAGGGCTATACGGCGGATGAGTTATAAGTTTGACCTCCGTAGATTCTAAAAACTGAATTGTGATGTTGGCCGTGTGTGCGGACGCGTTGTCATGATGAAGCAGGATCCCACGCAATCCAGTTCTTGGACACCGTTCCCGAAGCTTCTGGAATACTTTTGTTAGGCAAACAGTGGTGTACCACTGAGCAGTAACAGCTCTTCAAGTGGAACAGTTGCAACATGGCCAGATTTGGAGAAGAAAGTTGTGACCATCTTCTTACCCACATTTCGCGGTCGCTTCACTTTCGTGGGTGGATTTTCGTCTGGAAAGATCCAAACTCTAGACTGGCGTTTATTTTCAGGGTCAAATTGGTAGATCCAAGTCTCATCACCAATAACAATGTCAGAGACGGGTCGAGAATTGCCTCCATTAAATCTTGCAAGCATTTCTTCACACCATTCCACACGCATGCGCTTCTGCTGTTCAGTCAAAGTGTGAGGCACCCAACGAGATGAAACCTTCCTGAGCCGAAGATGATCATGAAGAATTTTTGATACTGTTGGCGATCCAATGTTTACTGTAGATTCAATGTCCTTGAAAGTTGTTCGAGGACTTTCTCGAATCATTTGTTCCACAGCGGCAATGTTTTCATCTAACACAGCTGTTGCCGTACGTCCAGCTCTCTCTTCATCTTTAAGCGATGTCCGGCCTCTTCTGAATTCACCAAACCACCGAAAAATTGAAGCACGGAAAGGAGCAAGGTCCCCAAGTGTCCCCTGCAAACGGTCATGGCTTTGTGTTTCGTTCAAACCACTTTTTAAATCGTAAAGGATCATTGCCCGAAAATGTTCCCTTTCGAGCTCCATTCTAGACAGCCGCTCACATCAATAAACAAGTGAATGCGATACGGCCACGCCGATAAGCGAGGCGAGTTGAAACTTGCTTTGCTTCTTCGCCCTGGATACCACTACCCGTCAAATGGGGTGAATAGAAACACATTTTTGGCTATATGAGTATATAAAACTGGTGATGTTAAAGATTTCGCGTATAAGATTGTTCCAAAAAAAAAAAAAAAAAAAAAGTCTTAATATGCTAATGAAGTTCAGTAAACGTCATATTAATTTATCAATTCCACTTTTCTTCACCTTGATTTTTCTTAATGTTTCTATTCATCTCATGGGTAGGGGTGAATACAAACAATGACTTTATTTTCATTGTTGTTTCTTTTATACTATTGGAAAGGTAGAAAGAAACAGCGTATTTGTTGATACGGACTATTTATTTGATACCTGCAAGATGTAAGTTCAATAAGACCAGTATTACATAAGTTACAAACTTATAAAACAATACAATGCACAATATAGGTACAAACGACCATACAGTTTTGATATTTGAATAAGATTTAAACCACTGAAATCACCAGGGAAACTTATGAGTTGAGTTGATTTTGAGGTTAACGTCCCGTTCAGCAGCAAGGCTATATGAGACGTGGACCTACTGATTTACGTGGAATCAGAACCACATGAGCTCCACCCGGGAATCGAACCCGGGTCTCCCACGCCAAAGGCGCGTACGCTAACCGCTTAGCCACGAAGGAGTCCGAAACTTATCATATACTTAAAGCGTGATGACGAACTCCTAATAAAACCCAACAGTTTCGTACCAATATCCTCATGTAGTAAGAACGATTCTTCAGAAGTTTCTGAAAATTTCATTGTTTATGTGCTCTCTTATAAAACACTTTCACATATCCATGATGTTCACATTTTCGCACTTGGGTAGCGAATAGTCTCATCGAGTTTTAGCTTCTCATAACCTTTACCACAGCAAAATCACCAGCTTTAGAAAACCATCTAGTTCGTGATCGTCTGGAATGTTGTCTTTCTCCTCTTCCGACAATACAAGGGTAGGTTGAGTTTCGTTGTGATTTGATGAAAATGTATCATTTTCAGAAAACAAACCAAAACTCTTACCAAAAACACCTATTCGTACTCTCTTCTTTCCTTGTTTAATTTTTTCATCTTCTCTTATGCTCTTGAGAAGATCCATAAGGGAACCGTTTACAGTCTGAGATGTCTTTTGCTGTTCTGTTTCTTCTCGTTCATTGTCTCTTTTTGGCAGCATCCTCAGTATTTGGTCTCGACAAAGGGGAAAACTTCCACACTTTTCAAATCCAGCCCTGATATTTTCCTCCTTCAGTTTGTCACACATTTTTTTTTTTTTTTCCCAGAAGACTTGGAAATTTGTTCTTAGAGATGGTTGGTTCATTCCTATCAGGTACTTTTTTCCGCTTCTCAAGAATTTTCCACTTTTCTCAAGAAGTGTTTCTATTCACTCCACTAATTAAAAATCATAATAATAACCCAGTAAAGTTAAATTTTGATTAAAAATAATTTACAAAAGGAAAACTTTTACTATGAACGTCAGTAAATGAAACAACAAACTACAAAATAGGCATATGTTCAAATGCAACAAATATGAAAATGCCATACTTACCAAGGAAGTTTGAGGAACGATAAAATACCGTGTAAGATTTCAGTAACACATTAATGCTACTGCCGTCTACCTCAGTGTTCCCAACTCAGTAAAACATTTTGTCTCTGCCCTGAACACTTTAGCCGTATAAGACTATATTAAGAAATTTCAGTTTTCTTGATTAATTTATCGTCCAGATAAATCGAAAACTAATCCGGAAGTTTTGTTTCTATTCACCTCCATGTTTCTATTCACCCCATTTGACGGTACCGAACGCAATTGTTGGAATTCAAATACTGTGTCACAACAATGCGTATCTCAAAACTTTCGTAGTGATCCTCGTATAGGTTAATAAATTGTAAAAAGCTATATTTCATACATAATTGTCGCCACCTATATATATGATATATCAAAATATTCTAGTTTTCTAATGAGTTGAACAATATTAGGTTAGTATTATTTACGCTTATATAAAAGAGAAAACATATTGATTTGGAAAAAATAATTAAAAATTAATGCCATACCAATAGAAAACGTAATTATTCTTATTGAGATGAATAGAAGTTATTAAATATATGGTAACTGTATTATTTTAATTAACAATCTCTTTCTTTATCTTTCATGTTCATCATTTACTTTACACTTCATCTTTTACTATACAGATGAAAGTCAAAAAAGATCAATCAAGTTCAAAAGGAGATATGATAGACAGAAATGATCCGGCATCCAAAATTTCGTGAGAACTCAACCGTGTTACAAACAAAGACTCGGAACAAGTTGAGCTGCCAACGTCTCTCAGTCAGGAATTCGAGGATATGATGAAAACGTTGCGAATGGAATACTGCTAAAATTATGAAGAAAAATGGTTTGTGCTAAAAATCAGCATAGATAGTTTCTGCAAAGCCTGTCATTGAGATACCGATAAGCTGACATCAAAGAAACATGGACATTAGTAATGTCGGTATGTTCTCGGACATAAGTTCCTATTGTAAATGTACTCTACTCAGTATCAACTATTAGCCCTAGAAGCTTGTAACATGTTTTTATTATTATTATTATTACCCTCTATCTACGTATATTCAGAGATCAAACTTACTGAACCCTCACGTGAATCATTCAATTACCTACTATGCAACAATCATTGTGGGACATTGTAGGCGTGCGAATGATCGCAAATCGAGTTGTGGCAAAAACCAAAGTCCAGCCATGTCAAGATGTGCTAGTGAACATCCGTACGACCGACTCCTTGCTCGCTGCTTCCGTAACTGTTCGGGGTGGCTACACATGCTATAAAGTTTACTACATATATATTTTTTGAACTAGTTGTATAATATGGTTAGGATGTCTCATGAAGGCCATGTTGAAATCGCTACCACATACCGCCACCTTCTCTGTCCCATCCGCGAATTCCTCGTGAGTGATGCTAAATATAGTGTATATCATTCTGTTTGATCTTAAATGTGATCAGTATAATTTGTCTCTATTCTAAAGTACTATTCCCATTCCAGTTTACTGTCAGTAAATTTGTGAAAATAGATCCAAAATTTTCAAAGTGAAACCAGTATTAATTAGGAATATGATATTTATTATACGTTAATTTTTCTTTTTTAAAAAATGTGACATTTCAACAAATGCAAATCACAGGGATGTAACAGGGATTTCATTTCTTCTGTTTACACACCATATATGAATCTGTTTATAATGCATACATACAGAACACTTTTTCCGCTCACTTCGTAACAATCACTGCCCTGGTCCAGACAATGACTTGTCCATGAACTTTTTCTTTGCAAAACATAACCACCACTTCGATGGGCGACCATCTTCAGTACTGAACACACGTTCACAAACTCTAATGCCTGTTTCCTGACGAATTTGTTGAAGATATTGCCGCATCAAATCTGAAAAAAGAAAGAAGAAAAAAAAATATATATATAATACACCTTTAAGCAGTTTACGATTTGTCATAGATATATAAGTGAAAGTTTTTTAGTTAGCAAATTTCCTGTACATATATTGATGGATCTATGTAATATTGGTTGTCTGTCGTTCGGCTTACTTTGCTTAACGCTGTCAACTTCTTTCAAAGTTACTAACAAGAATTTCTTATGAAAGTGAAAAAAATGAGAACCACGATTACTTTTCTTTGCAGGGAGTAGAAACTCCCTAACTGACATCGAATTTTCAGCATACAATACAATTATAATTAGGTAAGTAACTATTCAGAATCTGACCACAGCAATAAACTTTTAATAATAATAATCTGTGATACAGTTATGGATATTGCCTTTATCAGAACATTATGCCTCCGGAATACGACTGTCGTAACTTTAAAGTGTCAATTTTACAGTAAACCCCCGCTCCAAATGTATTTAAAGAAACCTGATAATCTTTTCTGTTGTTGGGATCCGTAATGTTATTTTAATATGAAGTATTAACTATTACAGACAAAACCTTTCTTAATACATAAAAAATTGAAAACCATTTTAAAAAATACGAGGGCCATCCGGAAAGTGGTACCCGTTTGTGCAATAAAGACACAGTAGTACATATTGACAAATATGCACATTTTTATTGGAAAGAGCAGACTTTACACTACGTCTCTACATAATCACCAAACAAATTGAGGCACTTGTCATACCGTGTGACGAGTTTTTGTATTCCAGCGTCATAGTCCTCCGCCGCCACCGTATTGAGATACGTAGTCACGCCTCGTTTAAGTTCTTCATCGCTGTCAAATCTTTCTCCCGCCAGAAAGTCTTTAAGCTTCGTAAAGTGATGCATAACAAACCCATGTTTCGTCCCCTATAATGATGCGATTCAGGAAAGTCTCTCCTTCATCGGAGTAACGTCCCAGAAACATCAGTGCTGCAGCCATTCGCTTGGTTTTGTGCTCATCTGTGAGCATGCGAGGGACCCACCTTGCACAGATTTTTGAATAATGCAGATGGTCTTTGACAATTTCATGAACAATTGCTCGAGACACATTAGGAAAATGTTTACAGAGCTCATCAATTGTGACGCGCCGATCGTTCCTCACGCATTCGTCTACTGACCTCAGCAGTTCGTCTGTAATGACAGATTGTCTCCCTGAACGCTCCTCGTCGTGTGTACTCCCCCTCCCCAGGTTGAAGTTGCGACACCAGCGCCAAACAGACGACTTGTCCATCACATTGTTTCCATACACCTCCTTTAATTGGCGATGAATTTCACAAGGTCGAACATTTCGTGCATTAAGAAATTTAATCACGGCCCTCACTTCACAACTGGCGGGGTTCTCAATTCGTTTAATCATTATAAACGAGCACAGACACAACACAGGCACTGCTAGCGTCACGCAACCTCGCACAGAGCAGGCAGACAAGCCACTGACGCGGTCTGACCTTGCCCAGCGGCTCCCCGAGTCGTCAGCGCTTCATGCGGCGCAAACGGGTACCACTTTCCGGATGGCCCTCGTATTTTGAGTTACGAGAATCTTATTCTGGGAGTGCGGCACGTAATGTCTAATTAGCTTTTCACTTTTATTGATCTTTTAATTGGCACGTCCTTTCCAAACTCTGAACTTTCAATTAGGCATACTTTCATTTTTGAAATCTCAACTTTCAATTGGGTGTGCACTTCTGATTTCTGACAGCTGTTTTAACTTCTTTCTAGAAGCTACATTTTATTTCTTCTTGTTCTCTTTCTCTTTTATATGACCTAATTCTTTACACAATATATCGTAAATCATTTATCTCAATATTTCTTCTCTTATCCCCTTCGCCTCTAATAATACTACATTACCGGTCCCGGTCCTATATCTACCAAATAATGACATAATTAATCCTTTATACACATATAAATTCATATAACACACATATACATTTATTTAACTACCATTCCCAACACAATCTCTTCCTTGATAGACACCATTTAATAGAGAAAAAAAAAAAAAAAACGAGAGAAGAGGCATTTGTCTAATATTACTCACGAAATCAAGCCACGGCACAACGAGGATCCACGATGCAATCAGCACCGCCAACTTCATTGGAGAATGAGTATTAAAATGAAACTACAACCCACAACTTCAAGCATAAACCCGCACATCTATGCAACTAGGTGAAACTCCTTGACTTTCACCAATGCTCGAAAAAAATATTGAACTATATAAAGCTTGATTTTCACTAGTTCAAAAAAAAAAAAAAAAAAAAAAAAAAAAAAAAAAAAAAAGTGTTTGTCGCTGAACAATGCAGCTTTCTAGGTGCATGCCCCCTCATCCTCTAGTAAGATGAAAAACCGACTTGACACTTACTTTACACGATTTTCTTAATATTTTAGGAAAACAACATACATTTATGAATTAGTTATATCATCAGACACACGATATGTATAGCTACATGTAACATTTCATTTTTGTCAACACCTCCGCTCAGTGTTATAAATTCAACATTTTCTCCTGCGATTCCCTTCGAGGTATTCCTGGCTCTTACTTAAAAACTTTCCATTGACGTTTTTATATGCTATCGTTGCAAATTAATCAATCTTAAATTGTTACATAAATTATTAATTTACTTTGCTCTTATAGTATACTAGCTGGAAAATCCGTTCTTCGCAGAAGAAGAATATGTTTTGGTAAGTATTTGAACCCCTTTCCCCTTACGATACGCATTTCAATCAAAATGTAATGACCAAAATCAGTAATACCTCCTTTTCCCATCCCACTGCTTCTCACCCGCATGCCAAATCTGGACTTAAAGGGCATCAGGAGAGAGCCACTATTTGTGTCATCGATCCCGAAAACTACGGATTGGACACTCGATTATTTTTTACTTAGCTCTTCTCACCCACCCATCCCACATTCCCATGATGTGACAAAAGCCTAAGTACGCCATGGTCCACTCACGTACCAAAGATCACCAAATTCTACTCAGAGCTAGAAGTTGGACACCAAACCATCGTTAATATTCATATTTATCTATATATTAAAATGCTAGGCTTATATGTTTGTCTCCAAAGAAAAGTTTATATATATGTATCCAATCCTTTCGACAATGAGATCTCGAAAACTACAAGTGCTAGAAACTAGGGATGGCCACAAAGTTTCGGTTCCGGCGGAACGGGTTCTTGGAGATCCAATTTTCAGAACCGATTCCGGAACCGGTTCGACCTGGATCCGAAAACCCGGTTCCAGAACCGGATCTTATGAACCGGTTCCACACCTGGATCCGAAAACTCGGTTCCAGAACCGGATCTTTGGAATCGGTTTCAGATCTGGATCCGAAAACCCGGCTCCAGAACTGGATCTTAGGAACCGGTTCCAGACCTGGATCTGAAACCCGGTTCCAGAACCGGATCCGTTCAGAGCCGAAAACTGGTTCCACCAGGAACCGGTTCTGGCCATCCCTACTAGAAACGTGAAGTTTTCGCTGGTCGATTCCAAATTTGTGTAGATTGTCCAGTTCTAACTGAATATTTATAAAACATGGCCGTTATTTCTTTATTAAATTTTTAGGGATACAATGGAAGTGTTGACTTTTTTTAAAAAAAGTAAAGCATCATATCCTATGAGTTATACATTCCAACATAACATAGGTGTACACAAAGGTTGCATATCTCTCGGGCTTACGTTTCATGATCAAATGATAATGAAAAAGTAAAGATAACCATTTGTCTAGTCTAAGATGAATCTTTATTGTTTGGAGTTTTTTGCACAATGCACATAACATATCACTGACGTAATTAATTGTGTATGCGATGTATTTGCTTATTACATACTGCATGTAAGAAGAAAGAAAACACTAATCATACATGAATTAGAAACTCCAAAAGGAAGTAGGCTCAAATCTTGCAAACGGTGCGAGATATTGAAAAAATAATTTTAAAAATCTCCCCTTTATGGTACCCCTTGCCGATTTAAATCAAGACGTCTTTCACTTGTGTCTGTAAAGGGGCATGTACAGATGTTGTGAGGAATGACAAGGAAATTCATGCTCACATGTGAATGATGTGCTGTGTAGACAGCGCAGGTTCAGCTAGTTTACATATAAAATGTCCCCTGCTTCCCTTAGAACGAATTTTTACAAACGCTTGGACATGTGTCCCTTCATTTTTAATGAAGAGTTTATAAGTCAACTTTCGTCTTTGTAACTTGATGCCCTCGTGAGATACTATACTTTGGAACAAATTTATGAACCCCTTTACCTCCCGTTAGAATAAGCCCTTCCGGAATATTAATGTGCTAAAAACCTAAATGACGTCAGGGTTCAATCATGCAAAAAAGGTTCATCGGTATAGGAATTAATCGTTCTTCGCAAAGACAATAGGTTTATGGATAGTATATAAACCTCTCCACCCTTAGGATACGCGTTTCAATGGAAGTGTAATGATGAAAATCAGTAATGTCACACCTCAGCCCCCACTTGAGATTTAAACAGGATCAATCGAGTCACTATTCACCTCAGAGATCCCGAAAACTATGGATAATACTTAAATAAGGTGTTTTCGATTATTTTTACATGTCACCTCATCCCACCTCCTCAACCACCATGCTAATGAGGGACGAATTTGGACTAACATTAAGAGTGTCACTATTCATCTCAGCGACCCCAAATATTATGAATTAAACACTAACATCAATTTTCGATTATTTTTACTTGTTACCACTTCTTACCTATCTATGCCGATGAAGAATAGACTTAAATGGCATCGATGGTGTCATTACTCATTTCAGTGACTTCGAAAACTGTGGATTAGAAACTAATATCGGTCACAAAGAGTCAAAAAGTGGCTAACTGGACTGGAACTCGAGCCCGGAACCTTTGGCATACCATGCCGATACGTTAACCATGTGGTCCGAGATGAGAATACAGACCTCAGGAGTGAGAGAGTGAGTGACTATGCTGGGATGCGGATTATCTGAACTTTCCACTGGATATAAGAAATATTATCAAACTTCTACCGGGGCTAGGTCAGCAGAATAAGGAGGTGCTAACAGGCAAATTATTTCTTTGCCAAAAGTTGTTCAACAAAAATCGCCTTGTAATTGAGAAGCCACTCGTGAGAGTCAAAAACTTCAGGTCTCTCATACGTGAAATCTCTTCAACAACTGATTCATAATGTCTTCAGAAACTGTTGCTGTAATGTTGTGACCCTTGGGTATGAATTCTTTGTGAATTGCACCTCTCCAGTCTAAGAACACCACCATCGTTGGTTTCACGCATGACTTCTGAAGGCGTTTCCTTTTCGGCTGCAGATAAACTTTACTGACCCAATCCGCTAATTGGTGCTTTGTCGAAAGTTCGTACGTGTGATACCGTGACTCGTCACTAGTTATGACCCGTTTGTCCAGTCTACCATTTCCATCAACTCATGGTTCGAAGAGACTTGCAACTATGGGTGGCACAAAATTTTCTTTTCTGGAGATCCTTTCCACAATTTTTCTAACAGTATCATTTCCATTGTTCAGGTCGTCAGCATTATCTTTAGTGAATGGAAACAATTTTCACACAGTTCTTGACTCACCAATTCGATTTATTTCGCAGTTCGAATAGTTGTTAGCCGCTCACTCCTATGGTCATACATGACATCCTTGCTTTCGTCACAGAACTGAGCATCCCACTTGATCGAGAAAAAGCTTCATCCGTGTATGCACTATTAAATCTTTTCACCGTTTCTGTTGCGTATTTACCAAGTTTACCGCAAAATTTGAACGCTATCATCAGTGCTGTTTTCGTATTCATGATAACACACCGCGCAAAAGTCTCATTTCAAATATTATAACCTTACACACATGCTGCATCAAAACGAACTCTTCACAGCACGTTCGTCAGATGTTAAACTAACTAATTAGCATTTACTCCGCCAGGTCCTGCCATCGGTCAATAGCAGTGTTGCTAGTCTTGAAATTTAATAGTCAGGCTATGTAAATTGGGGCAAAGATTTGAATATTCGGACTCTCATATACGTAGAATGTTCCATTACACACACTGATTATTTTATACATGACAAATCAGCACATTTGTACATAATCAAATCTAACTTTTGGGAAAACATGCTTTCCAGAGCATTTATCTTCAAAAACCAGAAAATTAGTTAGACAATGTGAGCTCATTTTGAACTGGAAACCACGTAACATGAAAAAAATGGAAAGATCAGGCATGGTAATTTCATTTAGAGTGAAAGTGATCTCTGGACATCTAGAAACGGAAAAATAAAAATAATAAATGGGTTTTCTTACCATCATGGCCGGGAATATCATAAAAAATTTCTAAAATAACGAGAACAAGATAATAATAGAATAAAGCAGGAACAAGATTTAGTTTTAAAACGCTAACAATACAGAAAAAACACTGTTGCTTTTAAAATTACTATACAGACGAACTTTTGCCTCCAGGTGTTTATGAAATTAAATGTTTATGGGACCAATACTACATAAGTACGAACAAAAGACACATGAACTAAGGTCAAGAAACATGTGAGAGATACAAGAGAGGAGGAGGAACCACATACATCAGGTTTGTCAAGACATTTGTAGAACACCGGCCACAAAATTAAAGACTGCACGTCCTACAAGATTTTAAAAGCGCAGAAAAAAAAGTGAGTGAATTTGTTAAAACATACGATTTCTGTGTCTAAGAAACAGAATTCAAGCAATCGTTTTCCACGACCTGAGGTGGAAATATATTCGTTAATTACATTCGGGTTTCCAAGTTTATTTCTCTCTTTCTCTCTCTATCTATCTAATATATTGTCCAATGAAGCAAGGAAACAGATTTTTTAAGTTTCTACGTCAGATGATACCAAGAATGTCTAAGATAAAATTTAAATTTTGTCATTTTTCTACGAAATGTTGTTTATCAGTGAAGAGAAATGAAATACAGGTAATAGAACGGTGAGAATTTTACAGGGAGATTTCATTAATTACAAATTGCCAATTTTGCATGACAAAGTTAGTGGAAAGAAAGAAAAGTAATAAATGTACAAAAGAAGAACTCAGTTGAAAGACTACAATTAGTGCTTAAGTTATAGATACAAGAGATATATCAACGGTAATGTCGTTCATCAAGGAACAGTAGTTTCCTGAAAGGATCTGTACTGAGAAGGCCAATAACGATTTGACGACACACTCAGTTGAAGGATGATTTTGGGTTAAGTACAATTTTAGCAAGTGTGGCTACAACTCAGGGTGGATTGATTTAAATCAGTCGGATTTAAATCATTTGATTTTTTAAATAAAAATCGTTGATTTAAATAAAATTCCGAAATAAATTAATTTGAAGTGAAAATAAGCAAAATCCTATTTCTGTTCTGTTATTTCGATTATGGAAGATAATAATCATAATACAATAAAACTCAAATGTATGTACAGCACAGTATGAAAACGAGTGTCATGCAGAGGATCATTAGGGAAATCCAGTTTTGAATGGGTAACGCCGAATCTTACTTTCTTCTCTTTGTAACATAGGATTTTTAAATGAATAACTATTCCAATGGGGAAATCACCATGGATATTTAAGGCGAAAATTCTTTTGGGTGCACGTCTGTTTGTTCCCAGATAATAGAGGCGTACTTAGAGGGGTCCGATCTCTTTTCCGAAACTCAAAATTTCTTTTATATTTCATAACTTTACGCGAAATTTATCTATTACATATATATATATATATATATATATATATATATATATATATATATATATATATATATATTTCGTCTCGCAAGCTAGTTTCGATTTTTTAACAAATATGCCTCTGCCAAATATCAGTAACTTTTGTGAAAGGAAAAAGTGTCATGTTGATAAATGCTTTTTCTTTAATGCTTAAAAAACATTGTTTGCGATTGAAATAAGTTAACGATTGGAGATTAATTCAAAATTCAACCCCAATATTTTCACTTAAATGGCATAATGTAACTCCTAATGTTCTTCTTCAGTTTGCGACTTGTATTATATTGTTCTGTCCCTCTGTCTTTCGCGTCGTCCACGGTAGTTCACGCAAAATAAGACAGGGGATTTGCAGCTTCCTCTATCCCACTTCTCAGAGAATACGGGAGTCCACGTCGTGGGAGACCTAGATAAAAATTATTTTTATGCGTAGCGTTGTTCGAATTTAATAAATTCAGTCCCTCGTAGTACACCACAAGATATCCCACGAAGAACTAAAGTTAGCCTAGTATTTAGTCACCACCCTCTTCTGGGGAAAATTTATAATTATCTGATTCCATATTCTGTAATGGAATGAAATGCAAACCATGGCACTATTTTATAACAACGTTCGGTAGAAAATTTAAACCGAAACGTAACTTGCACATTGTCCACAACCTCATGCTACTAAATATACACACTACAACTGCAAGTAGTAATTAACCGAGATTCATGGCAAAGACATAGACAATTATATATATTGTTAACCTCAAGGTGAATACATCAACAAAGTCACAAAAGTGAATACAAGATAAATATATGCAATAGAATAGGTTCTATATTTTTTCTCTGCAATTTATGGACGGCGGTAGTATTGTTATCAAAGGTAGTACTAGAAAAGAAGAGATGGATATGCCAAGTTGGGAGTGAGCAGTTTCTTTAGTAAAGTAGCTCGTTTTGAGGTATTTTACTTATTAGTCCTCTATAACTGCAAGTATCCGTGCGCATACTCTCACATTGTCAACATATACCATTTCAGTTTCAATAGTATCAACTCCGAATAGTATTAACAAACCTCATTTCACGTATACATATAATAATTACTCTCGTATACCTTATAGAAACATATATTCATACGTCAAACTCCGGACGCAATTGACTACCAGAACCTTAATATATTATTATTATTATTATTATTATTATTATTATTATTTTTTTTTTTTTTTCAGGTGCAGGTTCACAGATTATCGTTGCACGGTGCAATTCAACCTTATTTCTGAAGACTTTGTCAACATTTAGCATGACTAATATTGTATGATTCAATTGAAAAGTACTAAACGCTTGCCATGTTCAGCACTCTTATATTGATTTGTGATATATATCCTCCCTACATTTATCAGCAACGAAATTTATTAAAGATTTTGCTAAAGTACAGTTTTTAGATTATATTGAACATCGGAGGATTGTAACAAGAGACGGGGAAGCAAATCCCTGAAGCACAAGTTATTACTCTTTTATGATATTTTCTTCGGCTAACGTCATAATATTAATATTTAAAGAAACAACAGCAAATTACCTTTAATTATTTAACTGAAACCTTGTATTTGATTATTCTTTTTAACGTTCTATTTATTTATAATCACTCAGATAAATCGTTAGATAAATTTGCTAACAATTGGAAAACATTCGTATATTTTTAATTTTTTTTCTCTTTTCGGTGTTGCTTCAAAAGAGTGTTAATTCAGGAGATGAAATGAGTGCGTTCACTAGAATCTGCTTTTAGAATTTTACGCACAGATTCATAATTGGGTTGCATCTTAATAAAGAACTTTAAACTTATAAAACAGAGAACTAATTAACAAAATTAATCGATAAAACATCTGCGCAAGTACCTGAAAGGTAGAGCAGCACAATATGAGGAGAAAGATTTGATTCAAGTCCAAAAAAAGATTTAAATTTATAAAAATCAACAAAATGATTTCTTTCCACCCTGCTACAAGTATTTCTAACTTTAATTGTTACTTCTAATTACGTTTAACTAACATTCCTTTGCATTCTTTTAATTACGATCCATTATTTGTATTATGTTGTGTTGTTGTAAGCTTTTATCTTTTTCTATATATTTTTTGCAAGTTTAGAAAATTCTATGCATTAGAACCAAAATTTGTGACAAAACTATGTCAATTAGAGGACGGACACGAGTAAGTCTGTTCATACTAATGATATCCTGAGTGTAAATCACGGTAACACTTAATTTGAACGAGAAAAAATTCTGCAACAGAGCCAGGGATTGAATTTGGTCTCCGGCTGATCGTGGCAGTCAGTTAACCACTACGTTACCCGTGGTCCAGAGACCTACAAATTTCTCACTGGAATGCTGTGCTTTACGTCTTGAACGACTGTACGTAGTTGAACCACAAATGATATCTCTTGTGCTTGGGATAAACCTAGGATTTTGAATAAGCTAAATTACGTACCATAATTAAAAAAACAACGTGGTATGCTGGAGTACCAGGTTTCATCACAAACTTTCTCTCTTACAAATTCTATACACTTTTACATGTAGTAAAAATAAGGCGTTAAAAAGCCCGGTTTTCGCCTTCACGTCCAAGCTCAACAGATGAAGTAAAGCACAACTCTCAAGGAATAAATTGTGCCACTGGTATTGGGGAAAGGTAGTCGGGGTAGTGATCAATGTACCGACAACCAAGCAAAAGAATCCGGTTCGATCTTCCGCTCAGTTGCACTTTTCTCTCTTTCAAACTCAATAAAACTTCTAGTTTAAGGCACCACGACTATCTCTTGCAGCCTAACGGAAATGACTGATTGACTGAAGAGAGTAATTATGAAATAACTGGTGAAACGATAACGTTGGAAGATGTGAGAAAACTCACGGATACTATGTTGTCCACCACAAATTCATATGAACCGGGATCGAATCAGGAACTTCCTTTACCAGAGGCGTGTACCATACCGATTATCCACCGTGATCCCATAAACTGAAGGTGCTTTTACCTACTATATAAATTACGTGTTGACAAGTCGATTGTTCATATTCATAGTCATTTCTCAAATACAACAATGCCTAAAATACTACTTCACCAACAGTTCATGATGCTTTACCTGCTTCTGAAGGGTTGGAAGGTTTGGCATAAACTGAATTTAATGGGAAGCCCGGTTCTCCTGGAATGTCGAACTTTGAGATCGCCAATGTGTACATTTCATGCATTCCCTGATTCTTATTACTACATTTCTGCAGTCGCTTTAAGCATTCTGTTATGTATAATGTTATATAAATAAGAACACGATCTGCTTCACTCTGCAAAAGAAACAAAAGCATGTTAAATATTATTACTTGGACGTTACATACCATCAATTATACTATAGCAAAAATTAAAAATGTCTAACCTTATAAGCAAACAAAATCACATAGAACAATTAGAATTCAATCTCGAACATTACGGAAAATTATTTCTTATATACCAATTCTCACAATAATAAAAACACCTGTAGTTTGCAATACGTTCGATGTGTGAGGTGGTAACATTGAGGATGCATGTGCAGCACCTGGCAGTTGTTAGTAGTGTGTGCGCGTTAAGTAATCATTTGTAGTGCGAAAGGTGGGTAGTAGAACTAGGCGTGTGCCAAAGGAAGAGATGATGATGGAAAATGGGAGATCTTTGAGTTTAAAAGAGGCCAAATTGTGAGTTCACAGTTAGCTAGCGCAAGTATTTCTAAGATGGCCAATGTGTTAAGTTTGTAACGACGAAAAGTGTCCAAGGTGATGACGAGCTAACTTATAGCAACACAACATAGGCGAGGAGAAAAGCAGGCGGAAGGAGAAGCCTCAACGATAGGTATCACCGAATATTGAGGAGAACTGTCACCAAAATGACTGCAGAACCAATGCGGCAAAGCTGACCGCAGAACTCAATCAGCACCTGGAATAGTTTATTTGCGAAAATCATAATCTGCCGCGAGTTGCATAACGTAACCTAAACATCCGCGATCAGCTTTGTTTTCCTGCCGTAAGTTACTGTTGAAATCTCTTTAGCGCGAAGAAATGGTGTCAAGAACATAGATACCAGACAGTCGATAATTAGAAACAGGTAGGAAGGTTTGAATATTCCTTTCACCTTATATCTACGAGGATCGTTTATTTTTAATCTCCGTTAAGCCACCAGAGGAGAACCATGTAAGATGGCGAAACGCAAATTTCTCAAATCTGTTCATTGGAGACTCCACATCCTCCATACCAGAAGACAAACTCTGATGTTCAATGATTGTAGAAAACTAAGCGTTAAACCGTATCGAATGCAATCGAAGCGTCCGCCAAGGGTGAATTACATTATGTAATTCAATTCAGAAACCATATTTTATCCCTTTCACGAACCACATGATTCCTACATTCATCATGATTGAACACCAGAGCCTGTCTTGTGGTATGGAAGCTGTACGATCTCCAATGAACAGATTTGATTATTTCCGTTGCGCCATCTCAAGTGGTTCTTCTCTGGTGGCTTAATGAAAGTTAAAATAAATAAATAAATAAAAATAAAATAAAATAAAAAAGTCTCTCGTACAATAGGCTGTGTTTACGGCAGGCAGGCACACAAACAAGTTTATGCTCCGAACTATCATTCCCTACTACGAACATGGCGGCGGTTCTGTAATGCTGTGAGTCACAATTTCCTGGTACTTCGTGGATTCTCCGATTACAACACATTACTGCCAGTGATTATGTGGACACTGTAGGTGCCCACGAGCAGCCTATGATTTAGGTGCTATGCACTAATTCACTGTTACTCATATACTCTCGCTGCTGAAAGGGATTCAATTCACTGTTAACCTGTGTTTCATGAACATCACTACGATACCTTCCATGACTAGCAAGATTCGCACACTTCAATATTACATTTGGTCAGTTCTGAGGTAATAAATATCCTTCTCTACGTTCGCTTACAGAACAGAATGGTATACTATATAAAGAATTGTACAATATTCCTCCAAAAACCATTCTGGTCTTACATGCCTGTGGACTCATGACATGCTAATCACGTTTAGGATGTACTTTGTTCAGATGTATCTATCATTTTGACAATCACCTGTATAAGGAACATTTGACATAAATTAAAGCACTCCCTAATAAATCTAGTACAGGACATGACAATATAAATACTAGGATCATTGTAGATTCAAGTACGATTGATTAATGAAACTTTAGAAATGCAATAACTCCTAATGTACTGAAAATTGCCACAGGATTACCAATTTATAACGACTGCAACATAACATGTATAACAAATAATATATTTCTCTGAATTATTTCCTTTGGTACGCAAGATGTAGTTTAAAAGACATGAAATAACCAAGAGCAAAGGATTTTACAATGAATGAATCTATGCAACTAGCCAATAATGTATTTCAAAGTTATATCTCTGAGGCTCTTGGTGAAAATAATTGCATAATAGGTATAAGAAAAAAAAAAAGAAAAAAGAAAGAAAAAAACACCGTGAATATGAAGTATTACTAGAAAGATCTCGAAAGTTACAGAATACCAGGTGTCACCTACAATCTTAAGGCAATTTACTTATAAAATCGGATGCAATACATTATACACTTCAATCAATCAGAGTTTCCTCGGGCTATATAGTTAGCGTAGGTTCTAACTATATCGGTATGAGATTCGAATCTCGGCGGGAGCTCATGTGGTTCGAATATCACGTAGATGTATAGCGTAAGTCCACGTCTTATATAGCCACGATGAAGAACAGAATGCTAAAATGGAATCCATCCATGCATCACATCATCAATAAAATGCAAGAATAAAATGCAAGCTTTCACAAGAACCTATTCCTATTGCACATCAATAACCTATTACAATTTATTTTTTGATTGATTGATTGGGATATAAAGCAAAGGTATTTGTTCCCATCATGATGGAGACAATGGCTTAAACTTGCCTCTTATGAAAAGTATTTTCAAGTAAGAAAAGTTAAGAATAAAAATTACAAGCGTAAGTGCTACACCAGATAAAATAAAAAGTTCGGTTAATTGTAACGGAAGATAATAAAGAAGGTGCTGAAAGAGATAAAATAATATACCTGTATGGTACTAAATAAAATAAATAATAAAACGAAGTAAATGCTAAATAATAATAATAATAATAATAATAATAATAATAATAATAATAACTCTTGTTGATAAATTATCACGAATAAAAGCAACAACACTGTCACCCTCCAAAACGATTAAAATTATTAGGCAATAATAAATATTGTTTGAGTGTCTGGGACATTTTACAATTACATACCAAACACTCAATTGATTGATACATTTATCAAAATACGGATGGCCAACACTACGCACTAAATAGCAATGTGTCAGATCAGTGTCCGATACATAAGGACACTAGGGTCACTTTATCTCTGCGATCAGAGCAGAGTTGTCTGTCAAAATAGGCCTCACATCATAGGGTGAACAGATATTCATACCATGTAGCTTGTTTTCGTTTGCATGGTTCCAATCCGCTTCCAGTTGAAGAAGCTAGCTACAAGGTCAGAGTGTTCAATTACAATTTCTACCAAAACGGCGTACTTGGCTTTACATACATTTACCCAAATGCCAACTTGTGTCGCCACCCAGAAAACAATGTCGACAGAGTCCTTTTACTGTCTCACGAAATGTCTTGTGCAAGAACATCCTTATTAAAGGCTTTCTATAGGCTAAGAACGTTTTAAAGTTAGTGTAAACAAGTACCCAACACAGCAAAAGCTGAAACGCACGATCAAGAGCAAGACTGATAGCTGTAAATTCAGCAATGAATACTGAACATAAATGATACAAATAAAATTATGAGCTTTCTCGTTACTAATTAACGGATACAAAAAAGATTTTTCATCTTTCAACCATTCTAGAGTCGGCTACTCCTAGTAATCAGTATGATGAAGAAATGTTTAAGCTTGAAACCTATGCTTCTTAGTTCTACCTAGTCAGAGCTTTTGTTTATAACTATCTTAAATATATTTTTTACAAGGTTTGAAGTAGAGATGCCAGAAAAGAGCAAATTATTTACCCGAATGAAATAAAAACAGTAACATAAATAAAACTACAAAAAAGACTGTTATAAGTGGTATAACTCAATCCTATTCAACACAGATATGCGATAATATCTTAACGGGCCGAGTACTGAAATTTAAAATAACATAATTCTATTCTATAACATAGTTATATTATAATTCTTTTGTTTACAGTACAACTGAGTTATTTAATTAATATATAATAAATTCTATAATTTATTACTAAATAGTAAAAAAGTATCGTTAGAGAAATGCACCACTACCGTACAAAAAAAACGCGGAGATGGTGAAAGGAAATATTAATAAGAGTTCCGTGTAACGTCATATCAGGCGCCGTAATCGCTTCTGAGGTTGTTATTGTTTTTCTAGTTCGAAAATGGAAAGTTCCTTTTAAAGTTCTCTTCCCCTTCTGAATAAGAGGCAAGAAAAGTGCTTATAATATACCTTTCGACAAATTTCTTACACAATTGAAAAAAATAAGTTTCTTCCTCATTTTTCAGAAAGATAAATAATTACCGAGCTATGGGCGAACGAGAATTATACTGACTAAATACATTGCCTCGAAGCCTAACCAGAAGAAGACCACCAAACTCTGAACAAGCTATCCTTATAAAAGACATACATGAAATTTATCTTGCACTTTTCTACAAGTGGGTAGTTGCTGAGTGATGATCACACGAAAGCTGTTTCGACTAGTTTTTACGACGCAGAATGTACTATTTATCCCATAAAAATTTCGTACATCTGTAACAGTGACGAATGGGAGCCACACTAAAATCTAATCAAGTACAAAAATGGTTTCCCTAGAAACACCAGAGCGGACAGACTGACTTTTATTATTATATCTAGCACTTTAATTTTCAAAATAATTACTTACCTTTATTTCGTATGTTCTGAAAAATACGTTTGCTTTAAAAAAATACAATGCTTCATCTATAATATCCATCTCCCCCTCGAACTTAGGTGCTGGTCCTCGGAATTGTGTTCTAATTGGTAGGACAGCGATGTTTCCTACCAAACCAGAGTAATCAAGGAACTGTGAATGATAAGCCTGAAAGGAAAACCAATGTAGTTTTTACGTACATCCATACATAAACAGGCTATTTTGATTCTCACATCTTTTTGTCTTATTGTATCACTTTATCTCTACGTACTGATAATTTTCAATATTTATCATATTCTCAATTTTAATTTTACGCTTTTGCTTTAAATATTAAAGGCAGGTTTTTAGTGACTGACATAATGCAACTCCGCGTACGAGCCATCCAATATCAAATCAACACACAGTTTCGGATTGGCTCTTGCAGATTGCAGTGATATTTTAAATTCTGATCACTATCATCAATGCTTGGATCAAGCGGAAAGCTGAAATTGATTCATGAACCTATTTCGAAATTACAGGATCCTCAAAGTTCTCAAAATTTACCAATTGTCAAATTTACCAAAATGAGTGAAATTTGTTCGAATGGCATTTGCAGCTGACCTAAAGGACCTAGGATATTGGTTAAGGTGTCATTTTAGATCTCATGAAAAAAGCTTTCATTTTCGGGAAAAAAAAATATGAATTTGATTGTCTTAAAAACTCATATCTTGAAAATTAAAAATATAGCTTCACATATAAACCAATATTTGGACTGTTAAGAATGTATCCTAGCAGTTTATTTTGGAATCAGAATGGGATCATTTATTACAAGAGTTTCCATTTCAAACTCTCTGGCGTAATCACTAGCAATAAACCGATGAAGGGTGGCTTGCTCACTAGCCTAGTGACAGCCTGCGCCCCATTCTGTGCCACAAAATTATAATTTCCATCCATTTTACAAGACGCAATTTTCAGCTCCATGTTTGGAAGTGGAAATTCTTGTAACAAATATTCCAAAATAAAACTTCGGAGATATATTCACATCAGTTCGAATATTATTTTTACCTTTTTGAAAAGTTTTAGAAGTAGCTTTTTAATAAAATCAAATCCAATATATATATAATGTATAGACTAGTGTTATACACCTTAACAACGTCCTCGAACATGTAGGTTAGTCGCAAATGCAATTGAAATAAATGTCACTCACGCAATTTTCTGTAAAAGTTGGGAACTGTGGGCCTATAATTTCGAAACCAATTTACATACGAACGTGAAATATCAGGGTCATTTTCCAATGGTAGCAAGAACTGATGAAGATCTGAGAAGGTGGAATCTTGTTTAAAAATTGTGTTGATTTGACATGGAATTGCTTGTATAGAAGATTCGAAATACTCCAAACTAATTCTAATTATATTTCATAGAAATCATATAGAAGTGTTTTTATTTACTAAGTTATTTATCCGTATCAACACTCTTTTATGTCTCCTATATACTTCTATATACCTCAACTATATACTCCTATATACTTCAACTATATACTCCTATATACTTCAACTCTATACTCCTATATACTCTACTATACTAAACTATATACTACTTTATGTCTCCTATATTTAATTAATGGTACCTATTAGTTGATAAATTTGAGGAAACTATCGACCCTTTTTCTTTCACCATGTCCCTGCAACTGAAAATTAAAGAATACAAGCGACTGAGTTGGAAATTGAACCCGGAGCTCAGAATTACTATACCGGCAAACTGACTTCTGTTCTATCTTTACTAGTTGATATGATGGGATGTATATCTAGTAACAGTAAACGAAAAACTTCATGGCAGAAAATGCTCGCTTATCTTTTAATTTTTCAATTTTTCTTTTTCTTTCGCGTAGAATTCTCAATTTGTTTTAACTACTATGTTACCCAGTCTGCTACCAGTCACACACTTTCACTCCTAAGACTATGGTTACTCGAGTATGCGTTTTCGATGCGTTACTCCCTCGCAGCGAACGCGACCTAGGTGGATACTCTGTAATTTTACTTTCGCCACAGTTATAAATCATACTGAGCCAGTCAGGGTTTCCATGTCTTAGTGCCACACCATTATTTTCATTCATGCGAATCACGAGAAATAACCCTATTGTGTTATATATATATATATATATATATATATATATATATATATATATATATATTTTCTATGATTAGCTAATTTTTCGGAATTTCCTTGTATTTTTGTGAATTTTCTTTTGTTATACACTCATATACTTCATAATAGAAGAGTTTCAATAATCAACAGAAAGAATCTTCCAAGCAGCTGTTTCTTACTAAAATCCCATTGCCTGGCAACACGTTTTTTTTTTTATATATCTTCCTTTAGACATATTTTACTGATTCTGAAACAATAGGTGGTCTATTGTTCCGAAACGCACCAAATACGCTCGAGCCGACGTATTCTGCGCATTTGCAGCGCATTGTGATTAGCCATCTACATCTAAATACATGGTCAGAGTATCCCAAGCGTACGCATGAGCCATAAAAACGCGTTACGAACGCATAGAGTAGCCGTGCACTAAGGTCAATGATCAGCCACCGAGTTCACATTTATAAAGAACTAGCAGAAGTACCCGGCTTCGCACGGGAAGAATAATGTTTACGCACAATATTTGAAAACAAAGAAAGTGAGAAGAGTAAACAAGGCAACAAAACGCCACGCGAACGGTGTTAACATGTATAGTGGACAAACATACATATAAACCAATGTTCAGTTTTATACAGTACAAGATATGGTACGAATAAAGAAATCAATTATGTTCACTATTTATTATGTAACATCCAATTTAACTGCATAAATGCTAATATACACACTGAGTTATCTAAGCACAGCAGCAGTTACGGCACTGTCTGTGTGATCTGAACGAATAAGCATTATAAAGAATCAACATGTTAGATTAGTCAGAAAGCGGACCGTATTGTGTAATGACTACCGCACTGCCACAGTAAGTCGGAAATTTGCGTTCATCCGCAGTCCAAATCAATCATTTTTTTTTTTTTTTTTTTTTTTAAATTTCCTGGTCACCTTCGTTTCCTTTGAAAGTTCTGTATGGCCATTTATAAACTGGACTGAACTACACTAATGTGTACCTTCTTTAGCTAACTGGAATAGTTTTCTAATTCAAAGCAACAGAACTTCTCATGGTTGTGGTACGGTTACGGAAGTATACATTTTAAAACCAAGGTAAATAATATTTTTTAACAAAACTATACATAAATCCACAATTACAGATACTATTTATATTAAAATATAAAAATTTTAATCTGAAACCACAAGCAAGTAACACATTTTAACTAATAATGATTTACTAACGTTATTTTAAGTTCCAATTATTAGTCATTTGAAACTGCTGCTTTTTAGCAGTCTTTCTCGGTAGTGAAAGGAAATGAGAATGAAATATTAAAATTCATGGAAGTACCTGATTTACTTAGAAGATACAAATGCAAGTGTGCGCGCTGATTTAATGGTAAAGTGCTCAACTTCAGCGAGTGGGTCCCTGATTCGATCCCAATTCCCGGTAAGTGACTTTTATAGTGGAAAAACACCGTGTGTGTATATTTATTCGAGGTTCTCACACACTTATGATTTCACCACTCTCATCTATCTCATCGTCACTGTCTCCCCTTTTCCGTCGTCGTAAGTCACCAATAGAATAAGGGCCTCGAAGTATTTGGATTTTACTCAAAGGACAGCATATTTATGTATGGCATTGTCTATTAGCATGAAGTAATATATTACTCTTAGGGGGTACGATGACCCACTGGTAGAGTGCTCATCTTTAGTGCGAAGAGTTCCTGGTTCGATTCCAGACCACGCTGATTTGTGGTGGACATCATCGTTATCCACAGGTTTTCTACGAGTTTTTCCTAAAAATCATTCTACCAATTATTCCACAATGTTTTATTTCATTACTCGTTCTTCGATGCAGATTAAGAATACAGAGACATTACTCGACTTTATAAGAAACACCTGCAATTCAGAAAGGAAGAGCAATGTTTAAGAAACTTATCTATGTATATAACGAGCATGTTAAGTCATCTTAGAATAGAGAAACAGCGTTAAACATTATGGTTCTTCATTATGTAATGCAAAAAGCTTTCTGGTAATCACCTAACTCAAGTTGGTGCGCATCTTTCGCAATTGTGCTGCTACGTTCGTAACCACCTACGGTAACCTACTAAATTCATAACGTACCTGTCCCTCTGGTACGGCGTTATAGGCTCAAACTGCCTAGGATGAAATACATGTAATGCTAGAATGTATTAACCGTCTTGCAGGATTGGTGGTTTTCTCAGTAGTGTTCTTTTTAATGAGATATGTTTAACGCATATCAAATCTCTATACATTAGGCGGCAAGTAAATACAATTAAAAGGAATTAGGACATAATTTATGAAAGGTAATTTCTAAACAATTGTCTCTATTCGTTCCTCCCAACTTTTCATAACAAGTACGTATATTTATTTATTTATTTATTCACAAAGTTTCATATAGCATTTAGCCAATAGACTGAAACTGTCCAACAGTACAATAACAAATAAAATAAAAAAGAGATACAACCACAGAGGGTCAACCTCTAAATTTATAATGTTCTTTTAAGCTAAGTTTTAAAGTTTTGTCCAGAAGTAAAAATATTAAATCTTTTAGCAGTGTATTGGACATGCGCCATCAAATATTATTGCCACCAAGAAAGTGGATGTGATTGTTACACAAAAAGATCCCCATATTCTTCAACGGGCTGAATGTCAGAGACTAAGTCCAGAAATATGAGAAATCGTACAGTTTAAGGAAATAGATGGTGGTTATTTTTTGTGAAATTTATGCTAACTAAATAAGTTTAATGTGGTATCTCGAGATGCGAAAAGCAGCATGTTGTTCATAGTATTTTGAGAAGGGTATGCTGACGTCAGACATTAGGGTGTAAATTAGGAAATTAGTTTCCCACATTGAAATGAAATGAAATTTGTGAGTTTTACGTCCCACGGTTATGCCGGTTAGGCTAAAGGAGACGGTGATCATGAGAAATGAATGAAATGGTGGAATGAAGAAAGTGGGAGGAAACGGGAGAACCCCGAGAAAACCCACGCACGCGGTGTTTGTCCACCACAAAGTTCACTTGGCGGGGGCAGGGTTTGAACCCGGGACCCCAAGCACCAGAGGTGAACGCTCTACCACTGAGCCACCGCGGCCCCTCCCACATTGAAAGATGGAAGTTCCACGTCACGAAGGTGATATTTCGATTTCGAGTTTTATACGAACGTAACGTTATTAGGTTCTGTGGATCGGCACAGATTAATGAAATTAAGCAGGAAGCCATTGAATATAAAGAAATGGAGGAACAGTTACATATTCAAATATGAACGTGTTGATGATTTGAAATGTCATTGGCAAAAGTACATAGTGAAAGATACTTTTCTCCAGAACACAAACTTGTTGATGGAGGTTATTATTTATAACGTATTGGTGCAAACTTAGAAAAGATAGAGAAGATTATTACTTATTCAAGACCTCTACAGAAAACAAGACTATGGGGGTTAAATTCCAAAGTTGGGCGTCCGTTTCCAGCGAAAGTTTTAAAATTTACAGGAAATATATGGATAATTTGATCGTTTATGTGCTTGATAATATATAAGAGTCTCGAAAAATCTGTTTATTTGTTATATATAAGCGGTTATAAACATGAGACTATATGGCGAGCGGAGGGAACTACTTGGCGCAAGGTAACCGAACAGTTGCATTGTGGGAAAGAAACGAGCATTTATGTTACCAATATGGCGAATGTACAAGGGCAATGAACAAGCAGTTTTAACATTTGTGAAGGAATACATTGATAACGAGCAAAATCTTTTAAAAGTTTGTGAAGAGCACGGATTAAGGAACCTAATAACAAATTGCAGAAAGTGTGGAAAGGAGATAACAGGGAAAAAACTTGACGAAAGCGGACGCCCAACTTCGGAATATATGCCGACTGGGGTCCATACTTTCCTTAAAGCAGTGTCGGAATTGTACAAACCGTGAGGGTAAGTAATCGCAATAGATGTGTGAATTTCATTGACCTCATTTACATGCATACCAACCGTCGCCAACGCGCCTTCTTCCTTCGGACGCACCTCCCGCTGCACTACTTCACTGACTAGGTTTCATATTCGTACTTTTTACTGGCCACCTAGCACGTGTTGGTTTGTGGTTTTTTACACCTTATTACGGCATTTTTCCGGACGCAGTATTTTTCACATGAATGTGCATAGAGGAATTATTAAAATATAATTTCAATTACGCTGACAGTGAATTTCCTGATAAATGACAAAATCTTAACGTTTTCAAGCATGAAAATACCGTATCTACTCATGGCACAAAGCCCTCTTGGTAACTGGACCCATCCGCCTCTTCACGTTACAGGACATAATCGTTGGACGTAAGGCAGGGAATTTACACTAATACTGGCGACCCACATTTCTCACTGTGCTAAATGGTTGGATAATTTTCAATCTAAACCTATTTCAAAACAATTATTTGAAAATTTGACATTCACTAGTACAAGTTTAAGTACAAAATCGGAAATAAATGATAAGAAAAAAAAAATGACGTTTCTTACAGGCATTGCAGCAGGTGCTGGTAAACTACAACACTAGAATTACGAACTTTGTTCTTGCATCTTTTGCGATGTTCGTATACACTTTAAAGTTGATCCTATTAGCCGGATTCAACAATTAAAAGCGAATTCTTGAAAAAAAATATTTATAATCACAAAAACTTAAAGCCGGCCCACACCCATAGATTACTAATATTCAGCGTTGCCAACACATCTCTTTAGAAGGTACTAAACGAAGGACAGAATGTCACTAACAATGACACACTCCAGGATCCGCCTTCGCAAACTTTGTGACGAGCAACACAAAACATGTAATTGCTTTGTCGATTACCATAAACTGAAACGTACGGAATGAGAGAACGGGCAAGGTGCATAAATTAGTACTATGAAACAATGGCAAGTCTTCAAATAAACAATCGTTCTTTCAGAAAAAAGTTCCAAGGGCGGCACTGCTGGTACTACTCTATTTATTATTATATGGTCTTTTCCGGGGTGTACTTTAATATTTTCGGGGGGCAATGCCCCCAAAAAGACATGTCTGGAAGAAACAGTGGAGAGAAGTCATATCTGTAAATGTTATCACTTTAAGCTTAGTGAATAGAGCATTTTAAAACTCTATTGCTACGCTTTTAACACGTGTTCTCCGACATTTTTTTTACTCTACACTATTTTCTTCTGAATTGCCCAAAAGATTTCGGCACCAGGGCATCAATTGAAAGCGAAGAAGTAGAAATAGCTGTTTTATTAATTTTTCTACAAGTTTTAAATATTTAAAGGGAGTTCGAGCTTACATGCCTTCAAGGTTTGGCGATCTATCACGAACTCCCGTTTTCACATGTCTTTTGTTTAATTGCTGTTTTCCGATTTCTTTTAATTTGGATTCAATTTTCATAGGCCTAGTGTGTGGGTATCCCTGGAGTCACTGTTTTTCTTATCTATAATGAATTTACCTTATAACAATATCATTTAGTGCAAGCAATTCGGGCTTACACTCGTGCCATTTTGCTTACGACTCAAGTCGTGGCCACATTTTTAGTTAGAGACAGTTCATTTTTTTTTTTTTTTTTTTTTTTACCACTCAGTTAACTAGTTTCTAGTGGAATGGTCGATCTGGCCAATATGGTTGCGAACTTCTTCTAATAAAAATTAATTTGTTTGTTTGTTTTTTTTCTTAGAAGAGGACGTAGAAGAAAATATTGTGGTCTACCTGTACCATGGACTGTGTCGTAAACTTCTGTCCTGTTGGTTTTTGCATGATTAATACAAAGTGATATATGGATGTTGTTAACAATTATCCAGTAATTAGTGATTCGCAAAATGAGATACGCTCAGATTGTTATGGGACCTGCAGGAAGTGGCAAGGTGATTATTACATGCATTGTATTAATCTAGACGGAAAATTTCCATTTGCACTCTTTAGGTTACTGGGAACACTATTAGGAAAAGCTAGATTTAAGGAGCACATTTGAAGGCACCTGGTTTCCTTAAACACTGGCGTCTGGTTGGGAAGGTTCTAGAACACAGTACCCCCTATATAGGGTATATGTACCAGTAGTGAACCAGGTACCAGTAATTGACCAAATGCATTATTTGAGGCATTTTATAGGCGTTACATGATCCTTGCACTGAAGGATGACGTTCTGCTACGCACAAATGTTATTCGTTTATGCCTTTCGTGATGCATGACGGGGGTTAAATTCCAAAGTTGGGCGGGGGGCGCGGTGGCTCAGTGGTAGAGCGTTCACCTCTGGTGCTTGGGGTCCCGGGTTCGATCCCAGCCCCCGCCAAGTGAACTTTGTGGTGGACAAACACCGTGCTCGTGGGTTTTCTCGGGGTTCTCCCGTTTCCTCCCACTTTCTTCATTCCACCATTTCACTCATCTCTCATAATCACCGTCTCCTTTAGCCTAACCGGCATAACCGTGGGACGTAAAACTCAAAGATTTCATTTCATTTTTCCAAAGTTGGGCGTCCGTTTCCAGCGAAAGTTTTAAAATTTACAGGAAATATAGGGATAATTTGATCGTTTGTGTGCTTGATAATATATGAGTCTCGAAAAATCTATTTATTTGTTATATATAAGCGGTTATAAACATGGGACTATACGGCGAACGGAGGGAACTACTTGGCGTAAGGTAACAGAGCAGTTGCATTGTGGGAAAGAGACGAGCATTTATGTTATCAACATGGCGAATGTACAAGGGCAATGAACTAGCAGTTTTAACACTTGTGAAGCAATACGTCGATAACGAGCAAAATCTTTTAAAAGTTTGTGAAGAGCATGGATTAATGAACCTAATAACAAATTGCAGAAAGTGTGGAAAGGAGATAACAGCGAAAAAAACTTGACGAAAGCGGACGCCCAACTTCGGAATAAATGCCCATGACGGAACAGGAAGTAGGTTTTCCCTCCGAAATAGGCAAAAGTGTAGTTAGTAGTGTCGAGTTCGCGGGCGCACAATAAGAGGCAGAAAATTCGGCGGTGTATGGAATAAAGTCGTAACCAGCTACAGGTACAGTATAAAACTACAATAGTTTGTGTTATCGTAGGGTACAAACATTGAAGTAATTAAAGAACATTGCTAGAACATTAAGAAAGGAAGGTGTCACATGGTTTAGGGGGGTGGTTAACCATTGGTACCGCCTTTTTAGGTATGGACTAATAATTGACCACCCTGGTCAATTAGTGGTATAGGTAGTATCTCAGCAGTTGACCAGGGCTTCCCAGTAGCCTCATGTCTAAAGCATTCGCCATTGGTACACGATGTCGAAAGTTCAAACCCTCCTGCAAATCCAACGCCACGAAAACAAACCTGAAGAGTGGTTCGGATCCCACTCTAAGCTATAGGTCCCGTCAGATGCGTAACTAACGGCCCCGCTGCTAAAGAAGAACGCAGAACACTGGCAAAACTTTACTTTGTATAGAACAATGTGTATAACTTTAAGAATTATAGTATAATTTTCAGTACATGGGCCAAAATGTTACTAAATACCATTCCTAGTTTTTAAACAAACTAACATGCCCGTTGTACTTAAGATTACAGTATTATTCTTAACGTTATACATAGTGTTCTATACAATGTAAAATTTTGCCCTGAATACTTAAAACCAAACCCAGTAGTTGACCAGGCTTCGTAGTGGTAAATATAATTGTTACATCCTTTTAGAGCTCAGTGCTGATTTCACCTTCCTTTCTATCCCCAGAATGGCGCCACCTCGGAAAAAGTTCCACCAATATTCGGAGGAAAATATGAAGCAAGCCATTGAAGCTGTGAGAAATGGGGCTCAAATTCGCGCAACTGCAAGAACATTTGGGGTTCCTCACTCGACTCTAATCAACAAATTGAAAGGACGTGTTCCTGAAGGTAGAAAGATGGGTCCAGCAACGGTCTTGACACCAGATGAAGAAAATTTACTGTGCAATTGGATTCTGGCCAATGCTAAGAAGGGATTTCCTGTAAAACGTAGTGTTGTCCTAGAAACCGTGCAAGAAATAGTAAGAGATGATAACCGTCCCTGCCCATTTACCTGGAAGAAAGTGGTTTTCCCTATTTATGAATAGACATAAAAATTTAACATTACGACACGCGGAAGCTATAAATTCAGGTCGAGCAGCTGTCACCAAAGAGAAAATCGAAGAATGGTTCAGAGAATTGGAAGACTTTTTGGTCGAACAAAACTGTCGTGATATTTTGGACGATCCAACCAGAATCTTCAATGCGGACGAGTCTAGCTTTCAAACATCTCCCAAAACCGGCCTTGTTCTTGGACCCAAGGGTTTCAAAAACTTCTATAATATAAACGTTGGCAAAGAGAAAGAAGCGTTAACTGTTCTCGTTAACTTTCGTGCTGACGGGAAATCAGTACCTCCCATGATTTTGTACCCATACGAACGAATACCCAGGGACATAGTACAAAACATGAATTCTGAATGGTGTGCTGGCAGATCACCCTCAGGTTGGATGACTGGTCAATCATTTTATGAATACATTGCCAATGTTTTCTTACCGTGGCTTCGATTACAGAATATAAAACTACCGATTTTGTTTCTGATTGACGGTCATAGATCACACATCACGTATAATGTGAGTAAATTATGCTCTGAAAATGGTATCCACCTGTTTGCCCTATTACCGAACACGACGCATCTACTGCAGCCAGCGGATGTGTCCGTATTTAAAGCCATTAAATCTGGATGGGCCAATCTCGTAGATGAGTGGAAAAGGAGAACAAATAACAGGAGCGTGACAAGAGTGTTGTTTGCACCTCTTCTCGAACAAGTGCTACAAGAAAATGCAACTCCCGAAATCGTCAGAAATGGGTTTAGAAAATGTGGACTGTATCCTTTTGATCCTCGGTCAGTAGATTTTACACGCTGTATGAATCATCCTTCTCGTTATAGCGAGACTACACCGGGAGCAGGTACAAAACCAACCGAGTTTAGAATTGAACATCTTTTGTACCTGGAATCCGTGATGAAGGGTGAGAGAGCGGCCGAATTCCGAGCTGCAGAATCTCGTGGTGAGTGGGATGGGGATGAAAGTGCCAAGGAACTGTTTGATGTTTGGTTAAAATTAAGAAAACGATGTGTGCCAGTAGCACCAACTGAGAACAGTGATCCAGACCAGTCTGATGTACATGACCAGCAAGATCTACAAGAGAATGTACAGCGTATGAATGATTTGGAAGAGACAGAAACTGTATCAACAAATGAACATCGTGTTGACGAGCCAAGTACTTCCGCAGGACAAACTAATGTTAAGAAAACAGCTGGGCCAGACACATTCTCTTCACCTCAACCTGGCAGTAGCAACCATGGCACCAGCCGAACAAAAATCGGTGAACGTTCAATAAATCCTGCTTTTGTCAATTCAATACTTTGGCCAACCGAATCACCGATAAAGAGAAAAAGATCCAGGACAAAGGAAAAACTTCCACATGCAGCAACTTCAAGAAGGTGGTTGGAGTATTGGCAAGACAAAGAAAAGACAAAAAGATCGAGAAAACAGAAGAGAAAAACTACAGATGATGACGACTGGACCTGTTTCACATGTAAAATAAGCTGGTACAGAGAAGACAAGCAAGGCATAAAGAAAACCTGGGTGTCTTGTGATCAGTGTGCTAGACAATTCCATGTTGCTTGTGTTCCCAAAAGGATCCGTGAACAGTTTGCGTTAGACGAGGTTTCGGATGACGAAGATATTCAATTTGTGTGTGACGAATGTTACGGGGTTACAGAGAGCTCTGATGAAGTGTCAGATGATTAAACAGTCCCGCGAAGAGCTTCTTTCGGAGCATTAAAGACTGCATGAGTATTTTCTTAGTGTGTGTATGTGTGTGTGCTTATTTTATTATTTTTTTAATATTATTAATTAGACCAGGCCTATATATTAATTTCTATATAATTCTCTGTCGGATCCCGCAAACTTGTTGGAACAGTGAAAGACTGCAAGAAGTTTCTTACGAACGATCAAACCAAAACAGTTTCTTTTGTTTGAAAAATTGTTTTATAGTAAAACATTTATATGTTATGGCACTTTTGAAATTCAGGGAGACGAAGTTAGTAGGCCTAAAGAAAGGCAAACCGTTCAGGTGGCAATCAACCTAACTTAACGTTTAAGAAGTATTCTTCTGGTTTGTGTATTATGACTTTATTAAACATGCAAGCGAGATTAATGGCAAGTTTCGGCGGAAACAAGGAAGAGAACGTCAGAGCTAAGCCAAATGTTTGGTGCTAATCGTTTTAAGGAACGTACACTGTAATGTACACAAACCTCAAAAAAAGCATATCCACCCTTATTTTGTGTATCCCTTAAGATTAGACAACCAGCCAAACTTAGACTATTAAAGGTTTGGGCATTACAAAGATGTAGAAGCCAACTTTGTAATCTGAAATCTTCGAACCATCCATGTATAGGTGCTTGTCTAATGTTAAGAGATGTGCAGAATGAAGGTGGATATGCTCTTTTGGAGGCGTAAGATTAGTGTCCGTGGTAAGATTAGTTATTGGTTTAATATCGCACGGTTACGATTCGAGGCTAAAAGTGACGATTACAGTAACACAGAAGAAGTGGCGTTAGTTCAGTCGATAGAGCGTTGATTTTTGGTGCAAAAGGGCTTTTGTTCGATTCCAGAACAGACCAAGTATTTCTCGTGGTAGACATGTAGCTACCGCGTGCGTTTGTTTTCAACGAGATAACCGTTTCCTCCCGCTTTCTCATACCACCCAAATAAACTATTCCATCAACATTTATCATTTCTGTCGTCGCGTTTAGCCTGAAAACAACCGTGAGACAAATCCATTGTCAGGTCATGTCCCATGCACGTTTGTTCGTACCATTTAAATACAATATTGCCTAAGTTCCATATTTTTAATCAGTGCATAGAACTCTGAAGACTTATTTATGCAACGAAATCTGTTTTTAACTTACAAGAACCTTGGACTCTTAAAGTGCATGGTTATCCGTACATGGTTAATAAATAGCCTCCTATACTTAAACTAACATAGGTACACCTCAATAGCCTAGATAATATTAAGGTTTAAATCAGTTGTGTTTAATTACGAATTGGGTTTAACAAATATTTAAGTTTATAAGGAGAAAAATAAATATTTTTTCGTACTATTAAGTAACTATTTGATGTTGGTCAATTACTGGTACTCATATGGTCAATAAATGGAAACCATTGGTCAACTACTGGTGATAATTTATTTTTTACTATATAATGACCTCTTACATGTGTTTGGTAAATATGCAACTAATTTTTTTAGTTTTCAAGCATTGTGGAGAACCTCCTGAAGCATTAGATAAAAAAGATTCGTATAAGAATGTGATGAGACATGCTCAAAAATGTCTCATTAGTGGTCAACTGCACTAATTGGTCCATTATTGGTACAGTAACCCTAGATTAGTAGCTAGGTTGCATCCTTTGTGTACCAAAGTTTAATATTTAATTCATATAGCATTGCAGAGTGAGCGTCAGCGAGGGTTAGAGCCCCACAGGGCACGCTGTTTTCTGTCTTTATCACATCTAAGTAGGATGGGGGACCTGTGTTCTAGAACCTTGCCACCTGCCTGGACTAAATAATATTCCATGTTTTACGATTTTCGTTGAGGTTAGGTAATGCCATGACGGGGATCAAATGTTTATCTGAAGATAAGTCCGCCCTAATTGAAAATACCTAACCTCAAGTAATATTACAGAACTTAGCGAAGAACTTTTTTTCTTCGATTCGAAAAAGGAGATTGGCTTCTTTCAGCTAAACATTGGCCAAGTTTCGGCATTATTGCTGTATCGATGGACGAGACGAAAATCGAAAAAAAGGGATTATTTAGTTTCTCCTCCAAAATACTAGGTTGTACAAAATACTAGGTATTACATTTGGTAGTGATTATTGTTCGAAATAGAGTGTGGACATATGGTACAAAAACTAGTGCATAGAACACGAACTAACTTGAGCTAAAAAGCACGAATTCGAGTCAGAGCAGGAGCTCAGCAGGGGATTCGGAGCGGTAACAAGAGGGTACGTCCGTAGGGAGCAGGCGCGTCAGCTTCGGTGGGTATACGCATAAGCGAGGATAGTGAAAAGATACTTTAAATTAGTCGTAAAATTCATGGTTTATGTGTTGCACAGCTTTGGGGGCGATGTTAGATGCCATCCAAAATAGTACCAGTACCAAATGTACTAAATTAGTATAGATAAGATTGGGTTTGATTAAACGTTCCTTTTCTTTTCTATAGTTTCGATTAGTTTCTACCCTTATGACAGACTGTTGCCTGTTTTGTAGACCATGGCTTTCACACAATTTCAGCAACTGATAGTCCTTATTTTTGTAAAACTCAAACACGATGTGTGACAATCTTGTCATTTACGCACCATTTTCACACTTGTCTTTCCCATAAATCATTCAAATGTACCTCTCCGCCAAATAGACCCTTTCACCTCTACATATAGTGCCGCTTACAGTATCATTTTGTGACGTATAATATTTACGATGGCTGACTCAACCGAAATTGTAGAATTGTTGACAATATCAAAAACAACTTGTAACAAGAAGTATTTTCTTAACTTCATCTACTTCCCTCACCTACACATTTTATATTGCGCAAAATTAACACCTTTAAACTGTTAAGTGTTGCAATTTATGCAAAATTGACAAATAACAAAAGTTGAATCCTTACCTTGAAGAATATAGCTCCGAAACTGCTACTAAGAGTTCGTGACCTTTTTTTTTTTTTTCTTTCTTTCTTTTTGTGTTTGTTTCTTGAGTAAATATTGCAGCAAATATCCACTATTACTGCCTGAAAAAGTGTTTGTTAAGAGAGAAATTGCATTATTGGGCGCATATTCACTTTAAGAGGGCTGGAAATAAATACAGCATGTGAATATACCATGAAAAGTACAGTGCATACAACACGAACCAACTTGTGCTAGATGACAATTAAAAAGCATGAATACTATCTAACCAAGTCACGACAGCAAGCATCGGAGCGAGTCTCTTTATTTTTTTTATCCCTACTTAGTCTTATTGTTTGGATTGTGGCCAATGTACTAGAAAATGACATAAATACAAAGTAATAAATATAGTCAGTATGTGTGTGGGAGGGTAGAGGGGTTTCTCTCTCTTTAGAAGGAGGTTGCCAGGGGAACCCTTTTGTGTTTATCTTACCTTTTTTGATAACTACAAGGGAATTCACAACAAGTTACTACCTCTCTTTATTTAACAGAGTTCCCATCTACCTGGTAAACCGGAAAAGTGAGGAAATTCAAAGTGATACAATTTGATCATAGTCATAGAAACCTTTAAAAACCTCGAAAAGTAAAAGAATGTTAAGTATGGATTCAAATCAAGCTTCTAAACTTTTATTTTTCTACAGCATACTTTGTTTGTTTGTTTGTTTGTTTGTTTAACATTCCAACTTAAAAATAATGTTTCGGCTTAAAGACTATATAAATTTTCATACAGAATTAACCCGTAGCAAGAGGAAAATATAGATGGCTTTTTACATTATATGTACAATCGGAAATTATAAATCATGATCTGGAAATGGGAATTCGTATTTGCAAAATAAGTGGGAATCCTAATTTAATTAGTTGTAAATTCAGGTAATATAAGAACTAGATATGCCTTTCGGAACGTCGCAGTGTAAATTCGATCATGGTCTCATTGTAGCCTTCGATTTGAGATTTTTCTCTCTAAGGTGATGTATTGCGTAAGTTTCAATTAACTGATTTATACGAGCAAATAAAATCCATATATCCGGTCTTCAAAGTAAACAAATGAAGTACACCTCTTGAGTCTCCGTGACTATACAATGACACACGAGTGTCAAATATAAGTACAGTCAGGGACAAAAACGTCGGATACTCCTCTATGTTATACGGGGAGTGCTCGATTTTTTGTCCCTGACTGTACATGTATATATTACCTCAATGTTACGAAATAACAACATCCACTTGATGATATAGGGTAACAGAAGTGAGGAAATCACTTCACTTTTAGAATATTTTGTTTTTTGTTTGAATGTTTTAAACATATAATTTTCGCACGTTTTTAAACAATTGAACAGTGTATTCTAAAAGATTAGTAAGGGGGCTTACGATACAATTAGCTTTTTGCCACCCTTAAAGTGGCGGATCTATTCGATGTATGCGAGATCGATACCATCAAGACTTCCCTGTTAGGACATTTCTAGTCCTTATATTACCTCAATGGAGTTGTAACAGGTAGGAACATTCCTTTTGTTGGCATACGTTCTGTTACCTTCTTTTGATTTACGTTTCGTGCACATTATCTTATATATATATATATATATATATATATATATATATATATATATATATATATATATATATATATATAAACTCACAATCATACAATCATACATGTACATTTAACCTGTATGAGGTTGAATCCTATGATGTTCAGTCCAGATTTTATATTTTAATGCTTATTGAAGTATAACCCATGTTTTTGTGATGAATTGTTGTTTTTACGTTAGAGAAATTCCAGAACGGATGCTAATAGATGCTATAATAATTTATGTGTCGTGAAGTAAACAGTGTAAAATACCATGGGGAAGTGTAAATTCAGGAATAATTGGATTCACAAGAAAGAGAGCAATGGTTACCGCATATCCCCATCCGGGACTAGAAATAAAATATTTGTTCTGATGAAGACTTTACAGCTGAGTTATCCCTCAGCTTTCTTTATATACGGTATGTTCGAAAATTAAAAATGTCTTTAATCATTTGTGAAGATTGGAAAATAGATAAATATATTTTTTTATTTCTGGTCTTAACCGGCATCATGGTAGAGGTAAATCACTATAAAAAATGTTACATTTTCTAACTTATGACTGAAAGTTGAATTGTGAAGTCCCTTATTAGAGGCGGGTTGGTCTACAAAGTCTCCTTTTTAGTTTTATTTAGTCTACGAAGTCTCCTTTTGTGCTTCATTTGGTCTACAAAGTAGCTATTTTCAATGCCATTAGACGCTCCGATGCCTGCGACAGGAACATAGCAGGGTTGTGCTTCCGTAGGGAGCAGGAATGTTTGTGATGGTAGCCTAGGTGTAATCATAAATGAGGATAGTGAGGAAAAAATTTCATCTGACATAATCACATGTCTTGAGTTGCAATCTAAAGATGGATTTTCGAAATCAAAATATTTGTCCCACTTCAGGCACATCATACTGCATCTATAAAGTAAACCTTAACTACATTTAGTTAAAAGTGCAACTGCATAGCAAGTCTTGGTATCATTACATAACTAGTGGATGTAAAGAAGTGTACACAGGTTTTGTTATTGTTTATTCAGTACATTAAAGTATTAGAAATACCACCAGATTTCTCATAATATCAGTTATACATATAGCATACTTCTAATATCCACAAGTATTAATAATTTTACACATAAACTAATGAGTAACTAGAAATAAGCAACAAAGTATCCGAAGTGATCAGGCATTTTGTATTAGTGATTTGCATATCAGTACTTTTACCGAGTAGCAAAATTTCAACTCAGTTTCTTAGAGTAGTTGGTTAGCGTGTAAGAGTTCAATTTGCTTTAACGATGATGGTAAGTTCAAAAATCTGCAGAGAGAGAGATGAGTGAGTTTCTACTATTTCGTTAAAACAACACGCTTTTTAATATTTTTAACTTCATTCTATTTTTGAATATTTACAAATAACTCAGAATTATAGGGTCATGAGGGTAATTATGAGACACTGCCGATGGAAGGTAATTATGAGACACCCCTCACTGATCTTCAACGACAATAGAATAAGTGCAAATTAAGAGCACAGGCATTTAGTAACATCCTTCATAATGCTCTGTCTACATTTTTGTTTCAGTTTACAAAAGTTTGGATGTATCATTTTTTTTAACAAACTCACTCAAAAGAAAAAAAAAAAGTCTTTTGAAATTCGAAATCGTATCATTAACTTTTATATCTATTCGTGCAGTAATATCACTATTGTGAAACCAATCGGTGTTGGTGGAAACCTGTAGACCTACATTATTTTGTTAAAAATAGCCAAGGTTGCATATCAATATACTAAAACGAAGAAATAGAAGTAGCCTAAGTTGTTTTCTAGTGAACAGCCTAGAACTTGGTCTAAATTTGTTTCATAAGCCTGTTTTTTAACCTGAAACTATCTAATGTAGTCTATAGGCCTATTATAATCAAGTCATAAAAATGTTAGAATTACATCAGTAGCTATTTCCACTTTCTTTGTTAGTTATTTTCTTGTAACTCAGCCAAATATTTGTATGTCTTTATGTAATAAACACAAAATGGCGAAGACTTCTTTGTCTCACTATTGGACTCCTTCATACCTCAACATCACATATAGGAAACTGGGGACAACAGGCGTCTCATAATTATCCACCCGGTGTCTCATAATTATCCTTTTGGAGGGAAATTATGAGACAGCACAAATTTGACATTTACTCATCAACTTATGAGATGACAGGAAATTTCTCGCAGCAAGTTGTTACTCTATTGACACCATAAACTGCTGCCTAAGTTAACTTCTTTTAAAACTAATGTAAACTGAGTAACGTGGCAAAGTTGTGAAATTTGTCTCATAATTACCCTCAGTGACTCCATCTTTTAAGATGTTAAAATTATCAGGAATTTTATAACGATAGGAAATTCCATTTCTAGTCTTTGTCATAACTTGAAAGGCAAACTTTAAAACTTCAGTTTTAAACATATGACCAACTTTCATGGAAAGTCACTGGGATAACATTTAGTATTTCTCCCAAATCCATCGACGGCTCCGGAGCCGGTGCCGGGCCCCCCTGATGTGGTCCTGAGCTGACTCGTTAGATAGCATTTGTGCTTTTAGTGGCAACCTAGCATAAGTAGGTTCGTGCTTTATGCACTGTAGTTTTTGTGTCCACACCATACTTAACCACAGTTACAAATAACGAACCGTAATCACTACCAAGCGAGCCACAATCACTACAAGTGATTTGGGGGAGGAACTAAATAATACCCAATTACTGTAACATAAAATTTACCTCAAATAGTCATTGTACATAATATGTAGAAAATAAAGAGAAATATTGAATGTAAATTATTAGTTATCGATTAAAAGTATAGTAGGGCAATTATCAACTCGAGTAGAAAGTTAACTCTTTGCTTCAGAAAAGTAATAAACATTTTACGAAAAAAATGTGGTCACATTTACTTTACAAATATGTTAATGTTTAGCGTCACTGATCTTTGCAATCGGGAGTCCGCAGTTTCGAATTTCAATACCAAGCATCCTGACTTTCTGTTCCACCAGATGAATGCTGGCATACCTTTAACGCATAAGCCTTGGTAACCTTTCTTTAGAAGTTTGTTCTTTTGTGTTAATGTTTCAGTGTAAAATGGCTTTTTCACTTCATCTGAAATCTTTGTAATGTAACAAAGAAAATACACTTTATGAATAAAACAATAACCGTGGCTTGAAAGCTGATTGGTTACGACACTGAAGTTATAAAGTTCTATTACAAGCCTTTGTACAGATGTATGAAAAGAGCAGTTGAAAGTTATTTATTCTAAGTAAATGTGAATACTAAATTTTATATTTAGGTAAACTATTAATTTTCATGTTTTTTCCGCTAGTCTAGTGGCAAGCACCTCCGTTTTTCTGCATGACTTTGTGCGCGTTCATTGGTCCTGGGTTCGATTCCAGGTGGAAAAACACATTTTTTTCCCTCTTCAATTAATTATTCATCTCCTTTAGTCTAAAGGGCATAATCTTGAGACGTTAAACTAAAACATTTCATTTCATTTTTCGTTCAATAATTTCCAGTTATGTCATAATCTCAATCGTGAAGTTGTTGCGATCGGGTCGGCGTTGTTGCTTTCTTTGTGCCAGTAAGGTGTTATCTGTGTGACACCTTCTAACCAGTTCTAGGTTTTGTGTCGTGTCTTTGTCTTCTGAAGCTTAATTAGTACCGGTACTATAACTTAAGAAGAGACGGCCACATCTTTTTCGGAAAATGAATCTTTCGTAAAACAAAAACTGAATTAAATTTCAGTTGTTAAGTCTTCCACACTCTTGTAAGTGTAGGAAGTCTTACGAAACGGTTATCTTCGTGTCTGTCTGTCTATCTGTCCCTTCACCTTTCTACAGACATCAGAGCGAAAGCGGTAAGAAATAGCTAGAAGATACCACAAAGCATAACCGATAATATTTAACAATATGCAAAGTATATATATATATGAATAGAAATCGTTTCCACCCCTGTGCCTGTAGTAAAACCGGAAGTTTTACTACGAGGAATCAAACCCTTTCCGGATTCAAAATCGATCTTGATGTTGACATCTTGATATTATTTCTGATTCAGCCTGGAGGTGACAGAAATCAATCACTTCAGATTTTAACACTGATCGCCATAGAACAAAAAATTTCAGACCACCTCTCGAGGTTGTTAAGACAGCGAGTATTTGCTGGCGTAATTTGATGCCAGCAATATATTGGCAGGTGATGACGAGGTGACGTTATCATTAAACTACCGCCACTAACAACACGAGGGGCTTCAGCAGGGTTGTTCGATAATGCAATGACTGGGATTTTCGGTTCATGACTCTTAGGCTGAAAGAGCTCAGTTTGGGTGGAAACGTCAATGTCTGGGGTGCCACAGATTTACGAGAAAAAGTAGCAACAAGAGGCAGATTGAACAGGAATCGAAGTTGGGTTTTATTAAGCGATTATATATATAAGGCGACGTTTAGATCGACAGCATAAATCTTTTCGATAACTGTAAGTTCTCGAATACGCTGTCCACTTCGATAGGTGGAACAGTCTAGACCAAGCGGAATGATCACCATTTCAGTTTGCACAAGATAACTTAATACCTGTGCTAGGCTCAGCACCATACCTTCCCTGGATACAATTAGCACAAGTAATATCCAGCCTTTACAAATTCAGGGACTTAAGGCATACTGAAAATAAGAATCAGAGATTGAGCTCAAGTTGACTTCTTTGTTTTAATTGGATTTACTTATACGACAAGGTCGATGCCCTAATACTATTGTTAGTATGTTTTTTTTTTTTTCTTTCTTTTCAAAAATACGTTAGTTCGTATTAAATGCACCAGTTTATATAAATTTAAAAATTCACTCATGTTGAAGCACAAAACCTGTGAAGATCTTACTGCATAATATGATTAAAATCCCTGTGGTCCTTGAAAATGAATACTCGCTAAAAATATCGGACATTTTAGAAATTACCACATCCTACCAGGAATACAAAAGTATTTACTATTTTTATCTTGTAAGATGTATCCCATGCGTCCTATTAGTAAATGGGACATATTGTTATCTCCCAGCCATTGTTAAGTACACAATATAGCAAAGTTTGCGGGGATAGAATTAAATATGTCCACCACTTCGATGGTAGCTTAACAATGGCTGGGAGAAATGGTATTTCGCATTTACCAGAGAGATCAAATCAGGGATATCTGTAATTTTCTTAATTGTATACTTGAAACTATCTGTTGTGGCTTTTATGTAGCAGCAGGTTCCTATTACGTGCATTGAGGAAGAGGTGAAAGAGGTGAACAGTACCACGAAATCGTTGGCAGATGTGTTGTGTTGTAGACTTTTTAACCATGAGAATGTTTATTTACTGTTATTCTGTAATTATGTATTTACGCCTGTTGAATGTTTGTTTCTAGGACATGTTCCTTAAATTATTTCTATCATTTTCTTATAGTTCAAGATATAGATATGATAATAGTTTTCTTAGTATTGTTTTATAAAATTAATTATACATTATTTTGTTATTTATTTCAGTCCACGTATTGCACAACAATTTTGCAGCATGCAGAAAATATGAAAAGGACAGTGAATGTAATTAACTTAGATCCAGCAGCTGAATATTTCGATTACCAGCCAATGGCTGACATCCGAGAATTAATTCATTTAGACGATGCAATGGAAGATGAAGACCTGAGATTTGGTCCAAATGGCGGACTCGTATTTTGCATGGAGTAAGTAATGTTAATTAGTTGCACTTTCATATTTCGCAAGTCTGCTGCATTAATTGTGTACGGAACGACTTTGGCATTTTTCACGTGTGTTTACCCAACTTAATAATTTTAAATTTTGATAAGATAAGCTATTGAGTGAAATTGGTGATAATTCCGCGACAATTATATGGCTTTATTATTAAGTATTTCTGGGAATTTACGTTGTGTTTACTTTTTTTGTGTTTTCCCTTCTAGGATCTTTAGAAGTACATTAGACTTTCGGCGGCTGTGGAGCTCGCTAAACATGAAATAAATTCCCAGAAAAAGAGTTGTTTTATTTAGTAAAGAAAAGAGAAAGATAGCTAGTAATTATTGAATATTCTCTTTTATTTATGCGTCTAAATATTTAATGTACTATGAACTGTACTGTTTCGGGTTCCCTGACACCTTCCTCAGCAGATTTGGGCAGCTCACGTACAACTCATCACACTTCTTAGAATTATATCGTACATTGTTCCATCTGCACGGTAAATGATGAGATAAGGAAACTTGTCAATATGATATTGTGACTCTTTATTCTAGAATTATTTTCTTTTGAAGTCTTATTTCGGTCAAAAACTCATACAGAATATTTTTATGAAGACTTACAATTTTTTGCTAGTTTGTAGAAGTTCTGCCTACTTTTAACATGCACTTGTTGAAGATGCTGTTATATTTCCCGAGGATTTCCAAACATAAATGTTTACATGGTGTAAATACTTAGCCAAATTATTACGAAGTAGCACTATAACTGTGATTCACTGGATTTGACTCTGCGGCATGTAACAAAAGAAATGATATAGAGACTAGTGAATGCAAGAAACACATCATGTGAACTGATAACTAACATATAGGTAGTGTTAAGTTTTTGGCGCATTATGATTCTCTAATTATATGCACGAAATTTGTTCTTACAACAAGTCACACGACAGTAATTCACTAGTAGCAATCTGTTAATGTTCTACATATTATATATTCTATTAAACTTGTTTGCCTTGTTGCTTTTGGCAATATTTTTCAGGTGACAAATCTGCAACTAACGACAGATCTGTCATTTAAATTCTGACAGAACCCAAAACTTCTTTACACCGTTCTGTTTGTCTTCCTTAAACGTAATATGATGTAAAAAATTTTAATCACATTGTTGTGTACCTGAATAGACTTAATATACCGGTAACTTGAAAGTTTGCAATGGACACACATAACCATCTATCACTATGTTGTCATCATCTCTTTGAAGATGATATTAATGTTGTTATATTACGATTCTGCAAGATTTTCTATGCACTTTTGATTTTTATTGAATGTTATTTTTGGTGTAAAATAATATATATACAATTTTTTAAGATCGTTGTTTGTACATTAATTTTTTAAATCAGAAAGTTTCATTGGTTACCTAATTGGACCTTCCTCCGATGTTCTCCTTCCTGGCGTGAAGAGGACTTACTCAAGAAATTTGATGATACTATAAGGACAGGATTGGAATCTATCCTCAACTGCACCCTAAGCAATGAATCATGGTTACAAGCATCATTACCAGTCCGAAATGGAGGTCTCGGAATCCGTCGAGCCACAGATGTTGCTAAGCCGTCATTTCTTGCTTTTTATTGCTCAAGTCAATTAATTGGAACTCTGCTACACAGAGAGGTCAAATTGGACACCGATTCAGAGGTACAAAACTGCATCGACAATTGGTCTATTAATTTAATGAGGTCTGCTCCTCCGGCTAACGAGAAAAGAAATCTTCAATCAGCCTGGGACGAACCCATAGTAAAACATCATATATCCTCATTAATACAATCAACTCACAAGATCGAAGACAAGGCCAGATTCCTCGCTGTTTCGTCCCCGGAAAACGGTGCATGGCTTCAAACTCTACTGTCATCTTCTGTAGGTCTACATCTCAGCAACGAAAGTTTTCGCATAGCTACAGCTCTGCGGTTAGGAGCACATATTTACGAACCACACTGTTGTTGTGCTTGTAATGCTCTCGTCGATAAGAGAGGCTTACATGGCTTATTATGCAAGAGCAGCGCAGGTAGACAATCACGGCACTCAAGTGTGAACGATATCATTTTGAGAGCTCTCACATCTGCAGGTGTCCCATCAGTACGAGAACCAAACGGATGCAGTCGCTCAGACGGAAAAAGACTAGATGGAATGACTTTAGTGCCCTGGTAAAAAGGGAAAGCTCTTGTTTGGGACTTCACCTGCACAAATACTTATGCTCCCTCCAATCTTCCACATTCATCATCACGCGCAGGTCTCGTACCTACTCGTAAGGGGACCGATAAGAGGAATAAATATATTAATCTCGTTGATAGATATTGGTTTGTTCCAATTGCCATCGAGTCAAGTGGTACTTGGGATCAAGAGGGAACTAATTTTATCAAGGAAATCGGCCATCGTATTTCACTTATACCGGGAGATAAACGATCTAAATCTTTCCTTATTCAACGGATCAGTGTCGCAGTTCAACGTGGGAACATGTCAGCCATTTTGGGTACGTTACCCACAGGTAAAGAATTAGAGGAGATCTTTCTCATATAAGGAAAAAAAATAACGACTTGGTTTCTGAGTACCAACGACGGAAAGATATTTTAAACAATATGCACTTAAGAATTTATCTCATCATAACTGTCATTGTCATTGAAAGATACGTTTTCATTTTCACGTTTATTATCCCAATTTGATTCTAATGTGTATCTTTCTTTTACTATAATTTCTTGTTCTTTTAGCATTTCTTATTTTGCCACAATTTCGTCTTATTTTGATAGTATTTGTTTTTCTATTAATTCTGTTAAGAGCTTATGATCATTATGAATTAGTTTAAGTTGATCGTATGTGTAAATTATAACAATACCATATTATTAAATATTAAAGATTTAAAATTATATAACAAGCAACAATTAAAATTTTAAATAAACAAGAGTATTTAAATTGGACTTTAGATTTAATTTTAGGTATTTCTTTCTGTTGTAATATGATTCGAATATGGATCTTCTACTATGAAAAATGTTATACATAAAATCATTATGTCTTTAATGAAATGCTTAGACTCACACAAATGTAGTCGTAGTTTGATTCCGCTAGTAAAGCTGATATGCTGAATTATTATCTTTAGTGTTTCGCTCTTCATCTCTGTTAAGTGAGGTAATTGTATATGCCCCTAAGACAAAGTTTCTCCCTATATTTGATTTGACCCTATAGGAATATGCAAATTTGTATTTGTATGGAAGTTGAATACGTATGATTTTCTGTAGATGTTAGTAGTGAATTTGTTACTGTCATGTGTAAGAAGTTTGTTATTATTTTCTTCTAACTCAGATGTGAACTCAGTTTTAAGATGGAAATTATTTACTTCAGTGAGCAGTGAGCATGTGCATATCGTTTTTTTTTTTTTTTTTTTTTTTTTAATGGAAAAAAATGGAAAATGTGTTATTGGTTACGTAAAAGTTTTGTGTCTCATGTTGACTTTATAAAGTTGATCATCTTATATCGAAATAAAATGTCTTTGTTTTCTTCCAGATACCTGCTTCAAAATCTGGATTGGCTTGAAGAACAACTGGGTGATGATGATGATGATTACACTATCTTTGATTGCCCTGGTCAGATTGAATTGTATACACATATGACCGTAATGAAACAGTTGGTGGACGCATTGCAACAATGGAACTTTAGAGTGTGTGGTGTTTTTTTGATAGATTCACAATTTATGGTGGACAGTTCCAAGTTTTTATCGGGTACGATGGCAGCATTAAGTGTAATGGTGAATCTGGAGATTCCTCACGTAAATGTACTTAGTAAAATAGACTTGTTGAGCAAGTCGGCTAAAAAACAGTTGGACAAGTAAGTGCAATATTTCATGTGTTCAAAGAAACGAAATAAGTCACTTTGTAAGTAATCATTTTATCGTCAGAATATAAAATGAAGAAGAAAAAAGCATGTGAATATATGAAATGGCCAAGTAGTCATATGTACCTGTGTGTTTACGACGGAAGTGTTTGGTTAGATCGTTTTCTGACTATACAGTGTCCAGCGAAAGGTTAAGAGTCAAAATAAACAAACCTATTCACCGAACAAAATATCCGTCCTGACGCGCGCACTTGACTCTCAGTATCAAAAACTACGAATTCATAGAGAGGAAAATTGGCATTGAAAATAACGACCTAGAGGAAGTCGTGTAAAAGTATTAGCAAGTCAATTTCACAATATCAGCAATTGTCAGTTTGCTGTACTTTTGTAAAAATTTGCTTTTAAAATTATAATTTTTTCTCCAGTTAAAGGATTTCCTTTCTTATGTTTAGCACGAAGTGAAGACTCCATTATGACTTGAATATTTTATCAAGGTTCCCAACTTAATATATGCCAAAAGTTTAGAAGCGTTAACACTTTTTAAGCTTGATTACTCTATGCCCAGGATGCGCAATCTCCTGGGAGAATGGGAATAAACACCTCTCATTTAATATATTTGGAATAAAATTCCACCACAATTATGTTACTGAGAGTGCATAAAGTGACACTATTGTGGAAAGCTTGCAGATTAATTAAGAGTAATACATATTTGATTAACACTATTGTATTTCATCTCTCCATATAATTCTGTACTATGCACTACTCTCTGTACCATTTGTTAGCGGTGTTCCTAATTCCACATAGTTTAATAATCATACGTGTTCAAATATGTCATCGCATTCCAGTGGGAAGAGTTTTTTTTTCTTTTTTCGCTCTTGTCTTCCCGTTCAAATATGTCATCGCATTCCAGTGGGAAGTTTTTTTTTCTTCTTTCGCTCTTGTCTTCCCCCACTTCCACTTCGACTGTGATGATTTCGCAGTCTGTCATGTCCCTTCCCTGTTTTCTTCTATCAGTGTAATTTTTGCCTCTACGTTATCACCGAATTTTCGTTTTTCATATAAAAAATATCGCGCACCCATGCTTTTACATATTCCTGTAACATTTGCTCTGTTAATTCATATTTAAACATCTTAAACTGAACATTAACAAGGAAAGTCCCAAATTTTTGCTGGTTAACTTGAAGTTTATTTTTCCATTTGCCCTCGAGCCTTCAAATGCAAGCAGTGAAGTAAAAACATATTCCTTTTCCCGGTGATAGAGTGACAGAACACATGAGAATTTGCTTCTAGAGGTACAGAGTTATCGACCATAATGGTAACTTCGGGGAACTTGCTTTTTTCTATTTTTACTTCGTTCAAGAAAAGGGTTTAGATAAGACATTGTAAAGCGAGAACAGAAGAATGAATCGTAATGATCAGCTTGGACATAACTGCAAACTGCGGGCAGATATTTACATGATCCAGCATTTCAAACAGCCATATTAGCTACTTTTCAAGTCATAATATATTTTCCACCTCATACATGTTTCAAATCTATCGTGATATAGGAAAATTTGGTAGCTCTGACTCGTATGCAACCTTTTTCCGCATTTACCATAGACAAAATTGGTTTAAATTTATTTAGGGTTGAGTTGAGTTTGAGTTTAACGTCCCTTTTCAGCAGCGAGGCTATATGAGACGTGGATCTACTGATTAACGTGGAATCCGAACCACATGAGCTCCCGCCAGGAATCGAACCCGGGTCTCCTGTGCCAAAAGCGCGTACGCTAACCGTAAATTCATTTAGATGTTTCTGTTCGAATGTAGTTGTGTTATATCGAATAATTGTAACGTCACGGACGCCTTATACATTACGGTGGGTTGAAGAAATCGAATCGCAATAGCACGTAAAAATTGCAACTAGATTTACGTAATGAATTGGCAAATGTTGAAGAAATTCAGATAGTATCTTCTACCGCCACATGGGGGCCAAAGTTTGGAGAAAAGGAAGAAATTATTACAATGTAATAATTTAAAAATATATTGAAAATTTCTTCCCCAGTAAATAGCAAAAATATCTTTATAGTACAATTACCTATAAAAACATTCATGTCAATCATTTGGTAACTTTTAGTGATGCATTGTGTTCAAAGATGTGAATAATAATTGTATTATGCAGGTAGGGGATGCCAGTTCTGTAGCTCAATACCTTCAAGGGAATGATCGAGAAAATATCTGACAAACCTAGTTCTAGCACTTACAGCTTAAACTAGTATTTAATTGATTAGAGTGCAAAGTGAAGCACATGTCATAGAAAACAAAACAAGAGACAAGGGTGGAAGATAAAAGAGGAAGAACAAAAGGGAATAGCTTTGCGGAAAGATATCAAGTACACTGTATGAGTTGACTTCTTTTGACGCTCTTGGTACTGGTCGTGGATCTGGAGACATGAATGGCCTTTGCTGGACTCTTGCATTTGTCAGTTTAAACCTGCATTGAGATCATAGTTCTGGCGCAACATGGATCTATCTCTCTCTCTCGGAGCGATGTTTGGGAACGGTAATCTGATCTATTTAGTCAGTTTTCGGTTTAGGATCTTCAGTTTTCTGCCAAGATGAACCTGGTAACAATTCTTGGCACTGCTCTCAAGTCTCTGTCTCGGCTTCCCAAACTCTGTCTCTCTGTCTTGATTACCAGTCTCTCTGATCCCGGAACCAACGTTGGCGATGGTTAATTATTAATCCAGATATTCAACGAAATGCTGAGTATTGCAGTAGGTCACTTGTGCAAGAAGGCAGGACGCGCGCTCTCACCTGTAGGATATTGGGTAAAAAGAAACTCATCTATTGTTTATTACAATTAGTTATATAATTTGTTATGAGCTGTTCGACTGACGGCTGGCAGGGTATGTTAAAAGTAGAAGACATGATAGCTTGATGATCCAGAGGTTTCATCGTTCACAGCATTAACAGTGAACTATTAGCACCTTTTTAGTATTTCAACATATTGCTTAAGAAGTACTATTCTTACAATTACATTTGTCCAGGAGTAGGCCATTCTTTGAAGAACCAAGTCAAGTTAAGACAAGTACACTACATGTGCCAGCTAATGTCTTACCCTCTTGCACGAGTGACCTACCGTAATGCTCAGCATTTCGTTGGGTTTCCGGACCAATAAAATCTCGTGATCACTATTGGTTTGGGGTCATAGAAAATGGTGATCAAGAGAGGCAGTTTGAGAAGCTAAAAGAGGAGTCCGAGATCCGAGAACGGTACCAAAAGAGTTGATACCAGGCTTGTCATCCAGAAGTAGATTTAGAAATGTGAAAGTGGAAAAGTTCTGAACCGAGAGCGACTAACCAGACCAGACTACCGTTCCCAAGCGCAGAAAACCTGGATTTGATTCCCAGTTGGAGCTTATCTGGCTCGGATTCCATACTAAGCTGTAGGTGCACGTCTCATATAGCCTTGCTGCAGAAATTACGTTGTGCCTATTTCTTCGGATTTTCCCCAAACTTTGGCCCCTATGTGGCAACAAAAGATATGAACTGATTTTGTTCAAATTTTGTCAATTCATTACATAAACCAAGTTAAAATTTTTGCATGCTATTACGGTTCTATTCTCTTATTTTCGAGTTTTCTACCTTATTACACAATTCGAAAGAGTTTTTTTCCTTTTGGAACTCTCATATTTTATTTGAAGTATTTCTAACAGACGCATGACGTAACGCATCAGTTAGCCAACAGTTGAGAGACCAATAGAAGGAGCCAATCCCATGTTTTTTTTTTATCTGTTCTCTGTTTTTCGCTAGACAAATAATAGATATCTGGAGGTGAGAAAATACAGTGCATTTCGTTGTATAAAACCTTTTTTCAATCATAAATTTTAGTTCTAGCAAACAACTGCTTGTATTGACAGCATATTAAATACAGTACGTGCCGTTTGCTAGGGAAGTGACGTTTTGTCCTATTATCCGGCTGATCTAATTGATAAGTGGTTCCATTAAGCAGAATCTTTCTTGAAAGAGGTTTATTTTTACCCCTCAGAAATTACTGTGAAAAATTTAGTAGATTTAACTTTGTAATGTTGCACATAGAAGATATTCTTAATAAAATTAATGTTTATATATATATATATATATATATACAATTACTGAATTTTCGGTAGTTTGGCAGCTTCCTTCCGTAAAGGATAAAAGATAACAAATTTTCGGCACATTTTTATTTAGTTCAACAATCCCTAACCCAGAGTCGAATTTAGCCCAGGGCCGGGTGGCCTAGACCCCTAGTCAATTTTTTGAGCGACAAAAAAAAAAAAAAAAAAAAAAAATTGAAGCTGTTTCTTATATATTTTTGAAAGTTTATAGTAAACTCATGATATAATTTCATAGTTGGGATCTGGTTATCTCCCCCCCCCCCTTAGTTTTTATCTTCTCGATCCGCCTTTGCCGTAACTTTTTTTATGTGCCCTGGGATTTTCAAAACGACATAATGTCGCTTTAGTTACTCGTTAACTTTAACAGAGATAAAATCTGATACGTTTTTGTTAAATTGAACAACCACTGTCTTTTCTCTGTGCCTTGGGATTCATTGAATTTCATTCAGTGATCGTACAATCAATATTAAGTATAACTTGATGAACAATTACTAAATCATGATAATTTTGTTTGAAATTTTTGTAACATTGATTTGTTTTATCACGTCTGCATATGACATATATGCACGATGTAGACAAGTTTCTCTACTCATCTGATTTGTTTCATTACTTCTGTGTATAACTTTTATGCACAATGTAGACAGGTTTTACCACGTATTAGTGCTTGGAACCTTTCAATTATTATTATTATTTAAAAAGTATCCACATTCAAAATAACATTAAAATGTATATTTAGTTATTAAAATGCTAGGTTTATACGTTTATGACCAAGAAAAGAGCCATTTCCATTTTCCACTGAAACCCCTCCAGAGCTGTACAGAAAATTGACATCGACTAATCAACGTAGCTTTTTGTACTGAAGATAAAGATACCGTAACTATCAAGCTGAGTCAATGCTTTCGAAAATTATTGCATGTTGAATTTAACGTTAGAGTATATGGCCAGAAGTACTTTTTCCGATTTTAAGAGATAGAAACGCAGTTCTTAGGAAGTTTCCAAGAGACAATATCAAGGCACATTCAATAGTACTAGAGCAGGTTTCCGGAAAGTTCCGGAACATTGTTTAAATAGGGATGGAATTTGCTGCAAAACCATTTCCAACATTAACACAAAGCCAGATAAGACAATTTGATGCAGCATTTGCTTGAAACATACGGTTGAAAAAAACATTGTAAAGTAAAATCAATTGTGAGATGAAAAAGTAAGAAATTAAATAAACAAATATTTAGGGATGGTACCGAATCCAAGACTAATCTCGAACTCGGTAGCATCCCTAATTATAGGCCTTATATCTGGAGAACTACAAACCCAAACTATCACATAACTTAGTATGATGTCCTTATTCTGTAAAAAATACGAAATTCGATTTGGGGTCCTTTCAAAATTTTGTGGGCCCTGATTCAAAAACTAATTATTGGCTAAGATCGCAATCTTTTGATGCATTTTTTGGGATCATTCCTAAAACACTCAGTCAAAATCGCAATCATTTAATCTATTTTTTTTTTATCATTCCTAAAAATCTTGTTTGTATAAATATGTTATGTCTACTTTGAAACAAGTTCAGCAAATTCGATCCCGATTTAAGCAATGTTCCGGAACTTTCCAGCAACCCGCTCTAGTACCATTAGATGTGCCTTGATATTGTCTCTTGGAAACTTCCTAAGAACTGCGTTACTTTCTCTTACCGTTCTTTTAAAATCGAAAAAAGTACTTCTGGCCATATACTCTACTGTTAAATTCAACATGCAATAATTTTCGAAAGCGTTGACTCAGCTTGATGATTAAGGTATCTTTTTCTTCGGTATGAAAACATACATTGATTAGTCGATATCAGTTTTCTGTACCGCTGTGTGTGTGTGTGGGGGGGGGGGAGGGAGGTTCCGTGGAAAATGGAAATGGCTCTTTACATGTTTGTGGACGTTTATATTTTTGTGGTTAATCCTTTCGACAGTGAGTTCTCGGGAGCCATAGGCTCTAGAAAGATGACGTTTTCACTAATCGATTGTAAATTGTGTGTAGATTTATCAGTTCTAATTGAATATTAAAAAAAAAAAAAAAAACATGGCCGTTATTTCTTTATTACATTTTTAAGGGAAATGTTGAAATTTTAAAAAAGTATCATATCCTACGAGTTATACATTCCAGCACCACATATTTGTATAGAAAGATCGTATATCTCTCAAGCGTTTATTTCATGGCCAAATGATAATGAAAAACGAAGGATAACCATCTCTCCAGTCTAACCTGAATCTTTATTGTTAGGAGTATTTTGCCCAATGAATACCATATATCACTGACATTATAATTAATTGTGTGTATAATGTATTTGCTTATTACATACTGCATGCAAGAAGAAAGAAAACACTGATCGTAATGAATTAGAAGCTCCAACCAGAAGTAGGCTCAAATCGTGCAATCTGTGCGAGATATTGAAAAAAAAAAAAATAATCGTCAAAATCTTCCCTTTATGATACCCCTTGCCGATTTTTCAAGACGTCTTCCACTTGTGTTTGTATAGGGACATGTTACAGATGTTGTGAGGAATGATACAGAAATTCATGCTCATAAGTGAATGATACGCTGTTTAGAGAGCGCAGGTTCAGTTAGTATTTAGTTAAAATCTTAGTATACTTCTGTAGTAGAGATATATTTACAAAATGGCTGTCCATGTTTATGCTCCTAGGCTAGGGGAGACGGTGATGATGTTAATGAATGAAATGGTAGAATGAGGAAACGGGAAAATCTATACAAACGATGTTCACCACTGGAAAGTCTATTTGGCGCTAGCTGAAATTGAACCAGGGGCTCCCTGCATCAAAGGTGAGCATTCTGCCACTGAGCCACTGTGACCTCTAAATTTATTCATGTCTACGCTTTAAAATAATGTTTTAAATGAAAGTATCAACATTTTTGACATTATTTGTGTGAATTAACAAGACGTGAGAGAAAATGATACCAAGATGAATCATAACTCTTCATTGTAGGAGAGTCGCTATTTAGATTGTAAGATAATTCATTTTATATTATTATTATTATTATTATTATTATTATTATTATTAGTAGTAGTAGTAGTAGTAGTAGTAGTACTACTACTACTACTACTACTACTACTACTACTACTACTACTACTACTACTACTACTACTACTACTACTACTACTACTACTACTACTACTACTACTACTACTACTACTACTACTACTACTACTACTACTACTACTACTACTACTACTACTACTACTACTACTACTACTACTACTACTACTACTACTACTACTACTACTACTACTACTACTACTACTACTACTACTACTACTACTACTACTACTACTACTACTTCTTCTTCTTCTTCTTCTTGTTTTTTAATGTAAAAAAATATATTGCAAAACTCACAACACGGCTTTTATAAAGGGAAATCAGTTGTAACCAATCTCTGTGAAATAACGGATTTTGCCTACTATGTAATGAAAAGTAGATCACAAACTGATGTCATATACATTGACATGAGTAAAGCTTTTGATTCAGTTGACCATAGATTACTATTAAAAACACTGTCAAATACAGGTGTAACACCCTTGTATGTAAATTTTTTTGAAAGCTATTTGACTGGTAGAACATACCAAATTAAAATTGGAAATGTCATATCAGATTAGAGATGCAGAAAAGCCGGCTTTTTTGAATCGATGGTTTTTTTTTTTACATAAAAAGCCGGCTGTTTTGGGAAAAAAACGAGAATTTTGGAAATTTTGGCTTTTTTCATTTTCATGATTTTTCTATCTAAATAGCTTTCTTATAGTATATTCTATACTTAGATAAGAATTCCATGACCTAAATGCCATATTTCGCTCTAAAATTCACCATCAAGATGGATGGAGCACATGTTTTACGAATTAAAGCTAACATGAAGAATGTAGTATTTGAGGGCAATTTTAGAGGGTATTTAACTTTATTTTAACTTTTGAGTTATCGATATTTTTTCTTCTCGATATCATTTCAGTTTGTCGTCTGTTTCATTTCTAAGAGCTTAGTACTCTAGCTTCTAACGCAGAAGTTAAACTTACGTTTTTCTATATATCCGTCAAAGCGTACGTTTTTCAATATATCCGTCTAACCGTACTTCCACATTTCTGTTATACTGTAGCTGTGCAACGATTTAGCAATAATTTTCCGGATACAACCTTGAATACTAATTTATACAAATAATCAGTAGCGGATTTAGAAACGTACTTTGGGACGGGTTTCTCTGATTGTTTCATTTTCTAAAATCTCCTAATTTTATTTGGGAGGGGCTTGAAGTTTATGAGTACAGGCATAACTAATACTGTATTTCGTTTCGTTTATATATTTAGCGATAATCTTCCGGATACAACCTTGAAGATCATTTTATACTGAGAATCAGTGGCGGATTTAGAAAAGTATTTTGGGAGGGTTTTTTTCTTACTAATGTTTAGTTTTTCTAAACATTCGTAATTTTTATTTGACGGCAGCTTAAAGTTTATGAGTAAAGGCATAACTAATAGATATTTCGTTTGTTTTAGACATTCCGTAATTTTGGGGAACAGGCTTCAGTCCGAAAGACCGCCCCCCCCTAACCCTCGCAAAATCGTCACTGCTGGTAATTAGTAATAATAACGATTTAAAAACAATAAGAAATGAAGTCAGCCAACTCACAGTACACGCACTATTTCTACTTCACAGATGGAATGAAAAAATACTTTGTCAGAATGGTCGAATGCTGGGTTGAATTCCGGACTTCTCGATAGAAGCGCAAAAGCTCCAGTCAATCATGTTTGTTGTGCAGTTGTATTTATCTTAACTTAAATATATTCCGTAGTCCTTTTTTTGTGTGTGTTGGTGGGGTGGGGAGAGTTCCATAATGATATGAAGGGTGTGAGCCAAGAACATGGTAACTAAAAAATTTTCAATTGCTGAGTTACGCAGCATCAGATAAGCTGCAACGCATACCGCTTCGTTTAATCCCTCATGTATAGACTTATCCGAAAAATCAGCTTTCCGACATGGATTGTGCAGCAGAAAATTTCTAATTTCTTAAAATAGTAAAATTATGGGTTACCATGTTCTTATCTCACACCCTTCATGTTCAATCCCTCTTGTTAAAAATACAGAAAACTTGAGGACTGAATAAACCGTGATGGTGCTTATATAAAACTGTAGAATTTCAAGAATATACAAAACCAAAAGCTCTAGGTGTGCAGCCTTTAAGTGTATCATATAAATCTAAGTATTTTTCTTATTATGTCTTATTTTAATTTTATTTTGTTCCAAAAAGAGGGTATGGAATATTTTGAAGTAAAAATACTACATAGAATTTTGCTACTTATTTGAGTATTTTTTTAAAAGAAGTATTTACTTTTAGGGTTGGCTGGTTTACACCAGCTGTTTTTCTTCTTTTTTTAAAATAAACAACTGGTTTAAACCGAAAAAAAATAAAAGGTACGAAAATTGCGAATCGTGTGAACTTCATGGTGACGTTTCCATACATCAAACCATCTGCATTAGTTTTATTTCCTTTTCACCTTTTAATCAAGGTGTCCCATGTTCAATTCTCGGTCGAACCACAGCCCTCTTTCATGCGTAAACAAAGTAGCCGTTCGGATGTCACTTTAAGCGAAAGTCTTCTCCTTGATAACCTCGGTATTACGTAAGGATGTTAAGCCTGAACATACGAAACGAAACTAAATTGTATATTTCTGCATGCCTGAATGCCTGTTGTTTTATAAAGAAGCCAAGGTTGCTTAAATATACTGATATAAATTGACAAAATTTATCGATTGCCTACGTAGCTTCCAACATTAGCTTGGATTGTACTTTCAATGATATGTACGCACTAAATTTGTAATTTAATACCTCAGTTTTAGCGTACTGATTATGCTACGTTGACCTTTAAATTTTACATTCAAAGCAATAACAGGATTTTTTCCGTTATTGTTTTACATTTAGAGTAATGACGGGATTTTCCCGATGGCTAGGGCGGGAGTTTCTCAATTTAAGAAATTTACTGACCGGACTTCTTTAAGCTTATGTGACCTCTTCCAGCATAACGCCGTTGTTGCATAATAACACCAAGGCGAAACAAACTTATTTCTGTCAATATGTAATATAAATACATAAAGCAAAATATCTAAACCCAAAAAAAACCTGGTTTAAACCAAAAAAGCCTAGTTTAAACTCCCCCAAAAAACGGGCTTTTGGCATTTTCAAAAACAACCATGGCTCTTGCCAACCCTGCTTACTTTTGTATGTAGGAGGTTTAAAAAAATCTTATTATATACATTGGTTAATCCTTTGGAATTCATAATGTAAATATGTTGAGAAGTAAACTGTTTGAAATATCTTTTCGAAATTCATGGTTTATTTTCGAGGTTTTATATTATTATCGGCATCAACCACTAATTAAATGACTTTTTGTGTTGTAGAGAAGCGAAACAAAATCTGGTTTATCAATTTAAAGCAGAATTTTCAAAAAAGCCCAAAATTTCCCAAGCAAAAAAGCGAAGCAGAAAAAACCGAGCTTTTTTTCCAAAAAAGCCGGTTTTTTTCCGAGCCCTTGCATCTCTATATCAGATTCAGCTAGTACTAGGAACAGTATCCCTCAAGGTTCTTCTCTGGGCCCATTACTTTTCTCTATTTTTATTGATGACTTACCAACAGTCTTAAATCATTCCAATGTTTTACTTTATGCTGATGACGTTAAGCTTTTTAGAGTAGTAAATAATATTGAGGACAACGTTAGGCTACAAGATGACTTAAATAGAATCATCATGTGGTGTAAAGATAACGGTATGAGTATCAGTTGTCTGAAAACTAAATGCATGACCTACAGTAACAAATCGCAATATTATGTAAGTCAATACGAAATACAAGGTACTGTAATACAGAAAGTTGACACAATCAAGGATTTAGGTGTAACATTTGACAGGCCACTACGCTTTGGTGATCATATACAGAATGTATGTAATGAAGCAAGAAAAATAATTGGTTACCTGTTTAATCAATGGCCTGCTTTCTGTCAATCAAATACTTATGTACTCTTATATAAATTACTGGTAAGATCGAAATTAGAATGTGCGTCAGTGACGGAACAGTCTAACAAATACTCTCGTAAACAAACTTGAGATGGTGCAAAAGTGTTTTATTAGAATAGTTGTTTTAAGTTAAGACTTGGCTATTATTCTAGCACGTATGAATGTTGGATAACGTATTTTAATTTGGAACGACTGGTTGACAGGAGAAAATTGATTGAATCTGTATTTGTAGAAAAATTACTTGACAACCAATGTATCTCAGACTATATTTAAAAAAAAAATGTTGATTTTAAAGTTCCAACATATAGTACAAGGGTAAAAATTTTATTACAACCGCATAATAGAAAACATGTTTTAATCTGTAGGATTTTAAAAAGCTATAATGAATGCATATCTTAAAATATGACTTTATTTTAGAATTTTAAATATAACTTAGTAGTTTTAATTTTTTACTTTTAATTTTTGACACTTCTTTGTTTTAATAATTGGCGTACACTACACTGTCAGTGCTTTTATTATTAATAATTTATGTTATATATGTAATCATAATTTTATTACTTGTACTATATATATATTGCTAAAATAATGTAGAATAAGACAAAGTGCTGTATTTTAGCTGTTTTCAGCACGTATAAATTAAGTTTATTATTATTATTATTATTATTAGTAATTAATTAATTTTCTAAACATCTACATTCCAGTTATTTGGAACCAGATCCCCATAATTTATTAGGAGAAATGGAGACTGGTTCTAAATGGAACCAAAAATACAAGAATTTAACAGAGGCTATTGGGAAATTAATTGATGATTACAGCTTAGTGAGGTTTTATCCCCTGGATATACGGGATGAAGAAAACATAGGTGATCTTTTGTTAACAGTAGATAATATTATTCAATTTGGTGAAGATGCTGATGTCAAAGTGAGAGAATTTGAAGAACCTGACGAGGATGAAAGGAGACCTTGTGCCGATGACTTATAACAATAAGCTAGATCCTGTATGAATCAGTTAAGGTAAGTAAAGTCATATGTTGAAATATGTTTTAATATTTTTAAAATATCATTATATTTTTTTTACACTATTTTTTGAGGTAACGTAATTTTCAAAATACTGAAGTTCTGAATAGGCAAATTTCTTAATAGGATTTCTGAATAGCAGAGTTTCTAGTACTTATGTTGTGTGCGCGTGGCCTCGGGTTCAATCTTTGTTCGAAACATATTTCCAAATCCCATTTAAAACTATAGGTTCTGATTTTAAGTTACCTTGGTATTGAAAAATAATTTTAACTTGTTCAGCATAACTAAATTATATAAAATTATAACTTGTAAAAGCTAACGTTAATTCTCGATGAAGATTTGAAGTTTCAGTTAGTAGCAGGACTTAACTTCAGACTTACAAACAAAAGAATGTAAAGACGGAGCAGTTTCGTTTAGATTTTAACATCCCTTTCAAATACTGAGACTATGTGAGTCGTTTTTGGAGGAGGTTAAAATGCACCGAAGCTAAGTCAGGCGGTGATAATGAGGTGGACGATAATGATGGAATGGAGGATGTAGAAGAACCCCTAGAACACCCACGCACACGGTGTTTGGTCAACACAAAGTTCATTTGGCGGGAGCTAGGATCGAACCAAGAACCCCGTGCACTAATGGTGAACGCTCTTTGGTCTACTATTTACAATATCGTCACTGCGCCTCGAAGAACCGCTATGTGACATTTTTCTCGAAAATGAGTTATGTCGTGCAAATAAACCTTAAAGCTGCCAGACAACGTCCCTTATAATGTGACAAGTGAATAGTCATTTGTTTCGCCACAACGATAAAAAATTATAGACTGAAATTATGGCTTAAGACTCTCATCACGTACGTATTGATTAATGTATACAAATCCTCTATGTGCTTATAAAGGCACAAAAGGTGCTATATAAACAGAAAAATAGTAATATAATATTGTTGAAACAATCTACAACAATGTGCAGTGAATAATACATGCAGAACTAATTTTATTATATTTTTCAAGTGTTTCCGTGTATATTTGGCAACATTTTAAGAATACGGATTGTTTTTCCGAAGTTGTAGTTTTAACACATATTACGGTATTATTATTGCAGTCGAGTTATTCCTATCAAGCTTATACGAGTATTCATGGTTATACTGTTTGTTCAATTGTAAAGGTAAAAATTCGTACAAAGCTTTTTTTGTTTAATTAATTAAGATGCCAATTAATATAAAATTATGACAGGTTTATGGTATGTTTTATGTAATGAATATTGCTGATAACTTCTACAATGGTAAGAATTAACGAAGGTTACTTATTTTTCAATAACTCGTAAATTGTTTCTTATAGTTTATTATTATTCAGCACTACATCTACCTCTTTAGTGAAACCTTTTCGTTCAAGATGAAACGCATATACAGTGGGAGAGTATATCAAGTTGGGAAATACCCAGTTATTTTCTTATTGGCTTAATTAGTTACTGGTTTGGTGTAATCATCTTATACTTACGAATTTAAATTACTACTAACAGAGTACTTACTGTTAACAAAAATCACCACTGTTCAGGCAATTGTTCCTACAAATAAAAATATACGGTTGCTTTTTTCGGGGGAGAGGATAACAATAATATTGCCTTGTTTTTGGCTTTTTTTAATATAAAATCTTTATTCAACTACCACGTTCAATTTCCTCTAGCGCGTGAAGGAAATATCTTTACAACATACACTATTTGTGAGCCTTTCGATCCATTAACTGATTTAAAAACTGGCGTTTATAGAAACAGGTACTCTTGTTAGAATAAGATATCCTTCAAAAATCGTTGTCATAGAACTTAGCGTATTTACTAATGTTGTTTTGTTTCAGTTATGTCATTTGGAATTTTTGGGTAGCCTAAATTTAACACACAGTAAAGAGCTGAGCTTTACATATTCTGTTTGAATAGCCTAAATTTGAGTTTCGTTTCGAAAAGTAAAGAAATGAACTGCACTTCGAATATATTGTAAGTCTGGTAGTTTGATGATAAAGATCCTTTGTTCATAAAACCATTTTTCAAATACTGTTAAGTAGTGTCAGTATGTTTGAAGGAAAAATCTTGAGAGTGGCGTAAGCTGAGTTCGTCCTCGTCAAATTTTAAAACACACATTAATGCTATGTAAATACTTGTTCGCTTTATGCTTTCATCTGTTTCCACTTCTCACATTGAAAGCAATGTGAAGGACTATTAAAATAATCATATTATGTGATACATATAAGAACATTTAGTGGAAGCATCGTAGTTGTATTGAGTATGTATTTCTTTATCTGTAAACGTAAAATTGACCACCTCTTTAATAAGGAACCTATAGTAATGAGTGATTTGCTGTTCATAGTTTGGATTCAGTTTTTCTTTGAAGTCAACCTGTGTATCGTGTAGGAGCTCCTAATTGATTTCCAGCTTTATGTATAAGAGAAAGTAATGCCACTGTTTCGCTCTACAAACCTTAATTTTCCTTCCATCATATACTTCGTAGTGTACCAGTGATATATTTTTTCCTCTTTTTTTTCTTTCTTTCTTTCATTGCTTCAAATAAAATTGAAGTGCTACATTCTCTTAATGTGAAGAATTCACACAATAAAGGTCTTTCTCCTGTATGTGACAAGTTGTAGAGAAACTAGAAAAATGTAGACCAGTGTTTCTCAAAGCTTTTTTGAAGTAGGGACTACTTTTGTGAGTCGGCATGTTCTACAGTCCATCTTACTTTTGCCCTCTTCGAATTTATTTTTGTTTTTTAACTATATATCACTATACCAGGTATTTATTTTTTAAAAATGAAATTAACTACAATTCTCTTAATTTAATATTGGTGTTAATATAAGAAAATACGTATTAGTTTTTCTTTAATTAAAGGCTATTTATTCTAATTCATCTATATAAAAATGTATTGTATAATCTTTTACATTACTATTGTATAATTTATACATATGTGAGATTCTCATCTATAATATGTCATACACAATTCACTGAAATTTTGTTTTCTGTCTATTTGGGACTAATATTCAGTCTAAAAGGACTTCGAGGCCAGGCTTAGAGGTCCACGGGCCACAATTTGAGAAACGCTGGTTTAGACTATTGCCTTCATTTATTCATCATAGTATGTTTAAGATAGCTTTAAGGTATGCCTTTACTTTTTAAATTAATACTTTTATACGAATAAAATTCCTAATTCTCTAAAGAATCAAATCCTTCAACGAGTTCAAAGCTACAAATTCCAGAGTTCAAATCTGCACTCAATTCTAAGTTCAATGGAATTAGTTTTTTCATTTTATATTAAATTGAAGTGGTAATGTTAAATGATAAAAAAAATATCTGGATAAGAAATGTGAAATGAAACTAAGCAAAAATTTTCTTGGAACGCGTACACACACAATTTCTAACCTTTTCTGACTTTTAATCTTGAGACTTCCTGTGAGATAAATCTTGAGACTTGCTTCCACTAGAGTCAGTAGCGATATTCATGTTGCTTCTCCGATTCGTTTTCCTGTGCATGCCATGTTTATGAAATTACACTTCCGATCAATGCACTAAACAACAAATGAAAATGTTCATGGAAATTACTAGCTTTTCTAGTATCCTTCGTGATATGTACAAGAGGATGTACTGAATTTTGTGAGAAAATGTACCAAGAGCTGTCAGATTTGGTTGGTTGATTAATTTGAAGGTTCAGCGTCCCTTGAAACTCCAGATTAAGCAACCAACCAGTTGGATAAACTGTCCATCGAGTTGCCTAACACGTTAGCTGCCAATGATGAACTTTGTTGTTCACCGGTAGAGTGTCAAGTGTACTTACTTACATTATTCTTGCTTTGTTCATATTTTTTAAACATAATATTAATATTGAAACATAATCTAAGGCAAGGTATTGAATCCGCGTGCATAAAAGTTGGGGGTCCGATCGGACCTACGTGTGTATGTTTTGTTTATGGGCAAGGGGATAAATTACAGTTGAACTGGCAACTCTGTTAGAAAGTTATTTGTTTATTACTACATGTGCAGAAGTGAGAAGTGTGGATATATTCATCTTGCTTTTAGTGCTAATAAGTAGTATCTTTGTGCAATGAAAAACGAAGAAATATGCGCAGAACTCGATCTCATTAGTAATAGCAGTGTAGTGATCTAGAATTTTCTGAAAATTCAGCAAATGACAGGGACACTGACATCTTGTGAAAATAAATTAGAATAAATAATGAATCCATTGTTAAACTTTTTAACATGTCATTGAAAAAGCAACACATAGGTCCGATCAGGTCTACAAAAGCAGCAAATGCTTGTTACTTGGTATTTAGCGCCCCTAGCGGCGTCAATAATCAATATCAAAGACCAAAACCTACAGTGTAAATTTATCATATATTATGTGTAATAGAAACACTACAGTTCATTAACAGTAGAGACAGGATTTTACAATACAAGTACTCTAACGTCAATTCGACGATTGGAAATTGTGGGTCCAATCGAACCTACAAGAACATTTTCTTAGATCATTCCAGTAGGTCCGATCGGATCCACATGGCAGCTAACGTGCTAAAGGAAATTCAAAAGTAGGATTAGTGGCGGAAATTTTCGTTCACAGCAGTTATAAATAGCATATTATTATATGGTATGGCATAAACATCTCTGATTGTGTTTAGTGTTGTTTCATAATATTCTAGTTAACTGTTTTACTTTCTTTCTCTCTCCTCAATGCATTTATTAAAGTTGTATTGATTTTTTAAAATTATTTTTTTAATTTTTATTTTTGGTTACAGTGATTAGTGTTTGTTGTACAGTATAGTAACAATGATGAAGCATTTTGTTTTACTTTGTTCGTAAATATTGAACAGCTAATACAAGGCTGTTCATAAAGTCGATTAGTAATGTAGATACAAAGGAAAATAAGATGATTTCTACTTTATAAGATAAAGGAATTCTGCATTAAATAAGAAACGAATTAACATTTAGAGAAGCATGTGTTGCCGTGCTACCACGTCGTTAGTATTTCGCTGAGGCGTTCGTTGTACTCTCTCCACTTAAGTTGAGAAGCACTTCTGAACATGGGCACAATACGACAACGCTGTAATGTTGTTGTTCCTTTCTACAGAAACCCTCCACTCATAACTAAAACAGCAAATTTTAAGATTGGTCCCTCTTTCGATGACCTTAATAACGTCGTGACTGATTTCCCTTCTCAACACATATTTCCACATGAATTGGAACGGTCAATTTCTTACAAATTTTGGTCAAAATATAGTAAATGGTTTTGTCACTAAAACAAAATAGTATCGTTGGCGGTGTCGAAATATAATTGTCAAGTTGGGTTGGGAATGTAAATTCGGGTCCGTAATTCCCCTGCTCAAAGTTCAAAGTGTTAGAGCGTCACATCTTATGATTTTTTTTTTTTTTTTTTTCACTACTGGTGTTTTTTGTATGGTACTGCATATAGTAATGACACGATTTAACAAAATGTCACGAAGTTTTAAAAATAATAGTAATTCTTTGTAGAAATAATAGAAAAGAAGCTTCCAGTCATAAGATTTTCTAAAAGCATTATTTTTAAATTGTATATAAAGTTTTAAAATTTTCGTAATATTATGTCCTTATATCGTTTTTCATTCGTATTTCAGTGCTTCATTCCTAGAAGTTTGCATTGCGTCCAAGGGAGTGTGTTTTGAAATCGATTGTATCGACAAGAGTATCTGAAGAGGTATGCCACTAATACACGATAACACGCCGAGGATTAAACATCGCAGGATGCATAATTAATGCATTTCAAGTTGAATTATGTTGGAATGAAGTTATGTGTTGTACTTCAACTCGATTATTCGAAGTGAGATAAAGACCTAAAAGAAAGGATAAAATCTAAGTACTGGAAAGATTATGAGATCAGTATTTTTTGTCAACAATTTGAAGTTTTTTTTTGTGAAAATGAATAAAATATAGATTTGTAATAATTTGATTTATTTACAAGTAATATTCGTGTGTTACTGTTAAGAGGACATGTGCCGTCGTTAGAAGACACAACCGTAGGTACTGTCTCCTACTTAACAGTGTACTTCTTACGTACCATTTTGTTCAACTTGATGCCATTTGTCGATTGATGCGTGGTTGTTAAAAAAGTAATGAGGGTGATTTTCTATTAACGATGAATTTTTATTATTTTTACAAATCAAGGTTCAAAATAGTTCCCTTATGCAGCTACAAAGCGATGGATACGTTGTTTTCATTTTTCGTAACAGTGCGGGAAGGCTTCTGCTGGAATACCTTTCAGCTCGTCGAGTACACTCTTGTGGATATTATACAAAGTACCAAAATGGCACCGTTTCGAGTGCTTTTTGAGGAAGGGGAATGCAAAGAAGTCACAGGGACTGAGAGCTGGTAAATAGGGGGCTAAGAAATCACAGGAATACTTTTTTCTGCCAAAAGTTCATTGATGGAGACTGCCTATGAGATGGTTCCATTATCCAAGTATGTGGAATGCCTGGTTTCACATGCGTCATTCTTTTCATGAGTCTTTCAAGAACTTCCCGATAAAAAGTTTGACAGTTTGTCCTAGTGAAACAATTCTTTGTGGACAACTTCCCGACTATCAGAAAAAACAGTCGAGCAATAATTTGGTTATGGATTTGCTTATTCTCGCTTTCTTGTGTTTAAATAATGCGGTAATATAGTGATTAGATTTTATTGAGAGGGTGAGTATTACCACCTGTCATTGACGTAACAAGTTATTGGATGGTCTTCAAATCAAAAGACCCAAGTGTTTCTATTTTTTCCTTTGCCGAAAATGCAATGTTTTATTTACAGATAATTACAGAAGTCAATTTAATGATAACATAATACAAAATGAGATAGCGTAAAATTTGACGCTCAACTTTATCGCAAGGAAACCAAACTTGAAACTTGGGTTACCAAAATAACAGCGTTTTGTGAAAGAAAAATACAACTTAAATTAAACAGGATTTGAGCCCAGTTCTCCGTCGTCCACCCATACTTCGAGTTACGATTATTGGGAGTTTCGTTCTGAGTCCTAATGTGAACCTGAATGACCACTGTCCTCTCGTGTACCTTTTTATATTTGATAAATTGCATCATTCTGAACCCTGAGATCCACTATAATTACTTTGTTTTTTCTCCTAATGATTTTAAATGACACGAGAGGATACGTGATCGCCTGAGACTAATTGGTTTAACATTCTTTTGTTACATTTAGATTCCCATCACCTAATATTTACATTTTTAAGTTGCCACAAAATAATAATAATAAATAAATAAAAATAAATAAATAAATAAAAAATCAATTTCAATGTCTTTTTTTCTTAACACTAGGGAAAAATTCTTCATGTATTTTATAAAATATATACATGTATATATTTTTTAAACTCTGTTCTTAGATTTTCATTACAGTCCCCCCCAAAAACACTAATCATTCTCTGCATCACAAAAGCAATAAATTTTGCTAAAATTCACATTTAGACCTCCGAAATAAGCTTTAACGCGTTCATTTTTGTCATTAAGAAATAGGAATTTTGTCCAACATCCGATCTTTTGTAATGAAAAAGAGGATTCACGTTGAAGATTTCTGTTGTGGAAAATAGTTTTAATTTTGTGATTTAAGTTTTTGAGTTTCTTTTCCATTTTTTTTTATTGATACCACTTTTATGTATATACATATATCCGAGTGTTATTAAATGTGAACTGTGTGTTTATAACTGAAAAGATCATGTGTAATAAAATTCTGAATATCTGCGACATTTCTTCATATTTAAAACCAAACATATTAAATCATTCTTACGTTTCTGAATACATTATTCGTTAAAGCTGCTAGGTGAATTAGAAAATGCACCCCTTATCCAATGCACATGGTTCTCTTTTATCCAATAATGTGGCAAAGAACATTTTTCAAATTGTTTTACATAAAGAAAAAAAATCAACATTATAGCCCGATAAATTCCAGCTCTTAAATGCTTTCTGGTGTCTGCCCATCTAAATATTTCCTGTATGAACTTGAACTATGTATGGTAGGTATACTCGCCAATATTCGTAGAACTTCATTAGTGTATAGTATATTTCAAAGCAGGTTCCTTTATGAAGTAGTACCTTACGACTTTCGTACACCTAGCAGTCCACTTCAATAAAGAGCTACAATCTTTTCAAGGGTTTTCGAAACATCAGACGACTTCCGTTACTCGTTATTAGGAACGCATACACATCCCATTTAATATTTTGCTGCATACGCACAAGCTTACTACATCACAGTAAGAAAGTAGCAAGAATGAAAAGTACGTGAAATAAGGTAACCGGTCACTTGCACTTTTTCCGCAGAATCATGTCGTACTATGTAAGGATATATAATCCACAATGTTTTAAGGATATATAATCTATATATTAACATGCTAGGTTTATGCGTTTGGGGTCAAGAAAAGTTTATATGTTTGTGGATAATGTTGACAATGATATCTCGGAAACATAAGCTCTAGAAAGTTGCCATTTTCACTGATCGATTGCAAATTTTGTGTAGATTGTTCAGTTCTAATTGAATATTTTTAAAAAGGCCGTTATTTCTTTATTACGTTTTTTTAGGGATACACTGGAAGTATCGAAATTTAAAAAAATAAAGCATCATATCCTACGACTTATACATTCCAACACCACACATTTATATACGGGGATATCTCTCCGGCGTTTGTTTCATGGCCAAATGACAATGAAAAACGAAGGATAACCATTTCTGCAGTCTAAGATGAATCTTTATTGTTTGGATTGTTTTGCTCAATAAACACCATATATCACTATCGACACAATTAATTGTGGTGTAATGTATTTGCTTTCTACATACTGCATGCAAGAAGAAAGAAAACACTGATCATACATGAATTAGAAACTCCAAGTGGAAGTAGGCTCAAATCTTGCAAACGGTGCAAGATATTGAAAAAAAAAAAATAATAATCAAAAAATCTCCCCTTTATGAAACCCCTTGCCGATTTTTATCAAAACATCCTTCACTCGTGTCTGTAAAGGGACATGTACAGATGGTGTAAGGAATGACAAGAAGATTGATGTTCATATGTGAATGATGTGCTGTATAGAGAGCGCAGGTTCTGCTAGTAATAATAAAAACTTGTAACACTGTTTGACGGTAATCATTTATTTACATTTTCAATTTCTTTTTACATTATCATCTTAACTAGGACATTAAAGTTGTGAAATTGGTCATTCTAGTTATTGATAAAATTGCAACACATTTAAAGATGAACAAAATTATTCATAACAAGCTTATTTTCCCATTTTTATGTTAAAAAAGGTGTGAAAAGTTGTCGATCTCTTTTTATAAAATGAAGACATTAAATTAAATAAGCAAAAACATTGATATTTTTCAACAATTCGCCATTCTTTGGGAAGAAAAAAAAAAAAAAAAAAAGGAAACTAACTTTAACACTGTCAATTACAAACTACAGCTACTGTTTGTTTAGAATTTCCTAGCAGTTCGCACTTTTTTTTTTCAAAAATATAAATCATTTACAGATAGTTGCAAAACCATTTATATTTACAACAAAGTACATACATAATCAGAATATTTTTATGTGTACATAATTCACAAGCACATATTCAAGAGTATTTTTTTTCTTTTTCGTGTTACACATCGTAGCCATAACATATATATATATATAACATAGCATCTGAATTGAATAGTCTTCAAGTACACCATACTTAAAAGATCAGAATACACACACACACACACACGCACCTTGAGCCAGCATCTAGATCAGTACTTCCCAACACGGCTTTCGATCGCGAAAAATTACGAGCAGTCATGAAAGGGCAAACTTAGTAATCAGAACAATGTTCATTCTGCTAATTCAACAATTAATCTAACTCCACATTCCTTTTTATATTTTTATAGTTTTTTTTTCTGTTTCAGTAGATTTTATTCCAACCATTCTGCATGATTATTATAAATTATTGTTATCAATTATAATACTTGTAATAGACCATTTTTACGTCATGTAATACAGTACTCACTTTGGGACATTAAAGTGAAAGGAATGTACGACAATAAGCTGAAATTTTTTTTTCTTAAGTGCTAAATAGTTGTTTTTTATAATACATAATTGTAGCGAGCAAAAGAGAATTTTTGTCGTTTGCACGATAGGAAGTGTGTGTGTGTGTTTTAAAGTAATTTTCATACAAACATACGATTTGGATTAAATTTTAGGTTCGTTTGTTTGAGACATCCTAATTAGATAGGATCGCGGTGGCTCAGTGGTAAAGCGTTCCCCTCTGGTGCTTGGGGTCCCTAGTTCGATCCCAGCTCGCGCTAAGTGAACTTCGAGGTGGACAAACACCGTGTGCTTGGATTTTCTCGGGGTTCTCCCGTTTCCTCCCCTTTCTTAATTCCGCCATTTCGTTCATAATTGCATCACCGTCTCCTTTAGCCTAGCCGGCATAATCGTGGGACGTAAAACTAAAAGATTTCATTTTTTTCCTAATTATTACTTGGGGTTGAAATGAGTCAAAGATCAACCTGATATAACCCTTATTAAAATTGAAATCTTTCAAGTCCTCCAGCTGATCTAATAAGATATAGTAGCTAGCTTGTGCGCTTTTGGTGCACCTGATTCCTGGTTCGATTCTCGGTGGGAGGGCACGAAAAATTATTTTTCACAATAATTCATTTTCATTATTCATCCATCTGCTGTAGCGTAAAGGATATAATTGTGAGACGTTAAATTAAGATTTTATTTCAGTTTTAAATTTGAAATATTTTTAAATAATAACGCGATATATTCACTCGAATTTAAAAAGAAAGAAAAATTTTGTTAGCTTTAACTATGCAGTGCCATACCTTTTTTTTTTTTCAATGAGCAAAAGGAAGCATCAACCATTTGCCACGACAACTTAAAATTATGCACATATACATAACTTGAGAACAAATGATTTACAAAATAATCATTTGATTTCTTAAATAATATCGGATTTGATGGAATATCGCCCTTTTCCTTAAGAATTATCTCTTCACCTGAGGGTAAAATCGATCAAGGATAAAGTGGGTAAACAATGCTACCTGGGGTGTTCGTTATATGCTTAATATAACAAAAAGATTTTTAGGATAATTGTTTGATTCTGTAAAAATTATCCCATTTTAATTAAGCAACAACCTTCCTTTACGAAAAACATTGAACCTCTACTTCCTAAAAGTAAATATCTTCTTTTGTTTGTACCATACGCTGAACCACTAAACCGTTCATTTTTTCCACATAAATGTTTCAAGAAATGAACGTAGGATTAGTTTTTTTTTTTTTTAATTAAGTGAGGGTGATCGTTGTTGAAACCAACTATGAGTGGTTTTAGTGATTTCAAGTTTTTTTTTTTTTTTTTTTTTTAATCTATGGTATTTGATATCATATGCCAACTTTCTTTGATTATAGACAATCCGATATCAGGAACCACTAATGTTGTAGATTGTATAAAAGATCTCAATAAACAGTGTTAGGAAGTAACTGTTCTAGATCAAAAACATCAAAATGAGTAGAATCCTGTTAGCAACAAATTTTTCTACATCGTACAGAAATATGTTTAATCAACAGTGTTACTTCATTTCGTTTAATCATTCTTCATCACACTTTAAATACATTTCGTTCTTCTTTTAAATAACATACAATAAAGTTGCCTATCGTAGATTTTTATCTTATGGAGCTTGTAATTTCCTATTAATTTTACAACATTTATTCTGTAATTTAGTCCATTACTTTCTTATTTTGAAACATTGCCGTAAGATATGTGCTGAATTGCTATATATTTTATGTCAAATTCACTTTTAAAGTATTTGAAGCCTAAATTGCTTATTGTGCAGTATAACCATATTCAAAAGCTTTCTGGGAACTGCAAAGAAGCTTTTGGCTGTGACTTTGTACTACACTACAATGACCTCTAAAATTAGAGTTTGCATGGAAATTGGAGTGTGTGCGTGATTATTACTTTATTGATGCAGTGTCCTTTCATGGCGTCCTCTATTGCTATTAGGGCTGCAATTTTTAACTCTTTTATTGTTGCTGGCTCCTACAGCAGTTCTCGCAAGAACATGAGTGCATATTGCTGCAGTTGAATTCCGTACCGCATCTCAATCGATCTAATATATATAATATATATATAATTGAAGTCTAACAAGAATATCTTATAATAATACGTAGGTACATTTATATAAGCTATTCGAATTTGTGGAATCTGCATCTTATTATTCGTGCAATCTATCATTTCTGAGATTCTTAACCGTAGATGCTCTACACAATTTATTTGAATTTTATCTTTTGTCTGTTTTACCAATGTCAAACCTGAGAGGATCGCAAAGGCAAACCTCGAGCACTACAGTGAGAGATGGATATCTTAGACAAATGAAATCAGATCGATCGAGATGCAACTCGAAATTCTAACTATAGCAGTCGGCAGCTGTGTAATCACGTACTTGCGAGAACTTCTATAACAGTCGGCAGCAATGGGAGGGTTAAAAGGAATTTTGACGCAATGCGTGTAAGAATAAAAAAATTAATAACGTGACATCATGACTACTGTGAGTGAATAACTGACTGATTGACATGGCTTAAGAAGCCCGAAGATTCATCGCGCAGAAACAAAATATCGCCATTGGATTTTGTGCCAGTTGTTATCTGTCTTTCTAAGATCCGTATGCTGCTTCGTGACGGAGTAGCTAACGTGCGAAGTCCTGGGGTTGCTTTCCAGAAGTAATATTTGGCCTCGGATAAAATCTCGAGTTGTTATGCTACCCAAGTGTACGTATGTTCCTTGACAAGAACTCTAAGAATCCTGCGTGTATTGTCTATGCGAGTTAAAAATAAAATTTAATCAAAGAAAGCACTTGTTACTACTCTGTGTCATAATTTCGGCAATATATCATTGCCTTTATCAGAGACACTATGTGATGATATTTGCAAAGAGATAACATGTTTGGTGTGGTCAAATTTTATTTAAGTTGTACATAGTTTCAAAACTAGAATGAGCACCATTCCAATGCGAGTAACGTATCCTATCCATTTTAGAAGCATCTGTTTGATACTGCGAGTGAATATATTCTTTATTATATATTGTGGATGATGGAACAACTAAATGTTTATAAATTGATATTATTTAAAGCCGTTTATCATTATTTTCGACAGTAGCCTGAAATGTAAAATTATTGTTGATATACCATGCAATATTATATCTTCTTCCGTAAGAGCATATATTATTTAGCAAAATATTAGCTTTGTGTGTGTATTGAATCCTGGCATACTGAGATAAACTAGAATATAGAAGTACCAAATCAACAAAATAAGTGCAGAATTTTTTTCATTTGAAAGTGATTTCTTGAAATTTCAGGGATCGTATGTTATCAGCAAATAAAAGATTGGGATCTTGTTTTCTACTGATACTCGGAAGTTCCTGAGATACAATTCATCAAATGGCAGTTCATACGTTTTGAAAACATGAAAATATTTTCAAGTTGCACGCATTCTGGAAAACACTTATTTGTAAGAAGATTAATAGAAAACAAACTTAATAATTTGCAAATTTCACATCTCTATTCGTAACGACAAAAAACACTACATAAAACAAAGAAAACTACTATATGATAGTCGACATCCTAAATATACAAAACCATATTAATGCTCTGAGTATGGCAAAATTCATAAAAACTATATTATAGATGTAGGGATTTTACTTATGAACTATTTTTCTTGTTATGTACATTAAATAAACAGCTGTGTATTAATTGCCGGAAATATACTTCTACATTTTTTTCTTTCTTCAAATGCAGCTATTACATTTTCTGTTGGCGAAATCTCAGTACATAAACCGCGGATTAACATAAGACAGGTTTCGCTGTAATAACCTTTAAATGTTCAGAAAAGTATAATTATATTTGTTATGATTACACTACAATTATTGTAAACAGCATTTTCACAAATATAGCAGAACATTTGTGATCTACTGTATGCAGTGACATCATCTTATGTGTAAAACTGATTTAACAGCTGCAGTTTCAGGATACAAGAAATAGATTTAAAAAAAAAAAAAAAATGCCACGAAAAGAACAATATTGCTCACATCACACATTCAGAAGTAACAAGTTCTTCAAGAAACAACAAACACATTTTCAGCGTTCATCTTCACCATTCGTTTTACCGGATACAAACGAAGTGCTAACGACTTCGTTGTTGTCAGTTTCTATACTTTTTCCGTTCCTAAATTTACTAAGCTGAACAGAGAGACGTGGATTGCTGGGCCTACTGGCAACAGATTCCATTACAGAACAATGCGTTGAATTGAAACTACGTGTCAGAAGGAGCGATCCTCGAGCACTGCGTGCCTTAAATCCTGGATTTCGACTTTCTACAAACCTTCGATATGATCGCACTAAATGATGATGAACCTGTAAAGAAATGAAACATAAAATTGTAATGGAAAACTATTTGATCTATATACTTCTAATGTTTCCTTTAGTTTTAATGTTTAATGTATGGAAAGTTATTATTATTTTCAAATACATACACAAAACGTGAGTAAAAGAATTTATAGTATATTTCACTCGTTTAATGCATATATTCAGTTATCAGTATTCTTTAAACTGATATAAGTATTTTTTAAACAGATTAATTTAATCACTATTTATACAATACATAATACAAAAATAACATTATAATAGTAACGTACCCAAATATATTAATTCCATCATTACGAAAGTTACATAGTTGCTTACGGGCATGATATACTTAATCAACAGGTATACTTTTACAGAATTAGATATCCAAATTTTAAAGTAAAGAGGATATTTTTATTTTGGAATTAGTTATGGTTCCGACTTACATTCAGCGCTTTATAGAGGAATTCTTTGTATAGGAAAGATTTGTTTGTTGATTGGGAATATAATGAGGATGTCAGCTCCAAGGTAATTTGTCTCCGTCACAATATAAACAATCATTGTTTGAAACTATGATTTCTGGTGTATTCGAGAATACACGACATGTCGAATTTCACGTTGAAGAAAAAAATATTGTTTAACCAGCTTAATGATCTATCACAATTTTATCCTAATATTAAGCATTCCAAGGCCGTAATCGGAGAAGGGGATATTGGTAGTCAGATCCCTCCTGTGGAATACTCAAGTTTACAATGGATAAAAAAGTATTATAAGTCATTGTAAACATTTTCTAATAGACGTTCTTATGATTTCCAGGCACAGGTATTGTTTTTACAATTCTCTTGAGCATATACAAGGGTTTCAAAACAATGCCGACAACGTTTGGGAGGTGATTCCTGACACCAAGATTAAGACAAAAAGTATAGATCAACCTGAGTGCACAAATGCTTCTTTTCGAAGTTATAGGCTGCCGAAAACATGAAAAAAAAAAAAAAAAAAAAAAAGAACTACAAAGGTCCAAAACTGTGGGACCTACCGTAGCCGGATCAAGACTTCACTTAAGAACTAATATGTACCCTATCCAAAAATTCATGTTTCAGAATCCTAAGGTACTCGTGCAACAATTTTTAAAGATGAAGTTTGGCTACGGGCATATAGGTTGAAGTACTCGCCATTTACCTCTATAAAAATTGTTGCATGAGTACCTTAGGATTCCGAAACATGGATTTTTGGATAGGGTACATATTAGTTCTTAAATGAAGTCTTGCTCCGACTATGGTAGATCCCATAGTTTTGGAGCTATGGACCTTTAAAGTTCATTTTTTTCATGTTTTCGGCAGCCTATAACTCCGAAAAGAAGCATTTGTTCACCAAAAGAAGGTTGGTCAATACTTTTTGTCTTATCTTGGTGTCAGGAATCATCTCCCAAACGTTGTCGGTGTTGTTTTGAAACACCCTGTACATTAAATACGTATAACATTTATACAATAACTTTTTTAGTATATAAAGTTTTTCATTTTTTATGATTTGAGAAAAATGAATATAAAAATATGCAAATACCGATCACTTTTACCTTAAAAATTACTGGATATAAGTATATAAAAAATGAACATATTAACCATAAATATGTAGGTACCGGTACTTGTGTAACAGTTAAGTTTAAGTGATAACATGCATACAGTTATAGTGATTATATAAATTTATAAAAACAGATCATATTAATTGGAGACAATGTATAATGAGCATTACCATAACTTCGCTAAAGATCAAAACAGATTGCTTAATCTTTAACAGAAGGCAAAACAGACACTTAGAAACATACAAGACAAAGGATAACAACGTGATGAAAACTTAGTCTATAATTAATGATTAGTTGATATGTGTGAAAATCTAAAATGAATCATTTTTATATTATTTAGTTAGTGTTAGTAGAACAAGTTAGGATTATTTTTTAATTAAAAAAGGACATGCAAAATAAAATTTAATAAGACTGGTTAAAACATATGCAAAAGCTACGTATAAGACATTTGAAAAGATATCTACATAGAGCACCAAACACAGAAATAAACATATTGTAAATAATAATGAAAGCAGAATTGTGCATGCTCAAATTAGGTACACACTAACAAAGGATTTTATTAAAAGGTAGGATTGGGTGATCTCCCTGGAAAATGGTTTTTGATTTTGTTAATATTAAATACTTTGGATTTATATGTTTCGAATGAAAAATGATGATACTATTTACGCGCGCGACGTAATAAGATATTTTTAACTATTTAATTCCTGGAAATGATCAGAAATCAAGGTCATCGCAGAGTTGTTAGTTTTAAGTAGTATAAGCTCTCATATTAGTTTATAGGTAATTAGGATTTTTGTAGCTAAAAGATACTACAACAAAATAAATTTTACAAATATGGATTTCTCCAAGAAAGAAAAAATAAAAGTATACGTGATTTTAAGTCAACCGCTATAATGTCGTGTTAAATTCAAAATGTAATTTTGTTATTTAATTAAGTAAATTACATTCCTTTAGATAATAATTAGTATATGAAATTTAATGAAACAGAAAATATTTCATGATTTAGTTGTTTCCGTGATGCTTTGTTATAACTTAATGAAGTCCGTAATAATGTATACTGTGCTTCACCATAATCTCAATATCATGTGTTTCACTGCTATTTAGTTATTATCTCGCATTTTATATGATCTTTTCCCATTATTAAGTCGCATGTTTCAGAATTTTATGGAACGTTTTGCCAGAATTCAATTGCATTTTCTGCCTTTCGTCTTTTCCATAATTAAGTTCCATAGTCCTACAATCTTATATGTTTTCCATAATGTAATTGTTTTGTAGTATATTTCGCTATAATTTGAACTTTAGTGTCACTAAGGATACATAACCCAGAAATGGCGGCTCTTGAGGGAAGTCAAATTGTTATAGGAAACAATTGATCGCTTCAAACTAAGGAATAATTAGTACATTAGATAAGGGATCGCTTATCTAATGTACTAATTATTGCGTACAAGAATTAGAACGTTAGGTATGTTTTCGTCCCTTAGTGTATAGTGATAACTTCTTTTTACCGCTTTGACTTCCCTCCAAAGCCACCACTTACGACAACTTAGTTTCTTTTCCCGCCCCTTTTATTGTACATTTCATTATTGCTTAGTTAAGTTACTATGATTATTATACACGTGAGATTTTCTATTTGTGTATCAACACGTAGTTCGATACATTAAGGATGACCTATCTTTATGGTATTTGAATATGTTTAAGGAGAACAAGAAAATTCGACATGCTAGGTAAATTGGCTATAATTTTGCCTTGAAGGTATAACCTGTATTATTTAATACGCCATGAAAATATTAACAAAGAGAGGGGAGACTGAACATTTAAATGGAAAACGTACACTCACACCATATAAATGGAGACATACGCATGAAGGCAAAGAAAACAAAAGTTTATGTTTTCGCTTGTTATTAATTAATTCTAAATCTCTTTAACCTGTATAACAACATTGCTGGCAGTAGAGGCTTTTTACACGCTATCTTCCTCTATTCCGGGTCCCTGGAAATTTCCATGCTGATGAGAGCGGACAAGAGTGTCCTGCCCAGGTGACGGAGTAGGGGAGGTAGAAGGGCTTTCCAATACGACAACGCAAGTGCCTCGGCGGGCATTGGAGACGTCCCCTTTGACGATGAGTCGGTTCTCCGGCGATGGTTTTCTATCCGGTTCGTGGCGTCAAAGCTGTCGCTGTTCTCTGTAGGTGGAGATGGAGCGGAATAGCAGTGCGACAATCTGTGAAAGGGGAAAGAAAGAAAACAAAAAAACGCAAAAGGTTGCTGGGAAGAAGAAAAACAAATAGAAAGCTATTGTTTCTTGTTTTCTACTTTTTCTTTTCAAGCAACTTAAGCAAACAAAAGAAAAAACAGATTTTCTACAAGATACTACCAAGTAAGTGCGTGCAAATAAAATGCAGTATGCATATATATTTTTTAAAACAATATTAGTTTGATTCATATTTTATAGGTTTTCTATTTTTGTCTTATTAGTTACCAAAACGACCTTCACATTTAAAATAAAAGACATACAATTTTCAATTTGCAGAATTCATCTAAACTTATAATCACATTAAGGCCATGTGTAACGTTTTGACCTGAGATCATGAGTCTCTATATAATAACATGGTGAACTTCTTTCCAAAATATTATGAAAACTATTTGTCTTATGCAGTTCAAAATTTCTTCAGATGTTAATCTACTCCAATACTACATGTTCACTTTTTAATGTTTAAACTAGCTCTTATAATTCATTAATATTACTTTTTACAAGATAATGTGACAACGCTGGAAATAACATTCAGGTATTGCAGAATCAGCAGGTTTTGATTTCCTACTCGTGGAGGTGAAGAAATAAACACGCTCTCCTGATCCATTCACACCATTGTTCCTCATTGATCTTCAAAAAGTTGGTAGGGGAGGGAAACAAGTTACGAAATGAGAAAAGATCGTTCATCTAATAATGTGGAGAATGGATATCTTCAAAGTTATGTTAGTTGACAATCTGATTATATGATTCGATAAAAGAAAGGGTTGCGGGAGGCAAGACTGGCCGATGTCAGAATTCAGACAACGTTATCTACCTACACATTTTTTACGTGTATTTTATAAGAAGAGTTGTCAAAAAGGGTGAACTTACCCTATTTTCATTTTCCAACCATTTTTGATCCTAAATCTTGATTTTTGCAAGGTGAAAAAAGGAGTCACGACAGAAGGAACACAAAATTATTGTAAAAGCATTATCATCAATATTTTGCATTTCAAAATAAGAAATGTTACTTTAAAAAATAAAACACAACTTTAAAAGAAATATCTGGGAAGATGAAAGTACAGATTATGGCATTTTAGCAGGGTTGTTTTGTTTAAAACAAATGATTAAAACTTGTTTGAAACAATTGATTTTGTTTAAAACAAATTTTGTATACGTTTTAAACTTTTTGTTTTAAACACGTGTATTCTTTTAAGACTTGTTTTAAACATGTTTTTTGTTTATTTTATTTTTGTAAAAAATCTGCCAGCGAAAGAAACTTTTTTACGAAAGGTTTTCCCTTTGTTTTTAACGTTTATTGTACTGTTTAAATACTTCTCAGTTAAATTTCGAGAAAGTGTCGTAGTCGAAGGTTGGACTACTTATAGAACTGATATTAAAAAATAAATAAAATAATTATCATGGAAACACATTTTTGTGTTGTATTCGAAAATCAAAGAAAAGGTTATTTGCTAAATTGCGGTTCTGAAATTAAAATATCGTAGGCATTCGTAGATCCAGTATATATTGATGGTCAGTCTCCGTACAACTTGGAATCCTTTAACATGAGTTTTACGGGAGTAAAAAAGTGCATCATTTGGAGCAGATTTATTAAAGTAACCAGGCCCGTGCTGGGTCACTAACGAGGGCGGTGGACAAGTCTACCAAAAGGGCGCCCATACAAACGTGAATATATATATATATATATATATATATATATATATATATATATATATATATATATATATATATATATATATATATATATATATATATTCTGTAACTTAATTAATATACTAAACGTCAGGAGGTGATTCCTGACACCGGAGATAAAACGAAAAGTATAGACTAACCTGGGTGTAGAAATGCCTCTGAGCTATGACCACCCGAAAATTTTCGAGAAAATGCCACAGCAGCCATACTCGAGAACAAAATGTCGGATCGAAATCGTGTAAAAGGGAATATCCATTAGTTTTAGTCGTAGATTTCATTAGTATACAATCTGATGTAGTGCAGTGGCGATGTAACGGTGACTCCCAAAGAAAATGGAGTATTCTTGGAGTATTTTATCAAACGTCTGTGTACACGAAATAGCTGTGAAGAATAACTGTTCACAAGTTCTCCGGCTGTCGTGGCTAGTGTTGCATACAAAAGGCGTTTCATAACGCCCCAAATAAGAAGTCAAGGGCGTGAGGTAGGGTGAAAGAAGTTATCATAACACAGGTCAATCTCTCCCAATCCAACTATACGGGAATCTTTCATTTAAGTAGATCTGCATATAACTATCAAAATGAGCAGGTGCACTGTCATGCTGGAATCACATCTGCTATCTTATGCACGTGTTCTAAAAATTTTGGGAGAGATTACGTAAAAATAAATTATACGTACTTGCACACAGGTAGGCCGGTAATAAATAAGGTCCTACCACAAAATTACCCACCATACTGCAGCGCGTGCTCACACTAAATCTCTCTGCTGATCGTTCACTAGAGTTGCATGTAGGATTTCTACGCCCTACACATGGCTACTGCTAGTTTCAGGACGATCTTTGACCACTCCCATTACGCTGTGTTCAAATTCAACTGTCCACATGGTGCAATTTCCTCCGATTTCATGTAGGGGAAATTGAAGAGACCCTATCTCCCGAAGGCGAATATGGAGGCGTGGAAAAAATACAGGGAAAGTTACTCTCCTATGAGGGCGATGGTTACACTATAAACGCCTTGCCTCTGGGATATTTCCCCTTATCTTTCCATAAATGAGGTGCATATCTGCCAGCTCGTGGACAAGGCAATCTGCCATTGCGCGGGCACATACAGATTAACAAAATTAATTTTACTTAAACACCAACGTCTACAGTTTTACACGACGTGAATACCTGGACACTACACTCTACCATCGTACGCAACACTTCCTATCCTGTTATACAGCAATTCCACATGTAACATCAGAGCATCGGACACTGTATATCACTCACAAGTTGCGTCAGATGCCTACTATAACACAGCCATGCTAATTTATGCCATCCACATCACAACTGCAATACAGCCTTCCGCGAGCCACTTGCAAGTGGCATACACGGGACAATAATTCCTACGTCTAAGCAAAAATCCCACATTCTCTTTCCTCCGTGTTGGTATTTCATCCACCTCCAAAGTACATAGAGAACGTCGAAAAAATATTTTCCACCATTTGTTGCATGCGTTTTCTTCTAGAAACAATTTTCTTCTAAAAAAATTGTTCCATCAGTGACAAAATCAAAATATAATTGGGCTACAACTACGACACTATTTTGATATATTCACAATAGGAATGTAGTTTTTCATAGGTCAGGATTAAGGGGCGTTTTTCCAACTCCAAGAGAGAGGAAAAGCCCCTCGAAAGTATCCCTGGAAGAAGATTTACCTAACGGATAAATTAAGTATACTGTTCCAGCGCATTTCTTTGTATCATTATGCAACGTGTATAACATCTCGTGTTTCATCCATTTTTGTTGCTTCTGTGCACAGAAGTATCATATTCCACGGAATTACATATTACGAGGAGGCATCCTTTAATGCAGCTTACTTTCGCCCAATATGTTTCTGGAAAATCCCTTGTACACTCGTTGATCACATATGATCTTTGCATTTTTGAATACTACATGTTATGTTTCTTTACATAACGCCTGACTGTCCTATGCACGATCTTTTTAAACCTAATCTGGATTAAAGTTATTTTTTCCATCTTCACACACTCGTAACTTGCACAGAAAGCCGTTAATTTATCATCCGTTATCAATAGCCTAGAAGATATAACTGTGATATAATACTTTAAAGAATTATTTCGTTTATATTATTCTCCCGAGAGTATTCTGTGCTGAGACGAAATAGATCAACCATACATGTGTATATCTCTTTCTTTCGAATTCTAAGTGTTCTAATTTGAACGATGTACTATTAGATCTACTTTTGATTGTTGAAATCTTGTACTTGATAGTTGTTCATTGCCCTCATTCAACGTTTGATAAAATAGTCGACGGAATACTCCAGTTCCTTTGGGAAGCACCCTTGCGTCGCCACTGTACACTAACGGGATCTACGACTAAAAATAATGAACATTCTCTTTTACCCGACTTCGATCCGATGTTTTATTTTTGATTTATGGCTGTTCTTACATTTTTCCGACAAATTTTCGTGTGATCAAGGTGCCAAAAGGAGGCATTTTTACACCCAGGTTGGTGTATACTTTTCGTTTTATATCCGTGTCAGGAGTCACCTCCTGAAGTTTATGTTAATTAAGTTACACCCTGTATATATACAGGTGCCATTTTATGTATTAAAACCCAAAGTTTGTTTAATAACGTAAATAGCTAAACTGTGAAAACTTCTTTACTAGTAGGGATGCGCACGAGACAAGATTTGTGGCTATCTCGTCTCGAAAATGTGCTGTAAAAGTGATGTCTCGACTCGAAAAATGTATAGTTTCCTATTGGAAGAGCTGTGTCTCGGCTCGAATTTTGTCAGGAAAATCCTGTCTCGACTCGTCTCGTGCGCATCCCTATTTACTAGAAAAACATTTTTTAGTTCTTGTAAGATTTTTATGTCAAAGAAAATGAAGCTAAATATATACAAATAAATCAATATAGCTATATTTTAGAAATGCAATAGTCACTGATTATTCCAATACCACTCTAAAACACACAGGAATAATCACATGACAAGGGCGCCTTACGTAAAGGGCGCACTGTACCGTTCACGGGTTCTTCACCAACAGTATGTATTTATTGTACAGAACTGTGCCATACAGAAAAAATAAAACCGTTTATCTTTGATGTGGTTTCGCAAGGGCGCCTTTACAAAGGGCGCACTGTACCCTTCATGAGTTCTTTACCAACAGTAACAGTATGTATTCATGGTACAGAACTGTGCCGTACACAAGAATAAATGAAACCGTTTATCTTTGACGTGTTTTCGCAAGGGCATCTTATGTAAAGATCGCACTGTACTTATCATGGGTTCTTTACCAATAATAAGCGTAAGAATTTATTATGAAAAAAATGTACCTTTATATATAATGTGTCAGCCCGGTGGGCCAGCACGGGCCTGAAAGTAACTCAAACTCCATCAGATAAGAAAACGATCATCCGAGCTCGTTGCAAAACATGTAAGAAAGAAACGGTTGGTTTAGTTCAAAGAATGAAAAATCGTTATGAAAAATGCAATGCTGTGAAAAAACTGGAAGCCGAAACAAATGGTAAAAGTGTTGATCCGAAAATTGCTTCTGATGATTCTAACGTCAGTGATGTGGTTGAGATGCAACTGGAAGCTTTAAGTAAGAATTAATTTTCTATCATCAATTTCTTTTTCATTATATTATAAAAAAAAATATTTCGTCCCTCTATCCACCTCCGTTCTAAATTTTCTTAAAAACTTTACACCTTGGCGTAGTTTGTATGAAAGGGCCTAGTGAGAAAGCGCAAGGTATGGCAGTCGCCCGCGCAACTAACTATTAAAGTGTGATACTTATTGTAACATCAGTGCCGAACGTCACTGTCTGGGACAATTTGATCTTAATTTGTTCGTTTGTCTGTACGTATGCACCACGCTACAGGGCGCAATTTTCGGTCTTTAGGATTTAAGATTTAGGATTTAGATTTCTGAGCTTCCAGCATATGGCCATTTGGCCCGTCACGTTTGAGGGATGACGTCCCTGTGCGAGCACACAATCCGAGGAAAGGGAAGGAAGGAAGTGGCCTGGGACCTATAAGTTAGGTACCACCCCGGCATTTGCCTGGTGTGAATAAGGAACCCCAGGAAAACCACATTCAGGGTAGCTGGCCTGAAAAAGCGTTATACACTTTTTCGACCGAATAGCCCCACGGGAATCGAACCCGAGACCCCTCGCACCGAAGGCGAGAGCAATTTTCGGTCTTTTAACATTAAATTTTGAGGGAAGAAGCACGAAATGTTGGAATTTGCTGTATATACTTTGACTGCGATCCGACGTAAAATTTCAAAATTACTGGTTTGGATCTCACTTCAAACGAAAAGCCCTGTCTCAAATAGCCTTGCTAATGATGCAAGACTGTAATCAATCAAAGTAAACAAACTAATTTTATGCGTTTCGAACAAACATGGGTTGCAGGGTAAATTTGGCTCCAACTCAGTTTTTATAAAATATTTTTAGATATGGGGAGTTCAGAGCACAAGGGATCCAAGTCCATTTGCAGAAAGATTCACTTTTGCTCAGTAAACGTAGTGTCTTCGTAGCCAAGGGTACGAAGTAAATGAAACAAAAAACACCTAAAAAGGTGTGTAGTAGAGTTTCATAGGACAACCACTAGACAAGGGCGTTGATTGAATGAGGGAGGAGAGCTAATTTCCCTCTCCTTGTTCATAAATTTACGATATTAACTTTATATTATGTACGCTGCAGCGTGGGAATGATTAACAAGTCAAGCTCCGAATGCCATAGTCAATGATGCATAATTACGTTAAATAAATGTAGAGTGTGTTCAAAAGAATACACCGACGGAAAACGTCATATTTTCACAACCACGAAACCGAGATGAAAGAAGGAAAAACTACATGACAAGATACAATCTAGAATTTTATATAATTGCCGCTAAAGAGGGGCGTTCAGAGGTCATCCTCCCCTACCGTGAATTTCAGATTTTGGGAGCAGTAATGCAGATTTAGAAACCTTTTGCTGAGCAAAGTCCAACATAAAAAAAACTTGAAGTCCTTACACCGAATAACTACGGATTTGGATTAGTTTTAATCATTTCCATTGGCCGTAAGGAGTTATAGGCCAGTATTGCTCTCTTGTGTAGTTTTTGCCCACGGATTTCAAAAGTGGCTCTCCTTTCGAGTTTCGGGCCTGCTTAAAATTCTGCAAATTGGGCCTAAGCAACTTTCCAGTTTTAATCATAATATCGTTGAAATACGCCAGTTATGCCATCATGTAGAGCTCGACAAGGTTATCAAGAAGGTAGTCATAACTCACTTTCGATAATTTTTGAGTTACACCTCTTCGTCTGGAGAGGAACGATATGTATGTTCTCCATATTTATTCGGTGTAAGGACCTCAAGCTCGTTCTGTTGGACTTTCCTTATCAAAAGATTTCTAAAACGACCTTACTGCTCCCAAAATCTGAAATTCAGGGTGAGGATGGGGACGCCTGCCCTCCTGCCCCACTGACGCCCCCGTATAACAGCTGTTATATGAATGTATCTCACGTCCTTTCCAGTGATTTTAGTTACATTATTTCGGACTCTTGACTGCGAAGATATTACGTTTTGAAATAAAATTCATTTGCTGAGCAAAACTGAACTTTATTGAAAATGGATTTGAATCCGTTGTGCTCTGAATGTCGCAAATATTACCTTTCTTCAATAAATTATTGACTAAAAAAAAAAAAAAAAAAAAAGAACGCTGGCTTGCAGAAAATATTCTAAAGTTAGCACAACATGAAATGTGCTTCAAACATTAATTTTCGAAAATTTATTGTTTTAAAATAATTTTATTAGCATCAGTGTTCTGAAATAGTAATCAAATTTTGCAACAAAAATCTCATTCACCTCCACGAAACGCGAGCTTAACCCCTAAAGGCATAACTAGAAAACTTTCAGAAGCCGTAACTCCGAAATGACTTGCTTTAGGGCTAAAATAACCGCACAACAGTATTTCTGGTAAAATTCTAGCCTTAAAACATGTAACATGTAACATGAGATCGATCACTTACGGGTCATAAATCAAAAACTATAATAGCTAGCGACAAGCGGGTTTAAGGAATTGATTCAACGTCTCTCGAAAATGTACCATTTCTACCCCTATCTTTCTATCAAAACCGAAACTGGTAGAAATTTACTACTACTTCCAGTTTCAATATTGATTTTCATAGAGCAATGACCATAAGATATATCGAGAACAGTTTACTGGAATCCATTCAGCACCCCAAGAATAGGTTCCGTGTCCGTCTCCTCCAACAACCTTTTATTTAAACCGTAAGTGGTAAAAATCGACCACAACCAGTTTCAACATTAATTGCCATAAATCAAAGACGGAAATAACTAGGGACGAGAGGATTTCGGCAATCGATCAAACGTCAAGAAAATTTACCACCTCTACCCCTATCTCACTATTAAAACCGGAAGTGGTAGAAATTTACTACTATTTCCGGTTTCAATATTGATTTTCATAGAACAAAAACTGTCAGAGAGGTCGAGAAGTTTTCGGGAATTCAAACAACGTCTGAAGAATAAGTTTCCTTTCTTCGTTAACCCTGTATTGAAATCAGAAGTGGTAGGAATAAACCTTTTTCGGTTTTAACATTGATCGCCATAAAAATAAATTGGTAGTAGATAGCGACAGTTTTCGAAAATCGATTGAGCATCTCAAGAAAAATACCATCTTAACCTGTCTCTCACTCTACTGAAACCGGAAATGGTAAAACAATTTCACTCTTCCAGTTTCAATATTGATCACCATAGCTCCATACAGCTCCCTCGGGCCTATGTGGATAGTATACGCGTCTTTGGCGCGGGAGACCCAGGTTCGATTTCCGGTGGGAACTCGTGTGGTTCGTATTCCCTCGCTGTAGGTCCACGTCTCATATAGCCTCGCTGCTGAACGGTACGCTAAGCTGAAATCAAACTAAAACCAAATCCATAGCTCCATAGTGCAAAATCGGTAAGTGATATTAAGAAGCATTTTTTTTTTACTATTATTAATGTTCACCCACGATTTTCTTCTGTCCCACCAGGCGAATATCACCAGGATGATGTACTCCCCACATATGCTCTGCCTGATTTCCACATTTTCTTGCATTTGTTATTAATGTTTCGGTATAAAATGGGCTTTCGGGTCCATCTGACATTTCGTTTTCTAAAATAAATATTAACCCTTATCCGGGCAAGACATTTTTGTAACGTAAACGGGCAACCGGGGCCTGTCAGGCCCAGTATATATTTTAAGTGCAGAACACTCAAAATTCAATGTCTGTTGCCGCATACTGTTCCGACTAAAGGTTACAATAGTCACGTGTTCAATATATAATTATGTGACAATTTGATCTAATATTTGACAGGAATTTCAATATATATGGTTTCAGTATATTTAAAGTTATACGGGGCCTACTAGGCCCCGGTGCCCGGTTACGTCAGGAAAAGATTTTTCAAATTTAAAAAAAAAAAAAAAAAAAGCTTTACCAACTCGATATGTTCATGATTTTAACTTCGACGAAAGATAGAAGAATTCAGTATTTTATGTCTTCGAAATATGTATGGTTATTGAGAAATTTTAGAAAAATGAAGCTACTGGGCCTGGGAGGCCCCGGTTGCCCGGATAAGGGTTAATTAATACATTTAAATTTACTTGTCAGTTGTGTGTGTGTCTTACATAACAGCGGTCTATTGCTGAAAACTACGTGTACTCGTCTTTTGATGCTTTTTGAGAATTATGAAATATCATGAAGTAGAAATACTACAATAATAGTAAAATTGATTTCTAAGTACTATTGCTAACATTTTTAATTTACCGCTTTTTTACAGTATATATAAGTGTAAAATATTTGATTTTGAGAAGTTCCACACTTGTATTACAAGTCTAGTAGTTTTGAGACATAGGCCCCTGTAGTCTCAAGTTTGATTTTTTTTTAAAAAAAGGAAAAGAATTGGGTTCTCGGTGCCATTCAAAACGCAAATATGTAAAGTAAAAGAATCGTACGGGCCGTTCTTTATTTTTACTCATTTCTAGATTTATTAGTCAATTTTGATACGAATATAACTAACAGATAGTTAGTACCAGCATTTAGTATATTGTCCGTTATTCCTAAGACTTCTCTTTGATCTATGTGTAAACTTTTGTCAGTTGATGCAACAATAAGCGAGTTTGCTCTACGCTCTACAGTTCGAAACTAATTTTATAAGATGAACAGACTTCCCTCACTTGAAAACAACATAGACAGATTTTCTGAAACTTTCGTACGTTGTTAGCTGCAATATGCCTGTACAGATGTTTACGTAGAATCAAGGAAATCTTTACGATCTATGAAGTAGGAGAAAACAGACTTTGCTCTTATCTGCTGTCAATCTGCATTCCATCGGTTTCTTTTTTCCCGCGGACAACCCTAAGTTCACGCACGTGACCTAGCGGGGGCAGAGAATGAAAGAAGTCTACCTGGTTAGCTTTGAACTGTATAAAATAAATAGTTTTAATAAAAATTTTGGAAAGAAATATGCCATAGGGAAATCCTATCGCATTCCGAGTGTTGGACACGGCATTAATGGACGCATTTAGATGAGCATATAGTATAAGATTAATTTTCATTTTTTTTTTTTTTTTTTTTTTTTTTGCATGGTTTGAATGCTTTAGAATGTATATCGTTTGTCTCAGTCTTCACTAAGAGCTTTACATAATACTGATCTTATAATATATGATAAATATGGTAAAGGATTTGTGTATAATGAATATGAATACATGGTAACCAAAAAGTTCTTGCTGTCTTGGACGTCCTATTAAATCATGGGCTCACAGAGAGGAAACTGTAACGATGTGTTACAAACGAAATTACGCACGTGTCTGCCAAGCGATCGGAAGTTAGTGTGACCTCGACCTTCAGTAATACAAGCACGTTGCACACATACAACAGTCATAGCCCGTCGAGGGTCGAAGAGAAATATAGCAGTTTGTTATATGACTTTAAACTGGACCTGTCCGGTGCTGCATCAAGTCGCTGTTTATACCAGGCATTTAGACAGAATGCTATGAAGGAACGCACAGCCAGGCATTGGTTCTAGAAATTCTGTTAGGGAGATGTGAGCCTTTCGGATGAACCTCGCAGTGGACGACCACATGGTTTGGATGAAGAGGGCCTGAAGGCAGCCATCCAGGAGGACAGTGGTCTAACGTGCAACGAACTTGCAGAAAGGATCCACGTTTTTGCTGAAACAGTCAGGTTGCATTTGCATGGGATGGAGAGGTCATACAAATTAAGCAAGTGGGTACCCCACACGTTGTCGGTAGCCAACAAGTAACAAAAGGTTTCAGCCTGTTTGTCCTTGCTCACTCGGAACCTGAACAAACACATCTTTGATTACTTGCTCACAGGTGACGGAAAGTATGTCTTCTGTAACACTCAAGCATACCAGACATTGCTGTTGATGCTGCGTGATCTAGTTCCTTATACCTCAAGACTGCTTCTGCACCCACGAAAAGAAGTTATGCTTTCTGTATGGTGGAATTGTCGGCAAGTGGTGCATTACGAGCTTCTTCCACCTGCTCAGCCCATCACTACTGGCTTCTACTCTCAACAGTTGCAAAGGGTGTGCTGTTATTTTACGACAATGCCAAGCCACATCTAGCAAAGAATACCAAGGAGGCCCTTCAGCAATTTGCCCGGGAGACACTGTGCCATGCACAATATTCACCTTGCCTTGCGCCAACAGATTACCACCTGTTTGGAGATCTTTCACAAATGAGGGAGACATGCGGAACGTACTCACGGACTTCTTTGCATCCACAACCGCCGAGTTTTATCATTAGGATATTGTGTAGCTGCAGGAACATTGGCAAAAGGAGTTGAATGCTGATGAAGATTACTTCGAAACGTAAAGTACTGACCGTCCACTGTATTACTCTTTGTTAACACTGGTTTAGAACGGCAAAAAAAATTTGGTTATGTTGTAGATATGTAGACTTGACTAAATAAAACAAATACAAAGCTTTTTTATTATTTTGTGAATCTTAAGGTTATAACTGTTTAATGTGATGGCCGCCAGCATCATAAAATGTTTGACAATGCCGTGTAACAGGAACAGCACACAAAAGTGATACGTCATTAGTGAAATAGCAGCAGAGGCACGTTCAGTCCCTTCCCTCATATCCATCAGGTTTTATAGTTTTTGAACTTACACTGTCTCCTTTAATGGGCCCTAAAGATAGACGCCCATAAATGTTAGTCAGGATATCGAGAAGGGTGTTCCACAAATCCCATATTATCCGTTCCATGTCTGTGGGAACGTGAGATCGTCAAAATGTCTCATATGACGATGTACCTTTTGTTGAAGGTAAACCTAAGCGTCATCTCAAAAATGTAAGTAATGTCAGAGCTGATTTCCTTGCAACATTTAAGGATTGAAGGCACCCATGATTACCCTTTTAAAGAAAAAAGATTCAATCTGTCCTCTCGATGATAGGTCACATCACACATATATCCCTGTTAAATTGACTTCTCGTTTGACAATGATATGTGGATTGTTCCTGGTCGAGTACACGTAGTTGTTGGAAATTTTCAGTGCTATTAAGTTTGAAAGTAGTTTAATCAGACCAAACAGATCTTTAAACTATTGTGATTTACATTTACCTTAAGCACCATTCATAAAATTCCGCACATATATCTGGATCAACTTTAGTCATGATATGCAACACATTTAAAGTGTATGACGTCTACAGGGTGGCGCACGAAATAATCCACAATTTCTTTTTATCGTTTTAGCGGAACAAGAAATCGCAATGTACAATTTTACAGCAGTAGCAGTACAGTTTGGAGAAACAGTTGAAGAAGAAATTGGCACCTAACTCACCCTTCTGCCGCTACAGGGCTAGTTTTCAAGATGGCTGACAAGAGCAGGCTGACCACAGAGCAGCGCTCAACGATCGTGCTTGTGTTCCATGAATCAAAAAGTGTTATTGTTGCTCAAAGACAGTTTCGACAGAGGTTTAATACCCGATGGGCTCCCTCCAACAAAACCATCCATAGACTGTATGAAAACTTTCAGAGGGAAGGAACAATATTGGAGCCGAAACGTCCTCGACAGGAACCTGTGTGTTTGCCTCAGAATATTGAAGCTGTTAGAATTGCAATGCAGAGGAATCCCGGGAAGTCGACAAGAAAGGCAGCAGTGCAACTTGGCATATCAAGACGTTCGGTTCAACGAATTCTGAAGAGTGACCCCCATTTTTATCCATACAAGATGACCGTTGTGCAACGACTCACAAATGATCACAAGCAGCAGAGATTAGTGTTTGCGCAATGGGCAGAGGGTAAGCAACGAATCCTTCACAACGTTTGATTTTCTGACAAGGCGCATTTCCATTTGGACGGAGTGGTCAACAAACAAAATGTGCGTTTTTGGGCCAATGAAAATCCACGGTTGATTCATGAAAAACAACACCATGCTCCCAGGATTACAGTGTGGGTTGCAATTTCCAGCCATGGACTGATTGGGCCATTCTTCTTCGGAGAAACAGTAAACAGTGAGCGGTACTTGACTATGCTCCAGAATAACTTTGTCCTGCAGTTGCTTGCTACTGCTTTGCCTATCAACACGCAGTGGTTCATGCAAGATGGAGCCAAACCGCACACTGCGAATGTTGTCTTGGATTTCTTACACGAAATTTTTCACAAGCGCGTTATTTCTGATCGGTTTCATGCTGGACAATCTTGACCACCTCATAGTAATGATCTTAACCCATGTGATTACTTTCGGGGGGGGGGGTATTTGAAGGAAAGGATTTTTCCGAAACCCCAACAATTTGGTAGACCTCAGACGACTTCTTGTTCAGGCTTGCAATAAAATTGATGAAAACATGTGTCGTCGAGTAGTGAATAACCTCAGTGTTCGATTAAAAGCAGTTCAGATAAACAACGGCGGCCACATTGAACATATTTTGAATTAGAACATTTCTCCACAGTACACTCTTTCTTGTGACGTGCATTACTTTCTGTTCTGATTGTGAATAAAGTTTTTATTTAAAAAGAAAATGGTGGATCATTTCGTGCGCCACCCTGTACTTTATACCATCGCTCAAAATGCGATTGACACCAACTCCACTGACACCAGTTTCGCGAGCACACTATCTCACAGATTTTGTTGGGGAATTGTGTAAATGCCTGCAGTACCATCTGACTAATTTTGTTGAGATGTATGTTCTCTTCCTTACACATCGTCTCTTTTCATCTTTACTGTTCCATCTTGCTCAATCGTATCACGAATTTTTCTTCTAATTGATAGCCGCGTTGACGGTGATGAGTTAAAATTCCAGTCTCCAATGTAGTTGCACGTTATGCATACTATGTTGGTAAAGAATACTTCAGTATCCATTTCCACTGCTCAAACGATAATCGTGTCACCTCTGCTATATTATTGAATCTAAAAGGAAATAAAACGAAAGAACGTCTATGAACTTATGAATCCTGCAAATCTATTCTATCCGTCTTTGTTCTGTCTACTATGTTTCTTATTCCTGATATGAGCATTATGTAGTGCAGTCGCTTGGTACAAATTTCAATAAGAATATTTCTTTTCTGGATACCAGAATAAAATTTGGCATAGTTATTTAGATGGCAATACACAACAAAAAACCACCGGGACACAAGTCATAGTAGCTTCTATAAAAGGAGGGGAGGGGGATAATGATTGCAATTAAGTTCTTTGGCAGTAGGGTGATAAATAGAAAGTAAAGGGAGTAAAATTAAATAATATGGGAGCATTTACTAAATTATTGCGTTGAATTATTGAGCGTTAAGATAGAATATAGTGTTCCTGGTGGATGAGTGGCTCCACTCGTCGCCTTGCAATCAAGGGGTTCCGAGTGCGATTCCCGATGGGGACACAAGTGGTTCGGATCCTTCGTTAAACTGTAGGAGCCGTCCTTAGAACGTCACCATCATCCCATGGAAGGCAATGGCAAGACCACCATGGGCTCACCTTGCCCAGGGACCTTCGGGCCAACTACCTGCCCTCGGACAGAAAACCCATCATCATCATCATCATCAAGTAGAATATTAAAAATAAAATTATATGTACAAAAGTGTGTTTCAAATCTATTCTTTTTTATTTCGAAAATTGCTAAAATAAGAATGTAACCTTAATGAATATTCCTTCCTTTCTTTCTTTTTTAAAAGAAATTGGGAACAATTTTAAAGAGTACTCTATTTTAATACTTGTCTAAGTCTCATCTATCAATAACTCACTCACTGTATACATTGTCCATTGCAAGAGCATAAGGCGGTACACCGCATGTTCAAGCTTTGATATTTGCATTGGTTCATATACATTGTTTTGCAGTAGCAGCAGGGTAATTCCGAACATTTCATTGATACTTCTGAAAGAACTGACCATAATGGTGTAAGCAATGGTGGGGAATCTGAGACTTTCCATTCCCAGTCGGTAACATCAGGAATGTCAGGCAGACGCTGTAGACACTGTCTCCAAACATTGGCTTGAAACATTGTTCTTTTCAAGTGATATCTTAAAGCATCTCCAGTAGTATATTTTCAAGGGATCTATTCTTCTGTGTGAAAAGTATCCTTCTGCATTCATTGACTATTTTTGTTGCGCTGATTGTGTCATACAGAAGCACTGTAAAATACTGTATCATATCAAAATCATCATCAGATAAAATGAATGAGGTAGACAATCGAATAAAGACGTCCGTTAGTTCTGGCAGTGTCTTCCACACATTCCAAGCTTTAGTTTTACTAACCCCATGAAAAGAAGATACTGTGTCACAACCCGTGTAAGCATGAAAAAACGGCAATGCTTCACAACTTTCAAGATATACATTTTGTAACATTTCACAGAGTGAAAACTGTTTCTGTTTTTCCCAACACCGTAAATAAAGTACAAGTTCTGCAAATCGAGAGCCTGAAACTTCTTCAGGGCCGTTGCAGCAATTATTATTACATCTGAATCTACTGTTGAAATTACAACATTTTTGTGGCCACATAAAACTGCATTTTTCACATGTAGAAGAATTGTTGTATCTCCCTCTCCATGTGAACAAGGAGACGGTTGTTGTTATGGTAGGATCCTACGCAAATTATGAGGTCTTCATCAGTGCAAATAACAACCTTACAACCAACTTCCAGTGATTCAATTTCAGAAGCAAGTAAGTGGGAAATTGCTTTTTATTTTCATCAACTTGCAAAAATTTCCTAAATACCCTTGGGAATGGTGTTCTTTTGATTAACATTTTTTCTCCAGAAACTCGTTTCAAACTAGTGTTAGCGAGATTTCTTGCCAAGTATCTCTCAAATACTACATTAACACTATCAATTTCTGCAGATGAGATTCTACGGCAGGTCGAAATATTTTGATTGCGAATTCTCCAAATGTTTTAGATTAACCTGGAGTAAGAGAATGTACATATAAGGGCAGCACCATCTATAACAATAGCCGAGCAAAATGAAATACTACAGTCACCGTCATGATTCTCACAAACATCTGAAGATAAACAGGTAATAATGTCAGACTTTCTTGATGGTTTGCGAAGTTTGCCGAACTCGCTAATAGAGGGAGTATATGGGTGAGTTTCGTGAGAAGAAAATGTTGAAACGTCAGGTTCGCTAATTTGACTCGCCACATACAATTTGCATAATATATTTGCGTCCTTTTTAAGGACTGTTGTTTGCATTTGAAGTGTATATTTCCCCTTTGTCATTCTGCTGTTAAATAACACTAAATTACACCTTTTAATTACTGTATGAATTCATGTTTTCGCTTCAATCAACCTCTCTTGTACAAAATTTTCATACAGACATCTTCCAAGATTCCTGGCTTCTCTGACCGACTTCTCTGCATCTTTTGTTGCACATATTTTGCTAACTGCTGTTGTTAATATATCTTCTTCAAACGGTTTACTATAGTTTTTAAAGGAAGCTACAACATCTAAAACGTGTTCCTTATATCTTTCCAAAAGCTTTGCTGCTTTCCTTATGCTTTACGTCATTTTCATCACCTGCATCTTCTTCACCATCGAAAACTGAAAACTGTTCTTCAAAGTCAGATATCATTCTTACAACATCTGGTCCTGCAACCATCCGTTTCAAAAGTGCAGCAGGTTTGTCAAAAAGTCCTATTGCTCCACCAATTCCTTTAACTTGTTTGTTATTTTGCTCATGCAAATGGTCATCCGCCATTGCTGAAAATGCTCGATTGCTCTTCTGACTTACGAATTTGCCTTTCATGAATTCTTTATATATAAACGGATGGCGCATCTCCAGTTCTTTCAGTGTTTTGATGAAAACTAGCAACCAGCGGGCATAGTTTGTGTGATCTAAAACAACAGAATAGTTTTGAATTGTACAAAATTTCCTCCACGCACACTTTGTAAGAAAGAGAGCAATAGAATCTGTAGTTCCATAGTTATTGACCAGAAAATAAATTGCGGAGATTCTTCATTGCGTAGATTACACCATTCGTTAAAATCTAAATATGACATTCCTTCAGAGACATTGATATATTTATATGCTTCGTATGCTTCTGTTTTCAAAATATATAGTGCAGCCACTGTTACTTGGTGAGCATAGCGAGCGCGTTTGACATGAGAGCACGATAGAAGCGATTCTGCTCGTCCAGTTGATGTCGCTCTAGCATCAACTAATACATGAGATTACTGAGATTACTTTAACAACATGAGATTACTTTAAAACACATAGTTAATACATAACTACAATAATACCTTTGGATTTACTTATAAGGTCTGAACACGTCATTCAAAATTTTAAAAACGATTTTTTCATTGTTATTACAGTAAATAGCATGTTTAATTTTGCATTAAAATGGATGTAAATATGCCATAATTCTTTATATTTGTAAATCTATTACCTTAATATTTTTAAAAGCGCGTTATTTGAATTTAGTTTGCCAATGAACATATAAACTGGCCCGAAGAACGGCAAAATTGGAGTATTTTCAGTTTGTGACGCCATTTTGAACGCCATCTTGAATTCTGTCCGACGGGGTGATCATCGGTTTTGTGTCCCGGCGGATTTTCATTCAACATGTTATAATTAATAAATGTGCCAAGTTTCATGCTGGTATCCGGAATAGAAATATTTTTGTGCCAAGCAACTGCACTATATGAGCATTGAAATAGTGGACACAGTAATTTGGGACACACTCTGTATATATATATATATATATATATATATATATATATATATATATATATATATATATATATATATATATATATATATATATATATATATATATAAATTTTCTAAATTATTTTAAATTTTGAACCAAATTTCCATTGATCTGTAAGAAGTGAAAATTTATTCCATAAGAATGAATTATTACTTTATTTTTGGTTCGCCCTCTATATGTATTTTTTCTTAACTTGGAGGTAATAGACTCTATATTGATGCTCACATACTGTATTAATTTAACACCTCACTTTAGTAATGTGATATTAATACACAACTTCAAAATTTGATGTATCTCACAATATGATTTTGTGAAATATAAAAGCAAAACATACCAGTCTGTGTGTAACGTTAATTTCTAATAGTTTAGAGTCGCGCTAATAGGTATCGCCACCTGCATTGCCTGCCTCCCTGATGCAAATAGATGACGCTGGCATGCAGTCAATTCTCAGATTTATAGCTATTGTAACAATACAGTGGACAGATTAACGATGGATCAGTGGTAGAGCGCTAATCTCTGGCATGTGGAACCTTGGTTCGACCCCAGCTCCCGCCATGGTAACTTTGTGATGAGTAAACACCATATGCGTGATTTTTCTTGGGATTCTCGTGTTTTCCTTCAACTTTCGTCATTCCACCATTATATGAATCTTATTATTATCGTCTCCCTTTGCTTCGATGCATAACTGTGGAACTTTAAAAAAAAAGTTAGTTTCGTTTCACAGCGTGAAATTACGATAGACTTACAAAATACGGAGTTAAACACTCAAATTTGAAACGGTACATTTATAATTTCTGGTTGTACAGGAATAAGATCAAACATAGAACTTGTTTGGCTCAATGCATATCAATAGCCATTAATTCCTATCTTCTCCTGCTTTTGCTCTATGGAGATTAACTCCTTTGCTGCGAAATTCGACCTTAGTCGAACGATAATTTTTACCTTTGGCTGCGAAATTTAATCCACAACTTCTATTTTCGTTTATACTCGTATTTCGCTGCGATATTTGACTTCAGTCGCTCATTGTATACGGAACATTTTGTAACGATAATGCGTTGCATTGTGCTGCCTACTGGTGGCAACGATCTCTTTGAGCTAGGGCACTGAAATACGAGTGATTACGAAAGTCTTGCTTTATTCTCTTGAGGCATGTTTACGGGTTTGACGGTAGCTAATTGGACAGAAAATTTAATTTGAAATATTCATATGCTATCTTTTCTATATGTGATCTTTTAGGCCTATATTTCATTTATAGGCCTAAAATTTAAAATATTAAGCCAATTATACAATTTATGTATTTAAATATAGTGTGTTAGCACTAGACAATATTACTTTTTGTGAATTTGAACTATTCACAACACGTTACTTCTGTTTTGCATATGATTTCTTTTTTATAATATATTCGACAATAACAATACTAAAATTTGAAGTGTAACTTTAATATAAAATGTCTTAAAACCAAATTTAAAGAAAATAAGGAATTTCATTGTTTGCTGTATAACTGCCTTTTCTCAAGAATCACCCGATAATTTAATTCCGCAGTGAAAGGATTAATATCGAAACCGGAAATTCTAATTGATGTTTACCCCTTTCCGTTGCAATAGTGAAATAAAATCAGAGATAAAACATACTTTTTCATTTCCATTTCGGTCCCCGAAGATGCCGTCTTCATAGGCTAGAATATTTAGTTCTAATAGCCTTCTTCCTATTACAATAGTAAGATTGAGGATGAAATATAAATAAGGTGAGAGTCCTCAACACTGAACTGTAAATGGAATCACTGAGAGACAAATGCTAGTGAACTTTCATTGTTTCTGACCGAAAAGCGTTACATCAAACTAACAATAACATATTGAATTCCAACTAAGATAGTGGCAGTCATTTCCCAGTCATTCCTTTAATTTCTTGTGAGGGTTTAAATTTACATGAAAACTTATGCATATGATTTTTTAAATTAATTTTTTATAGGTTTAAATTGTTGTCCTGGATGAATTGTAAAAACATCTTAATAAGATTCCAACTTCTGGAAGCAACTATCATACCAACTATGATTGGGAAAATATGAAAGCATTTTAGTAAATGTGGTATAATTTTTTTTTCTTGTTAAAATAACCCACAATAGAGTATTAAGCGATTTGGAGTTCCTATTTCTTGTAAGCACCAGCAGAGATTCGTATCTTTTTTCCGTATGATAAAGAGCTTTTTCCGGTGTTAAAGCTGTGCTAAAAATTATCCGACAGAATAAGAGTATTTTTGATTTTGACCAAGTACTTAATAAATCTCATGTATTTTCTTCCAAGACGTCAGCGAGAGACCAGTAATGTATGCCCAGACATTCTCTTATTTTCCTTTTCCATTGACTGATCAATTCTTTCGTTTCAGTTCTGATAAGTTGTTTAAAGTTGTGAAAAGAAATCTGAATATTAATATTGATACCCATAGATACTGTATTTTTACATAAGCGGTCTACAACATGATCCACTTCTATTGGAACATGAGCCTTAGTATAAAGTAAAATAATGTCAAAAGCTGTTTTTTTAATCAGTAAGATTCCAAAAAGTTTGTAAGATCCATTGAGTTTTATTTAAAGCTGTTATGACACTCAGAGCATCTGCACAGATACAAATATGTTTGAGGTTGAATTTTTTTAGGATATAAAAAGGCCTTTCTTATTGCGAAAGCTTCCCCTTCAAAAATGGATCTGTTACAAGGTAATTTAAATTGCTTCTGAATTTGCAAATAAGGGATTACAAACGGAGCTCCCATATTTTTGTTCTTTTGTTTGGATGAGTCTGTAAAAATCAGTTAGCAATCTTTAGGTAGAGAATCTAAGTAGAATTTCCAGATATTTTGATACATATTAGGTAAGTTTTCATATTTATGATATTGTATATACATAATGTGGAATAATAGCTGGTATTTTGATTAAGTTAATGTCATACTGAAATCAATACGCTGGAATTGTTGGAGCTTTTGCAATACTTGAATGAAGTTCTTTGATGTCCATAAAAACTTTGAAGATCCAGGGTAACGAATTTTGATAAGGTAGTTTTTTTATTTTTTATTTTGATTCAAGATTTCCAAAGTTTCTAATTTATGATTTAGGACAGTTTTCACCACACGAGAAATTAAAAAATATATATATAGCCGTAAACTGATTTTTTTTATTTCTAAAGAAATTCATCATGGCCTCGAGAATTGCATTTTTTGGGCAGAAAGCTAGTTGTGATAATATAATCGTAGTTGTAGTTGTATCATATTGCATTCTCTGTATTTTGGTATAAAAACTTGATTGATGAGAGTTGTAAAACATAGATCCGTAGTAGTGTTTTTGCTGTGAATATTTGTTGATTGATTTTATTGAGAACATGAGGTTGAGTTGAGTTTTTTTTTTTTTTTTTTTTTTTTGCGCAGATACTTTTCAAGATATTAGAGTATTTAGTTACTTCATTAGATAAATATTGTAAACAAGATTTCCGTAGTAGCTTGGATTCTAAAATAAGGCTTAAATATTTCAATTGCTTGATTTATTTTAATTGTTATCCATTAATAATTATCTGCATTTCTTTTATATGTATTTTTTCGTAAGTCTTGTAAAAGAGGATTATATATATATATATATATATATGTGTGTGTGTGTGTGTGTGTGTGTTTATATCGATTATACCAAATCTATAGTTGTTTCTTTATCCACAATAAGAACGATATTAAAACTTATCTACAGAAGATTAGGGACAGTACCAGGCCCGAAACGAGCCACAGAGGTTTGGGAGGGGGAGCAGGTCATTAAAAATACTCTTACAAATATCTGAATTGTGTTTTCTGTATTAATAATAGAAATTTGTATTAAGATCTGGAGGGGCCAGGCCCCCTAGCTTCCTCTAGTTGCGGGCCATACTGAGTCGACAAATTACACCAAGGCCATTTTTTTCTAATACTCACACGATAGCACAAAGTGACTGAAACCGTAATATAACGCATAGATATGCTGCAGTTTAAGCTTTTCTACATCACTCCATTTGATCTATATAAAACTAAGAAGTAACACAAGATCTGCGTAATACACGTATGTCTATAAATTAGTCATCTGCATAAAATAAAATGCACTAAGAAATATGTATCAAGAGGGGGTCTTTGATATATGTATGCGTCTTTGATGTAGATTATGTATGTATTTTCAATTGACTAATTGATTGGCCTTCAATTTTTTAACTCCAAGGCTATATAAGACGGCACCACTTTGTGTTGGGGGCAAGCACTCCACCATGGATCAAAGTCGTAACCAAACTTAGAATTCTCTCGTGGCTATATGATTATCATATGCATCTTGGGCGCGGGAGAACCACGCTATATTTCTGGTAGGAGCATTGACGCTAAACTCAAGTCCAGTCATAACCAAATGCTTTGGCCATTTGATCCCAAAGATGAATATATCTAAGTCCCATGAGTACTCTAATGCATTGATGTGTTGTATGAAACGTTTCCAATGTTTAATTCTTATCTTACTAAAGTAATCTGCCACTGTAGTTATGAAACGTAGTTGTAGATTGGTTTGATGATTGTTAACAATAATAATTTCGATATTAATTTCTTTCAAGCGAAAATGTAGCCTAACTATGAATTACTCACTCATTCAAGGAATAATTTTAAATAGTGATGATTTCAGGAGGTAGCCCTGGGAGAAATTTTGTCCTGAAGCAAAGAAATTGCTGGTATATTTCTCAGTTTGGGATCAATCAGGGTCAATATTTTCGCATTCTGTTTATTTCGAGCCCCCTACAGGGAAAATCTCTGAAATCATTACTTATTCTACGTGCTAAAAAAATTGAAACAAAACAGCAAATTATGAAATAATCCTCTTCCGGTCAAGAATTTGAACACAAAAATTCAAATCAATGTTTTGAGAAACACTAGCAGTTCAATTTTGGTAATCTAAATGACCACGCACTTCATAGTGATTTTCCTGAAAATCATTATATTTTAATCAGACTTTTAGTTAAGGATCATTCACGTATACACGAGGGTAAATCAATAAATATTTGCCATAATTTTTTTTATTATTTATTACCACAAGAATACAATGCTTTTATCATTATAATTTTTCAACATAGTCTCCCTCCTTTTCAATGCACTTGGTCCACCGTTGCACAAGCTTTCCGATACTCTCTTAAAAAAAAAAAAAAAAAAAAAAAGGCTGCGCAACAAGCCACGACTGAACCGTTTCCTTCACCTGTTGATCGGAGCTGAATCGATGGCCTTTGAGACCATGTTTATGTGGACCAAACCGATACCGACGGGATGAGTTCGGTGCTGTATGCAGGATGCTTCAATGCCTTGAAATGCAGCGTCTGAAGAGTTTGAGCGGTGTGGCGGCATTGTGTGGAGCGCATTGTCGTGCAACGCAAGAACGCCTTTGGACAATCGACCTCTGCATTTATTACGAATTGCAGGCTTCACTTGCTTAGCAGCATATCACTGTACCGTGTACTGTTTATTGTTGGCATCTTTTGTAGGTTATTGTTCCAGGATTGGCCCTTGTGAGTCCCAAATCAATGTGAGCATCACTTTCCCTGCAGAAGGTTGAATCTTGAATTTCTTCTTGACGGGAGATGCGACGTGCTTCCATTCCATGCTCTGGTGTTTGCTCTCTGGTTCAAAGTAATGAATCCACTTCTGAGAAACGCTTCACCTTCTTTAACATAACGATCCAGTAAGTGCTGACAGATTCTCACACGGTTTCGCTTGTGCTCTTCATCGAGTTTTTTCGAAATCCATCTCGCACAGACTTCATGAAAGTTGAGCCTGTTACGTATGACTTCATATGCAGAACCATGACTAATCTGCATATGATTACCATCAACAGTTACTGGTCTGTTATTCAAAATCAAGGCATGGATTCATTCAATAATGTCATCAGTTATTGCTATAGCTGGACGCCGTGCTCCTTCCTCACCCTTCACGCTCATTCGACCACTTTTGAAATGTTCAATCCATTAGTAAACACTTCGCTGTGGCAATACACTGTCACCGTATTGTACTGAAAGTCTTCCATGAATTTTCGTTCCGTATACACCTTCAGACGACAAAAAATAAATAAATAAATAAATAAATAAAAATAAAAAAAATAAAAAAATAAAAAAAATAAAAATAAAAATAAAAATAAAAAAATAAAAATAAAAAATAAAATAAAAATAAAAATAAAAATAAAAAAATAAAAAAATAACAGAAGGCTGTTCTTCTTTTGTGTACACAGAGAGTGACGTGACCATATTTACTTCGCAACAGCGCAAAACGGTTTGTTCTGATAACGCTACAACCTACCACAGGCGAAGCCAATGGTGACACCGAGCGTGTGGTGAGCATACAATGCCATAGAGCCAAACTGGAAATAGAAAATATTGCAGTTCTTATTGACTTGCCCTCGTATATTAATCAAACTTCCAATCAATTATACCGGAAGAGGCCTTCCTTTACGCACTCCCGTCCCAACTTTATTATCTGACGACGGTCAAGGCTTTTAAATACTGATTTGGTTAGGTTAACAAGCATCAAGATATTTTTTTTCCCTCGGTGTTCGTAATAAATTACGAGTAAATACATTAACATTTTTATTTGTTACTTGTGCTTTTCCCATGACGTAATTCATTTCTCAAACAATATACAATTACTGTTTAGAAGCGGAAAGATTGTTAATTAGTAAAACTTTTCTGGGAACTATACTGCATACTAGAAATCATCATTATTAATTACAAAGGGTTCTTGTCCTTCTTTCACGAGTGGCTTCATTTTCGCTGGCATAAATAACGACAGAACAATGACTATCAAATTATGCCAGTACCCCATTTTTTATTTTCTAAATCTGGTCACTCTATCGTAGACCTCTATTCAAACTGGAAATGGCTGAAATCAATCATTTCCGGTTTTAACGTTGATCGCTACAGAGAAGAAACTGTAGTGATACACGAAAAGTGGTTTTCTATAGTCAATTTAACGTCTCAAGAATATATATTCCATTCCCACTCTAATCTCTCAACTAAAACCGGAAGTGGTAGCAACCTTTGAGAAAATATCACGTCATACAAACCAAACTTCTCTGCGTGGAGTATACATGATACAACTACTTCTCATTAGAACGGTTATTATTGGGTTTGAGAAGTATATTTTCTTTAAATTTTTGAGGATGCCTACCTAAAGATTATTTTTCGCATTATATTTTCTTTCTTTGTAATTTTTATAAAAAGTGGTTGTTGTGAAGTGATAAATTTTTATATGGCTCAATGAATGAAAATGGAAAGATTTAATTGATAAAATATTCCAATTTTCCGCGAATTCAAAGAATATTCAGCACATTAATATGTAAAATTAATGATATACCTACCTGAAGAAATAAGACAGTGTGGCGATTTTTTTTTTGAACGATAATGGAAAGATACCATTGTGACAGACAATGAAGATTTGTACGCGAAGTCTTAGAAGTCATATTTGATATCAATACAATCAATGTATCTCTGCATTAAAATCATACATCTGCATTTCTTAATCCAATTCATTCTTAATCAAGAACTTCTTCATGGCTAAGCGGTTAGCGTACGCTCCTTTGGCGTGGGAGACCCGGGTTCGATTCCCGGTGGGAGCTCATGTGGTTCGGATTCCACGTTAATCAGTAGGTCCACGTCTCATATAGCCTCGTTGCTGAACGGGACGTTAAACTCCAAATCATCATCATCATTCTTAATCACAACCAATATGAAAAACCATGCTTAACTTTTTAAAATTAATCGTGTTTAGTAACAAGGAATCTTCCTGTTATCTGTATTCCTCGACTGGCAGCATAATTGCGGATCCCAAACGTTTCAGGTTTCCTCTGATCTTATTGGTCTATACAGATAGAATCGTGACATACATATAGTAGAAAGCAAACGACACTTACTGTCTGCCTTCGTAGCCGAGCGGGTTAGTAACGGTAGTTGCTTTTGGCGTGGGTTCAAACCCGGCCCAAGGAAATTTTTATAACGCTTTCTTTTTCATTAAAATAATATTGAAAGTAATACTCAAAGAGTGATTTACCAAGTTGTCTAGTAATTAAAGTCGCTTTTGGCGTGGGTTCAAACCCGGCCCAAGGAAAGTTTTTGTTAAAAAAAAATCATAACACTTTTTTCATTAAAATAAGTGTGCAGTTTTACTATATGGATCCATAGTATAAGTAGTAGTAGTGGTAAAAGTAGTAGTAGTTGTAGTAATAGGAATGGGTTACAAGCCCCGCAGGGGTTGGTTGGGTTTTGTTAGTAAAAGTAGTAGTAGTAGTAGTAGGAACGGGTTAGAAGCTCCACAGGGGTTGATTGGGTTCTGTCAGTGAAAGTAGTAGTAGTAGTAGTAGGAACAGGTTAGAAGCCCCGCAGGGGTTGGTTAGGTTCTGTTTTCGACATCAAATGGGCAAATTAAAGACTTGCCCAAATTTATCTGTACATTTTCCATGACTAACTTGAAACAGCTGGCTAGGGTAGCGTGCGAATACTGAAATGTTTGGGATTGGCAAAAATGCCGACTGGCATACAAGAGAATATTTTTTTTTTAAAATTCAATGTAACGTCATTTGATTATAAGAACTTAAAATACGAGTTTTCATATTACAACAGTGTGAAAGAAAAATTTACTTTCTCACGAAGTTCAAACGACCATAAATTCTTAATGCATTCATTTCGAAAAGAGAAAGTATAAGCATATTAATTCTGTCATTTGATTTATTATTCTTTATAATTATTGTAACTTTTAGTTATTAAATACAACACAAGCTACAATGTTACAAAATAGTCAAAGAGAATATGTAAGCAATTTGACCAATTTGAACATTTGTAACCTTTACAAAAGTCTAAAAATGGAAAACTTTCGTGATTTTTGCATTTTCTGTATCTATATTGTAGGTTTTGTCTATTGTTATTGGTTGAGAAGAAGTTACACTAAAAGAACAAAAAAAAAAAAAAAAAAAAAAAAAACTTGGACCATACGTATTTTTAGTTGAGGATTGGTTCCATCCTACTCGAATTAAATTTGGTACCGTTTGAAATGTTTTATTAAACATATTTTAGTTATATATCAATTCTAATATCAATCGGGCGAATTAGGTGCAGTCTTAAAAAAGCAAATGACGGACCGAACTTGCTTCGTTTTGTTGTTACGTTTGCAAGAACTACAATTCATCATTTTATTTATCCCGAAAGAGAAAATCTGGAATAACGAGCTGAACAATTTCTCTCTCACTTATCATCAGCCATAACGCATAAGCGATAAACATGCTCGTTAAACAAATGACGGACGATGGTATTGATTCCGGCGACAAATCAAATGCATATGTATGTGTAGGAAAGAGAGAGACAGAGAGAGTGAAAGAAAAGAGGGAATATGGAGATAACTTGAAAAACAAAAGCCTGTCGAAATGCGCTACCTATCTATTGAAACAAATCGCCTATCTATCACACAGCTGCTAGGGTAATATGACAGGTGATTGCACTTGATAAACTACCTCAACATCAATTGTCAAACGAAGTTCTTCAATGAGAGATCAATCTCACTGTTTGTTAGCATGAGAACGAAAACATTTTATGCTAAAATGCTTACGTAAAGTACTGGTTAATAAAGTTCTAAATGTTTTTCTATGTGATTTGTCAGCTATATTATTATCATCAACTTTTTGATTCGATAGTTGTGTTTTCCTGCTTGTCTGAAGTTAAAACCATTAAAATAAGTTTTTAAAAAACACTCCTTTTTCTTTATTATTTACTGATTGTTCCTCTCGAGCCATCGGCGCACTGCATTATCAAAATACGTGCAAGCCTAAATAATACATTCAATATTATTTTTGCTCTGTATTCACGAACAAAATAGGAGTGGCTATACTCATGAAACCATATTTGTATCAAATACATGCAAGTAGGGTATTGGGTGGCTAAACATGAAGTTACATATGAAATATTAGGCTTAAATCTAAAAAAATGGTTATGACCCTTGTCCTATTATGAAATAAATAAATTTGAAACAATATACAGTTTTTAAATTGCAAATAAATCTAAAAAATGACTGTATAGTTTAACACTTAATAGCGCAAATAGCGAATACATTTGCGTCAGGCAGGCAAGCGAAAGCGCAGGTAGCGAATACATTAGGGTCAGGCAGGTAAGCGATAGCGCAGGTAGCGAATACATTAGGGTCAGGCAGGTAAGCGATAGCGCAGGTAGCAAACACATTAGCGTTAGGCAGGCAAAGGATATCGTAGACAGTAACATCTATTAGTCTGACTGTTTATCATTAGCAGATGAGTGTAACACAGAGACGGAGAAGTTTGCTGTTTAATATTAAAAAAAAAAAAAAAAAAAAAAAAACAGTAATATAACAATATTTTACTGAACTATTAAAATGCAAAATTTTTCACGGCTTAATGGTCGTTTTAAAGCAGGCTGTGAAATCCTGAGGTTGGGGTAGAAATACCCCTACTTAATACTTTCGAAAGAAAATTTTCCTCCACTAATAAGTTACTGCAGATGGATAAAGTAACACATTATCAGTAGTTTGCAAATTAACTACAGTAATTCATATAGGCTTAATTAATATGTGTTTTATGTAATTAAAGGTTAAACTAATGGTTAGAGGTATCCCTAAACGTATAGGGCCTTATGCAGAGTCGTTCTGACGCATGGTTAGTTCCATACTAAAGAGTTCGACAAACGTAATAGGCCTTACGCAGAGTCGTTTTGACATATGATTAGCGTCATACTAAAGGCCTGACTACTGCAAGAAACATGTTAGTCGAACTCTTTAGTATGGCACTAACCACGCCTTAGAACTACTCTGCATAAGGCCTAATATGTTTCCTGCAGTAGTCAAGCCTTTAGTATGTCGCTAATCTTATGTCAAAACGTCTCTCCATAAGGCTCATATAGTTTAATATTGTAATTCAATTATGTGAACTCTCTATATCCAAATATTCTAGCACAAAGAGCAGAGTTTATTTACATTCCTGTATCTTTCCTCCCCTTCCATTGTTATTTTGTTTTAAAGGCTTAATCGACCTTGCTCTGAATTTAAAATTTTGGTTACAGCCCAAAATCTAAACATGCTTCCGTTTCTTCTCTCCGGTTTGGCCCAAGATTGTTTGATAATGGAATAAAACAACACAAAACAAACAAAGGTTCGAATTTAAGAAATGAGTAATTTAGGAAAAAAAAATGCTCGTCTGTTCTACTTCCTCATAAACATATTCATTTTTATTGCTTATTTATCTCTTACCAACGACTTGAAGAAAATCGAGTATATTTTCAAATTTACAGACAAAATTCGAAGTTGTCACTCATGTATGTAAAACTGAGTTGATTATGTCCTGTAGTCTAAGCCTGAGCCATGTAGATCCGTATTGCCAACATCATTTTTTTTTTTTTTTTTTTGGTCAAATCTAATAATTCCAATCAACCACCTAAGATCTTACCCTATCTCCCTGTAATGGACACTTCCTGTCTACAACGAACTACAAGTTTCATAAATGATCGAGGAGTGGACAGAAACCAGGAAGAGTTGATCAACATTATTAGTCAGCACTGTGATCTTATGACCAAATAAATGCCTCCAACAAACTCTTTCACTAATCACAAAATATAGAAAGCATGGCTTAAGAAACTTTCGCATCAAACAGATAGTGGCATTATTGTCAAATTTGTAAGAAGAGAAGATAAAGACAAATTTTTAGCTAGAAGGAAAGTAAAGAGAAATCTGAGTATAAATCAACTAGGCTATATGAATGAAGGTTTTGTATATATTAATCAGAGCTTAACTGCATATTGTAGAAAAAATTTTGGAAACGCGAGAAAATTGAAACGCAAGAAAGGTCATGCCTTCTTATAGGTAGATAATGTAGGGCGAGTATCCTTGAGAAAAAGTCAAGGAGATTCTGTGATACAGTTAAAAATATTAGATGTAATCGCATTGTCGTAAAACATTTTTGTAAATTACATAGAAACTGATTGTTAGTACTGACAGAAGTACGTTAAATATCTACTATCAAAATATTAGAGGATTAAGGACAAAAACGAAGTATATGTAAATGCTGCATAATGTGATTATGATATAATTATATTAACAGAAACATGGCTTAAACCTGATACTGTCGACTCAGAAATGTTTGACTACGATTATAAAGTATATAGGAAGAATAGACTGAATAAAAAATAGGTGGTGGAGTACTCATAGCAATTAAACACAAGTTTGTAGCCACTAATATTGAGATTCATAATTATCTTGAAAAAATGTGTTAAGGTACTTGCACCTGGTCTAAATTTCTCTCAAAGATTTGAAGAAAATGACTTGCCTAAAGGAAGTACCATATTAGTGGCTGGAGACTTTAATCTACCACTAGTTACTGGTACAGATTATAATTCCTTGAACGACGGCGAATGCTATCGCTCCTTAGCTACTTTTTAAGCCGTAGAAATCTTCGTTCTTTAAACAATATTGAAAATATTTTTGTAGAACTTTAGATTTATTGTTTAGTAATATTTCGGATGGTATTGTACAAAGAAATGAATTGCCAATTATAAATGAAGATAACCATCATCCTGCACTAGAAATCACTATTCTGTTTAAAGGGCAAAATTATCCACTAAAAAATTAAACAAAAGTTGTATTCAACTTCCAGAAAGCTAATTTTTTAAAACTATATCAATTAATTCGAGAAGTTGACTGGTCGGTTTTAAAACAATTTAATAATGTTGATGATGCAACTAACGCATTTTATGAGATAATAAATAAAATAATCATTGATACAGTTCCTAAAACGCAAAAAGGTAGCTAAAGATATGCCATATTGACTTGATCCCTAGTCTTCTGTTGCAAGCGCCGCTATCGGCAGAAGGAATTCCACTCGCTTTCTCTCGTTTAGCAACAGCTGAACCCTTATTTCTCAACGCGTGGGTGTGTGAGGGTGTGAGCTTTAGTTCGCATTTTTGCCACGGCTCAAGACATTTTGGCAGCACAATAGTATGAGAAAATATCCGTGTTGGTTTACAAAAGAGACAATAAACAAATTAAAATTAAAAGAATACTATAGAAAACAAATGAAAGGCTCAGAACATAATAAAAATATGTATAGGGAGATAAGGAGGGATACAAAGAAAATCATAGGCCCCTTATGAACATTATATTAAGGAAAGCAAAATTGAGTTCTAAGAAGGTGTAAAATCTTTCTGGTCCTATATAAAATGTAAACAGAAGAATAACAGAAGTGAAAATAGTAGTATAACGTTAAACTGTAATACGTTGAACACAAACAAACTCATTGCTGATGGTTTTGTAAATTATTTTCAATCAGTATATGATACAAATATTTCATTCTACAACCCTCCTGAGGAAGAAATATATGGAGGTAAGCAACTGCTTAGTAATTGATAAAGTGTCGAATGAAGAGTATAGGAAAGCTATTAAAAAGTTAAAACCTAAAAGTGCATGTGGGCCAGATGGAATTCTTCCATATATGATAAAAGCATGTTCGGAAATACTACTAGAACCACTGCCTATACTTTTCAATTTAATACTTAAAACCTAAAATTACGAATCTTTAAAAATGGAGATAAAAGTAAAATAGAACATTATCGGCCTATAGCCATAATTTGTGCACCAGCAAAAGACATACAGGAAAATCAAGACGTATTGAAACTGAATGAGGATCTAAATAATATATATATCAATGGAGTACAGAAAATAAATTATATTTTAATACCAACAAATATAAATTCATGATTTTTTCAAAACAAAGAAGGCCAACTAAAATTAAATCCTACATGATAGACAACAAAGTATTGGAACGTGCATATACATATAAAGATTTAGGTATTATTTTCAGCTGTGATATGTCTTTTAATAAATATACTTTGTTGGTAACACATAACGCTTTTAAGCAATTAGAATTTATTATAGGAAACACGAAAATGTTTACAAACATTGATGTCATAGGAACTCTTTTTAAAAGTATTGTAAGATCAAAGATGGAGTACGCCTTAGTGATCTGGACTACGAAATACGTAATTCAAAGCAATCAATTAGAAGCAATTCAGAAAAGGTTTTTAAGGTACCTATACTACAAGAAAACTAGATAACCTGCAGTTGCTAATAAAACTTCGTATTCCAGACTACTGGGTGAATTCAATTATAGAACTTTTTCGGATAGATGTGTTCTTGTGCAAGAAATGTCTTTATTTAAAACAGTAAATGGTAAATTCCGTAACAGTGAGTTTTTGCAGTATATTAAATTCAACAAAGGCTTGTGTATAGCCCGCTCCCCCAGTTCTTTGTCACCGGAACTGGAAGAGTCACTACTACTACTACTGCTACTACTACTACTACTACTACTACTACTACTACTACTACTACTACTACTACTACTACTACTACTACTACTACTACTACTACTACTTATATCGAGAACAGAACCCAACCAACCCCTGCGGGGCTTCTAACCCGTTCCTACTACTACTACTACTACTATTGCTACTAACTACCACTACTACTACTACTATTGGTACTAACTACTACTACTACCGCTACTACTACTACTACTACTTATACTAAAGCTTCCTAACCGCAAGTTTTACATCTTAAATCTTTATAACATGCGATTCCGATTCTTTATGAACTAGTATGAATCGTTAGAATCACTATGATTCGTTAAAAATCACTTGGGGGAGCGGGCTATACTCAATCCTCAACAAAAAATCAAAAAGTCTAACAAGGAAGGGTCACTCAGTGGCTCCGCTGAGATCCGAACGAGACAATTGTGTTTCCAATTGATATGTTATAACTAGATGAATTCCCAAGTTATACGTGCCACCGAGCGGAATATCGTGAGTTACAACATATTTTGTAATGTAAGAACTACAAAAAATTTACCTGGCATAATAGTTTGAATCGAGTCATTTCTTCGAAAACGGTTGAGTAAGTGGAAAACTCGGCCAACACGTATCTCATCATTTTCAACGACAAACATTTTTGGGGTAAAAACTTTGTCCCAGGGTCCCCCGCAGGGTCCCAGACGGGGTCCAACTCAAAATTTTCAAATGGCAAGGGGGGTTAAGTGGCACATCATTTGAAAGCTGTTGTAAAATGAAAGAAAATGCAGCAAGTCTCGACTCTCTACAACAACCCTGTGCAAAATGGCGATGTGTTAAAGTGTAAACGAAAACTTAATTGAAAAGTCCATGGTCACCCATATAAATCGGAAACGGTAAGACAAATGTGAAAACAGGAAAGGATGTATGGCATTATTTTCAAAGTACAACGATTAAAGTGAAAACGTCTTGTCCCAGGGTCCCCACATGGTCCCAGGTGGGGTCCAACTAAAAAGTTTCAAATGGCAAGAGAGGTAGGACATCGTTTGAAAGCTGTTGTTAAGTGAAAGAAGACGGAGCGCATCTCGACTTTCTACGACAACCCTGTCCATAATTGCGGTGGGTCAAAATGTAAACAAAAGCTTAATTGAAAATCTATTGCCACCTTGAATCCAAGATGACCGTTTAAAACCTATATCGGAAGAATGAGCATACCAAACTGCTGAAGCTACGAAAACAAATTTGACATTAATGTTGATTAGTAAGTGACTAAAATATGCAAAATGTTCAAAAACGCAACATCCTGAGTTCAAAATGCCGCACTATGTATCGAACGCATATCCAGCTCACACCACTGGTGTTGGAGAAGCGAACGTTTATGGTTAATAGTAGATATATACAAAATATCAAAGAGTATAATCTGTAATCCAATGTGGCTGCCAGCGTGAAAAATGAGTTTGTATATAAATATGTTATTTCTTGGAATACTGTGACCAAACCAACAAAGTTTGAAAGTATCGATGACTTTGACTGAAGTTTGAAAGAAAAATTTTTACGGAGTTATTGAGCAAGTATCTGCGCTAAATTAAGTTGAATCAGAAAAAGTAATTAATATTATATATTAGTATATTAACTACTATAATCACATTAAAATTATTTTAATATTTGTTTGTAATGTACAGAAGTACATTACCCATGATGAGCACATGAATGTGTACATATGAAATGCAATAGATAAATACGTTGTGTATTCGTGCATATATATTTTATGTATAATATTGATGTATGCATATGCATATACATGTAAGTGTATATATGTATTATGTATGTATGACCATTTCTAGATTGAGAATGTGAGCTTATAGTTCATAAGATGTAAGCATAGATCTATGGAATATCTGCATAGAAAGTTATGTACTGTATTTGCTCATTACCAGTTTAATATTTTTACTATTTTTAGTTTCATTTTCATTTATAAATTTCTGTTTTACTTGTTATTATTATAATAATATACCGTAATAATATAATCAATTGTGTTCACCTCCTGTAATTGGAGAGATCTCTCTGTTGGAGGAAATAAATAAATATATGTAGGGAGGGTGCTAAGAATACACAGAGTTACTGATTAGGGATCCATATTCCTTAACGATTTATGTCAACGCAAGGCAAAATTTGCCATTTAGTTTGGGATAATAAACGAAGCAGGTATAATTGATATTTCTACGTTTTGCGTTTCATTACGCTCCACAATTATTGCAAAGAATGGTATGAAATAAGACCCTAGGTCGTCATTTAAAACTGATCATTGCTAGACAACGGCGTACATAGCATTTTATTAAGGGGATTCAAATACTCAATTTCACATCCTTTTAGGACAAGCGTAATTTTTTGTGTATACTGTATACATATTTTAATATTGTAGATGCTTCTTTTTCCATAATTTCTTACTCAAGGGGAAGGTATAAACCCTGAGACCTCGTTTTGCGTACTTCACTATTGTCACGTATAATGCAAGATCTCTCATCAGAAGTAAGAATGCAGAAGTTGAAAGAAGAACTTCAAATCAACTAGGATATAATCGAATTAACCGTAGCGATGCCAGTTTAAATAATACTATATTTTCTGTAATTCTTTTCTAAAGCAGCAAAGGACATTCTTAATAGGTTTGAAGAACAAATCAATAGAATTAAATCCTTATAATCTTCTTTCAATTTAAAGAAAAAATTGAAGAATATTCCCCTCTCAAAACGCAGGTACTAATACGCGTATATCTTCAAGAAAACATATTTTTAAACTTGAGAATATCATCTAGATTTTTTTTCAATATACCTCAAGATAAGTCATCATTGGTAATATATTAAACTATCGTATTCTTGTATGTGTAAGGCAGTTTTCCAAAATCCTATTTAAATATTTGCAATACAAAAACATACTAGTCTGTGTGAGGTTAATTCCTAGTAATACAAGGTCAATCTAATATATGTCGCTACATGCTACCAGTAAATGCCGCTAATGCGCAGGCAATTTGTAGATTTAAAAACGATTTAATTGCAACTTTAAATCGCATTGTTTCAATTAAATGATTTAAAAATAACCCAATGGGCGTCTGCAAACATATTTATATTTGAGTGTTAACACTTGAATATATTTCTACAGTAATGTATTGTTACAATTTAATTGCAACTTAACTTGTATTGCCTCAACTTAATAATTTGAAAATGACTATGGACGATCCTGAAGATGAACGTGCTCTAGGGCCAGATTTAAGCCGGTTGGACCGATTGCTTCCAATTGGGCTCCGTGCAACACTTTCGGCTTATCAAAAGTACAGACAATTGTAAATAGGCTGGGAACCTAGATTCGACCAAAATTGAAGACTTTGGGGCAAAAACTCGTCAGGTCCAAAAAGTGAAAGTGTAAAGGAGGTAGTTTCACAAGTGTTTCTCATTATCTGATTTTCTTTAAACTTGGCACATATATACTAGACCGAAAATAAATCGACACGTATTTTTGTTTCTTTCGACAAATATGTTAAGGGAGGCAAAGGGTCCTTTTTAAAAACAAAAGGCCCCCTTGATTAAAAGGGTCACATTAAAGAAACGAAACTCTGCCAATGCAAAGATAACTTTAAAGTAGGAAATACGTGTTTTGTAATTTTTATGAGAAAAGGGTTGCAGGAGGCAGTGCCCCCTTCGAAATGACAAAGGACCCCGCACAATCCTAATGGAAATTGGATTTCGATGGAATTGCTTGAAACCGTGATATGTTGTAGATATTGTGTTTCTCAAAAAAGTTTCAATGGGCACAACCACAAATCACTGATCGTTTGGCCACTACGAGGCTTTTTTTTTTTTTTTTTTTTTTGAAAACAGCCGAAGATAACGATATTCTGGATTTCGGTAAAAAAAAAAAAAATAGCTGAAACTGTGAAGCTATCTCCTTTACACTTTCACTTTTTGGACTTGACGGGTTTTTGCTCCAAAGTGTTCACTTGTTCCCAATTGGGTCCCGCACCTCGTAAGCTCTAAGGCTGGCCCTGATTAGAATAAATAAACAATTAGAGGTTTAATCAAGCACGATTTTAATCAACTTGAGTGTTTAGAGAGACTAAAGATTGGGCACAACAACAAATAATAAACGAAGAAGGCAGCTTGCAAACGTAAATGATTAAAAAGAAGTAATAATAGATAATATAGGAACGCTTTCACTTAATGTTACAGTTGTACAATCTTATTTTAAAAATGTGTCCATTGTTTCTTTCTTTTTGAAAAGTACTGCACTCTTACCTATAGTTATTATTAAATCAAATAACTATGGATTTCTTTGTCTGATTGATACAAAGTTTTAGAACTTTCCACATACTGTTGCTATAATACAGTACCGTGACGTGCGGAAGGGGGGAAAGGGGCGATGGCCCCGGGCGCCGAAGTAAGGGGGCGAAAAATTTGAAAGAAAAATGGAAAAAGAGAAAAAATACTTGGAATATATGTATGGGGGCGCCGTCGTATACTCTCGCCCAGGGAGCTGGTTTTCCACGGCACGGCACTGCTAGAATACGACTTCTAAAGAAAGATGACTGGTCAAGATTTTTTGAACAAGACTGTACGTGTACACTTAAAGCTTAAGTTGTCATTAATGTTGATAACGTTGCGCATTATTGAATGAAGTGGAGTAGTTAGAGGTAGTCTTCTTGGTCATTTTGAGAAAAACCTGTTTGTACTAAGAATAAAGTTCTCTGCAAGTCTTAAAATAGTATTGTTACAAGTAAGTAAATGTTTTCTAGTCTTAGTTGTATGAGAAACTAGAACAATATATACACGTATTCTGAGTTGTTAGGCAAAGATTACAGTGAAGCTTATAACTCAAGAGTAACGGAGATTTAAAACAAGACTGGAAGGACCTGGTAGTAAACGAACATATACCTAGGTATAACAACATCTATACTTATTATATATTCAATTGTATGATTTTATAACTGTCTACCTATCTACAGCAAATGAGTTAACTTATCAGCTCACCTCTCCGTTGAGGTAGCAGAATATAAGTGAGACCAGAAATCCTTGTAGACCGTCAAGTAGATAGTCTACATAGAGATAAGCCTCTCTCCACTCACATGCGCCGCTCTCTGGTCTGTAGATGGTTACCAGTGTATGGAGACCAAATAGTGGTACCAGCACGACTGTGGCTCGGACAGCTTTCCTGCAATAAAACAGTTTTGTGAACAAACAAGAAATACACGCCTTATATTTTGAACTGTATGAAAGAAAGTACAGAAGGCAACGAAAGATTGCAATGCATTATTAAAAAACACTTTGTACTAGTCTAGCTCTCATGGACTAGTGTAGTGATGATAGTTTTTACTTTTAACTGAGAAAATCTAGATGTAGTGATATATAATCAATAGAACATTGTCTATATCATTCTCTGTTCCTACGCTCATATTTATGTTATGTCATTATGCCATTTTTCTTTTATCTAATTTGACTTTTAGGACTGTACTCCGAGTCATTCTTACGCATGATTAGCGTTATATTAGGGGTTTGACAAACCCATGATTATCAAAAATGTATCCAATAACGCCTTTCTTTTGGAGCCGCGATGGCTCAGTGGTAGAGCCTTCACCTCTGGTGCTTGGGGTCCCTGATTCGTCCCACCTCGCGCCAAGTGAACTTTGTGGTGGACAAACACCGTGTGCGTGGGTTTCCTCGGGGTTCTCTCGTTTCGTCCCACTTTCTTCATTCCATCATTTCACTCATTTCATATCATTACCGTCTCCTTTAGCCTAACAGGCATAACCGTGGGACGTAAAACTCAAAGATTTCGTTTCATTCGTAACGCCTTTGTAAAATTTAGTAGCTATCCAAATTAATCACGGTTTAGTCATTATTAACCTAACCAAATTCTCCTGCTGTGTTTAGAAAAACCTGTTTTTAAACATACTCCCTTTCTATCAATAGAGAGTTGACCCAACAGTGGGAGACGGTAGATCAACCAATTGCCGACTTTAACCCTATGTTGTAATTAATCACTTAGCCGAGCATTTGCTAACAATGAATTCAATTGCGAACGTAACCCCGACGAAAGAAGTAAAATTGTAGTTACGAATACTAGGTCGACAGCGTTGGATAAATGACTGCAAATTGCTGATTGGTCAACATACAATTTAAATTACTCAGGGCCAACATCCTTTTCATCTTTATTTTCGCAATTTCCAATTCCTAACCATGCCAATCGTTAGCCTACGTTGGACGTACGAAGCTTGCTATGTTATTTGTAATTTCCCAATATCTGTCGCGTACATGGACATGAATAAAACGCATTTTGCTCTTGGTAAGTGGGTTGAATGAACGTCCGGACGAACAAAAATAGGCATATTTCGTAACGAATCCTGGCAAATTAATATAAACAGGAATTGATGAAATTATTACACAATGGAAAAAATTGTGATTGTTGTTGGAGTTTAGCGAACCACGATTATGCACCGAAGCTAAGGGAGAAGGTGACAAGATGGATAATAAGGGTGAAATGAGAGGAAAGTAGATAATACTAAGAACACCCACTCAGACAGCATTTCTCCATCACAAAGCTCACAAGGAGTTGGGATCGAGCCAAAGACCCCATGCACCAAAGGTGAGCGCTCTATCATTGAGCCACCGAGATCCCTCGGAAAATGCTGTCCCCGTCAACATAACAACGAGAACATCTAAAAGCAACACTTCACACTACCAATACTTCTGAATACCTCGTAAAACTGTACACACTTAGTCTGTTACACTTAGTCTGTTATTACACAAGTTACATATAAAATTCATAGAAAAAATATGCTACAATACTGATACCCAAACGCGGCAAATCTGCAATCAAATCAGAAAATCTATGACCCATATAGTAATAACCAGTATATTTTCAGAATTAATGAAGAAAACAACAACGTGTGAATCTTTTACTATAAAGTAAACAGTTAACTTAATGATAATCAAGATTTAGGCCGCTACAGTTGATAAAGTATTACGTATCTTTGTCCTTTTTAGGATTTATGATAACTTTTGTTACCATAGCGTAGTGTTGTTTTTGACTGCTTATTTAGGTCCTATAACAGGCATTTAAGCCGCTTTTTTGTTATTGATCAAGTCAAACATGGAGCAAAGAACACCTGAAATGCATTTTGGATCCGGATGGTCAACTTGGCGGCGCTAAGTGGGGGCAGAGGTGCGTGACATTTTTTTTTATTAAGGCAGATTTCAAAAATTTTTCAGGACCTTAGTTTTCAAGATATCAGATTGAAATTTTGCATAAAGATTGTATGCACCTTTGAGTATTTCTAAATGTTTTAGATCCCTACGTGAACCTGGGCCCGGGCCCCAGGGAAGCAACTATTCCGAGAGGGTGACTTTTTCTGAAAAATTTCCGTTTTTCCCGAATTTTTCGGTTGGGGTGCATAATACTGACATCTGAATGATACCCTTTTCTCGTCCTTCCCAGCCTTTTCCTTGTTCCCTCTCTTCTTTCCAATTATTGCAAATAAAGGATGATGAAAAAGGCTAAAGAAAAATAAAATGCGATGATGATAGCCCGTTTCGGTTAAAGTCTTCAGATGCCGAAACTGAAGAGGCGGACCTGAGCATTAAAAATAAATATCTGAATGATACCGTTGGAAAAGACGTGTTATACTGAAGAAAATGGTGTTTGAACCATGACCCTAGGCCAAATAACAATGACGTAGTATATTTTTAGAATATATATGTATATGTATATGGGTCACCTTCAAACTTTCAACAAAAATTTCTGCCCTTTGTTTTCAAGGTACAAGATTGAAATTTTGCATACGCATTGTGTACACAACTACGCATTTTCAAGAGATTTTCAGATCCCTACGTGAACCCAGGCCCGGACCACAGTGACGCAAATTAAAAAAAAAAACTTCTGGTTTTCTCCGATTTTCTCGTTTCTGGTGCATAATACGGATAAACGATTGGTGCCATTGCAATGGATGCTCTATTCTGAAAAAAAAAAAAAAAAAAAAACAAATAACGTGGTATGAAGCATGATCCTACGATAAATAGTAAGGAAGCAGTAGCTAACCTCAAAAAGTGGAAATCCTAAAAGGATTAATGAGGTACAAAATTTATTCATTAAAGGCCGCAACGGTTGAGATACTTCATGGACTTAAGTAAAGCTTTTGACTCTGCATAAAACGAAGATTTTGTATACACACATACAGCGGGGGACACTTCTAAATGGTACACCTTAGCCGTAAATATCCATATGGCTGTACCATTTAGAAGGTTCCCCCGCTGTACAACACTCGACGAATCCACTACCATCATTAGATGGGCGGGCATTCAACTTTATAACTACTAGAACTACAAGACTTTACGCAGACGTCATAACTAGTGATGAAAATTATCTGATGTATTAACGTCACATGAAAATATAGTTTCATAAAGTGAAAAAAAATATCAATTCTTCATTACTGGGAAATACATATGTTAGAAAAAATAATGTTCTTTTATCTTAGAATTGATCACAGAAAATCATAATGTCGAGGTTTCATGAGTTTCATATGTGTAATATAATATTTTCTCTTAACTTTACCAAATTTACATTCTTCTATCACATATAAATAACTAGGGTTAATATAAAATAACTATTGCAAATTTTTGATTGCTCAAAATTTAGAGTTGAACTGAAGTAACTAATTGAAATAAATATTGAAAATTTTCTGAAAATAAACATTTATTCATATTCATTCAGAAAACAAAGTAAATTATAACTAATATACAGGTTAACTTCAACCTTTATGCACCATGTTTTTCCATCAAATTTTGTCTCAAACTTTTCTTGTGGTAATTTGGCCAAATAGATTGGTTAAAACTATTGCATCCATTGTAAACGTTCAAATATAAATATTAATTTCCTTGCTTATTTATTTATATTTCGTCATTCAAGTCTTAGACTCCTTGGACGTACGTCTGTAGTTTTATGATTACACGTAGTGGTATAACTATAACGAATAAGAATAAAGTTTAGAAATGAATGGAACTACTTAAAATTTTTCATGTTTACTTTCTATTCAGTAAATACATATGAATTTCCCGTAAATTTTGTAATTTTGGGAGGCTTGTGTATAGCCCGCTCCCCCCAGTTCTTTGTCACCGGAACTGGAAGAGTCACTACTGCTACTACTACTACTACTACTACTACTACTACTACTACTACTACTACTACTACTACTACTACTATTATTATTATTATTATTATTATTATTATTATTATTATTATTATTATTATTATTATTATTATTATTATTATTATTACTACTACTACTACTACTACTACTACTACTACTACTACTACTACTACTACTTATACTTATACTTATACTAAAGCTTCCTTACCACAAGATTTACATCTTAAATCTTTATAGCATGCGATTCCGATTCATTATGAACTAATATGGATCGTTACAATCACTACGATTCGTTAAAAATCACTGGGGGGAGCGGGCTATACTCAATCCTTTTGGGAGGCTATCAGCGGTACTGAGTTCTAATATTCTTTAGTTTTATAATTATATAAAAGAGGATGTTGCTTGTATGGATCAATAAGAATTTCGACCGCTTTCCGTACTCAATTTAATGACACCACACAGCGATTTTCGTTTGTTTTCTTTGATGCCATGTTGGATATAGTACAATTGTAACAAACGTAAGAATCCAAATATCGCATGCCATCTGGTATCGTACACGTTGAAATTCTACTAAGATGAAACACTTGATGCAATGTATGGTAAAATATTTGAATATGTAGAACCGGTTTTATGCAGTTGTTCTTACGACTAAAAATGTGTAAAAGAAAGTACAAGGCTGCAAGCTGCAATAAGTAACTTCATTTAAACTTGCCTTTATTCTCATACGTACGAGAATATATTTTACATATCATATTTTATATTAAAATATTTCTCGTATTTTATATTTTACATATCATGCAATTATTGTATTCTCCTTTATTATTCTTTATGCATCTATATTTTTTCAATACAGAGCTTTTTCTTACAACTTTTTTAAAATAATACAGGATAACCAAAAAGTTCTTGCCGTTTTTGACGTCCCATTAATCATGCGCTGACAGAGAGGAAACGAAATCAATATGTCTCCTAAGTGATCGGAAGTAAGTGACCTCTGATCTTCAGTAATAAAGGCATGTTGTGCACACGCATCAGTCATAGCTCGTAAAGTGTTGAAGGAAAATTGAAGTATCGAAGCAGTTTGTTCGCAGGTGTTTGTTGTATGACTTTAAAGTAGCTCTGTCAGCTGCCTCATCAAGTCACACTTATGCCATGAATGCCGTGAAAGTACGCATGGTCAGTTATTGGTTTCAGCGTACGAATGAACCTCGCAGTGTACGACTACATATGTTGGATGACAAGGGCTTGAAAGCAACCACCGAGGACGACAGTGGTCTAACGTGCGATGAACTTGCAGACAGATTTCATGTATCCACTCAAACAGTCAGATTGCACCTGCATGGGATACAGAAGTTGTACAAGTTAAGCAAATGGGTATCCCTCAACAACGAGGAACAACGAATGGCAGCCTTTCTCACTTGCCACCTGAACACATCTATCTTTGATCGCTTGCTCACTGGTGACGAAAAGTGGGCCCTCCATGACACTCCCAAGCGTACCAGACATTGGTTGTCGCCACGTGGCCCTGTTCCTCACATCTCAAGACCATCTCTGCACACGAAAGATTATGCTTTCTGTATGGAGGAATTGTCGACAAATGGTGCATTACGAGCTCCTTCCATTTCCTCAGACCATCACTACTGACCTCTACTCTCAGCAGTTGCAAAGTGCGTTGAGGCAGAAGAAGTCGGCATTGGTGAATCGCAAGGGTGTGTCGTTCCTGCACTGCAATGTCAAGCCACACGACGCAAAGAGGGCTCGGGAGACCCTGCAGCATGTTGGCTGGGAGAGACTGTGCAATGCACCATATTCATCGGATCTTGCGCCGAAGATTATCACCTGCTTCATTCCTTCGACAATCAGGTACGTGGGAGATCCTTCGCAAATGAGGGATACGTACGGAACGTACTCACGGACTTCTTTGCACCCACGACTGGCCGAATTTTATCCCGAAGTATTGTGCATCTGCAAGAACGTTGGCAAAAGGCGTTGGATATTGATGGAGATTGCTTCGAAACCTAAAGGTACGTACCGTCCACTGTATTGCTCTTTGTTTACTGTTTGGTTACCTTGTAAATAAGACTTATTGTTACTATATAAAAAAAAATCAAATATCACGAAATAACTTCAATCTCCATGAAGTTGTTTCCACCACTACATTAAAACTAGTTGTAAACACAACTGAAAGATTAAAATTGGCCTACATAATGATTAATAATATAACAAATTTTTGCCTGTGTACATTTTTTTCCAAGTTGTTCGTTACATAGTTGACTCAGTAAATCAAGGCACAATAAAACCCATGCAGAACTTCTTATTTACTGTTACAAGAATAACCTTCTTTATAAGGAATTTTTATGCAGTAATTTTTCTCTATTAAACAAATAGAGGTTCAGAAGCATTTGTTTTCCGTGCGCTTTACGCACACAGAAACACCATATATATATTTTTTCATTACCAAGTAAAAAATTCTATTTGAAAACTTTCCAGCTATAAAAAGTTATTAGAAAATTGTAATTTATTATTATTTAATATTCCTACATATGGATTCAATGAATTTTATAGTTTAATGTAGAATTAGTACTTGATCATGGAAATTTGTTTAAAAGGAATAATTTTCCACCTCACACTACTAGCCATAACTGTCCAGGTCTACAGAGGAGTACTACAAGGTTCAACCATTGGTCCACTGCTTTATTGCTTTGTGTCAATGATAAAAAATAGCACAATTTAAGAAATGATGCCATATTTGAAAACTCAATACAACAAAATCTCAGGAACTACTATTCCACCCTCGTCACTGTGGTAAACCTACATACAAAAACAAGCAAAATAAGTTAAAGTAGAGGGCAAACTAGAATAGATCAGCACTATAGTAAGCTATCTGGTAATTATTCTAGGTCTAGACAACTGACTAAACCTATCCAAATTAGCCTGATACGTAAAAAAAATTACAATAACACATCTATTTACATATGGAAAAGAGCCTACATGTATATAATGGCTAGCAAACACACATCTTATTCTACATCACAAACATCACGATATCTCAAAAACAGAGACATTTGACTTAAGAAGGAATTTGATGATTTTACATGTCCAATAGAAGATCTATATAAGAAGACTAACCTTACTGCAATCAGAGTATTTGTCAATCACCTTAATCAGCGTTACATCAACAGAGTCGTAAGGAGATTTTCACAACTCTAATAAAGAAAACAAAACTTCCTCAAACTCGTCTACGACCACCTTTACAGTCCCTTTAATTCATGTAAAATATTCATAGCTTTCAACAATTAATTACATTAACTTTCGAACTCTCACAACTACTAACAAAACAAACTAAAAACTCACAGATACAACATCCTCTTCGCGTAAAACCCACGTTGAGAATTGTCAACATTCGAGACTGCTACTTCATGTTGTAGTCTCACTGTGTATGGAGTTCCCTTCTTACTGCTTCTAGAATATTAATTTCCTATTAATTATAAATTATTTTATATTAAGCGCTGACAAAATACCAACTTTTGTTACATGTCTTTCTCTTACGAATGAGGCAACGGAGATACACTTATAACCCAGGTTCAGGCTCATCAATATTTTTATGTAAAATTTTAATTGCTTAACTGTTTCAATGGTTCAACTCTCTTTCCTCGAACCCTCTTAAATTCTGATGTCGCGCTTATGCTTTGATGCACACGTACTCTACGGACACCTGTCTTTAAACAGGTGAGTGAAACGTTTCTGCACAACTTTCAAGGTGATCATATCTGAGTCGGAGTAACAGATGGTGTTGTTTAGTAATGTAGAGTTGAAAGGTGTAGGACCTGTAAGAGCTCGGTTAAGTCTGAAAGAGTCCTGTTTCAGCAGCGTGCATTTGACGTTCTTGGAGGAAGTTGTCGTAGTAAAACATTTTCAAAAAGAGAATTATCCGCACAGAAACATTTATTTTTATTATCAACCACTGTCAAAAAGGTCTGCTGATGGAAGATAAGTCTAGAGAAAGTCGCTCACGCAATTTGGGTATGAAGGACTTTGAAAACTGAAGAAAGTCAGTAAGAATAAGATCAGAGTTACCCAAAGGAGATTGGAGCACGTAAGCTTGAAATTACTAAGATTGTATACGCCACAATCTGAAAGTTTGGGTCTCGAATGTTGAAACCGACTAAATGCACCTAAGTTCAGACAGAGAGCTCGAACAAGTACATCTACAAGTGCCGCAAATTCCGACAGAAGCTTATGAACAGTGAAACAAACGACTGTTATTATGGATAACGGGAAACATTTTGGGTTTACAGTTCATGATTTGCCTGGGACCAACTGATCTTATATCGCTCTCGAAATCAGATGATATCAGATTTAAGCCCACGAAAATAATTCCCAAAGTTGTCCTCTTCTGGAAAACTATCTCATCAAAGGGTATTTCAGAACCTTACACTGGACCCCAGGCTCAACCATCACTGCCGAAATCCATATAAGAAATTGTTTGAAAAAACAGTTCCAGTCACCAAAGACTATTACCAGGGTAATAAAATTCTCTTTTGGCCCGACCTCGCGATCAGCCACTGTGCGAAGAAAACACTCGAGTAAATGATAAACCATAGCATAGTGTAGTTCCCAACGTACTTTAAGCTAGGCCCATCGAAGACTTTTGAGATATGTTGGCTGGTATGGTTCACGAGGGCGGCTGGGAGGCCATGTCTGAATGCCAGTTGGAGCGTCGTTTCCGGTAAAAGATCGAGGCCACAGGTGTGAAAATGATCCACAACATGATGAAGGGTGTCCGAGAAATTCTAGTACATGAGATAAGCTAATCATGTGATGAGTTTGAGAAATAAAGATGAAATAACTGATTCGTAGTTGATTTTTCGAGTTGTGCAGAAACTTTTTACTCACTCTTTAGTGTAATTTTTCCTTACGACCAAATGGCAAAAATCAGGTGAACTAATATTATTATTATTATTTACTTTAATGTTTGGATGACAGTACTTATTTAATTGTTTAACGGACTTCCTATGTAGGTCGAGGCGCGTAGTTCGTAAAGCGTCTACCTATGAACGGGCTTTGTAGTCCGGGTTCAATCCCCGGTGGGGGCAGACATTTGTTCTCGTCCTATCCTTGGTTCAATCCGGTTGAGGGGTTTACCCAGCATCTGAAAAAAATGGATACTTGAAGAAACTTGGCAATTAAAGGTGTGGTCGGACGGTGGTGCTGATTGTATCACCTCTATAAGTGAAGAAATCTTGAACGTGTGGAACCAGAAATCTAGAACCAGATGAACGTGTAGAACAGTAGAAAGTTCCACTTATCTCAATCCAGCCTTTTGGTCCTCTATGATATATCACAAATGAAAGTGTCCTTTATTTTCCTTTCAAAGAAATCGAACTATCTTTCGCATACAACTGGTAACCTTAATTTAGACTAGAATTACTAACAATAATCGCAAATAAGGTCATCAACGTGAAAGGAAATGAAAGGGCAAGTGTAATCGAGTGCTACCGGCATTGTAATTGGGTCAAAAAGTCATCTTTAATTTAACATCCACAATTACCCCCTTTAGGATAAAGGAGATGGATGCTTAACTCAAGTGAATGGTTATTTAATAGGTAATCGTATGAGATTGAGAATGTAGAAGAAAAGGGGGAACCTCGAGAAAACCCACAGACACCAAGTTGTCCACTACAAACTCACATAGCCTGGAACTAGTTAACCCTCTTTCAAGATGTTGAGAACTCTAGCACTTAGTCATTGTGTTCGCATTTTCAATCGAGAGGTGAACATTCAAACCTCGATCCATTGATTTTACCAGGATTGTTACCCAGTTTCACCAGGTGAACGTCGGGCGGTAACTATGAACACGGGACTTCACACACTTCCTTTCAGTTCTTTTCCGTTATTATTGGTTGTTAGTGATTCCAGACAAATTGATGTTGTTTGCTCTATCTGGAAGCAAGGCCGGTTCTGTACATTTCTTAAGTCTAAAAAAACAATATAATATTAACCTAAATGATAATAAAAGGACTAGTATTCTCTTTTGAACTCCAACGCAGTTTCCTTTCATATTGAAGCCATTGCTATACCCCTGTTCTGTCATGTTTTTTAGAAGAACATTTCGCTTGTATAATTCATTAAGTCGTGATTCTGTTAGACCTTCGCCTGTGGTATTTGTGATAAGTACAAGTCTAAGAAGTATTCTTTAACTAGCATCGCTTTTTGTTCAATGTGGCTTAAATCTGGTGTGCAATCAAGTATGATTGAATAATATTTTGCATTTTCAAAATCCTTTAAGACTGTGTCTTGAATCTTGATAGACAGAAGTCCTATGAGTTTATTTGGCATTGTAATGTAGACGTGTTTCGTTGGTGGTGACCCTCCTCAATGTTCAAACATAATATTGTCAAATTTTGCAGTGTGTGTTCTACCAATTAAAAAAAATCCATTGTTACTTTTGTTAAGAGTTTAATTTATACCTTTAAACCCCAAATGCCATAAAGTGTCAAGAAATTGAACAATAATAAGTATGTGCTTCAGAACTTCATACCAATGTTCTGTTTCGGCTTGAGCAAGGTGTTCATTCTCTATATTAATTGTTTTATCCAAACGTAACCGTATGCTCAACTCACACCATAATTTACAATTTTTTGCAAGGATCAGGGACTTATCGTGACTATATCATTATTTTGGTCAAATTCTGATAGTCAGAATAACCTTGGTCTCCAGCAAGAGATGAATTAAATTTCCAAGGAGCTTACAGGCAAAACAAAATAAGAGAATTTTTGGTTACAGAGTATATCAACCAAATCTGGCGAACTTGTTCCCCATTGCACAACCATCTTAAATAGTAGCTCGGAGAAAAATTTCTACCTTTAAAGTCCATACGAAAGTCTAAGTCAGTACTTGTGCAGGAGGACCTCGTTGAACTACTAATTTTCGGTGGTGTTCAAGTGTGTGTGTGTGTGTGTGTGTTCTTATATATCCAAGCAAACTTATTTAAATTCTATGGTTTCCAAGCAATCTTTGCGAGAAACGTTAATCATGTGTAAATTGCTGCTTCAAAGACAAAAGCGGAAGTCGTTTTTGCATCGAATTCCGCTGCCATGAAAAGTGGATTCGTTTCAACAATCATAAGTGCAGGAAATCATGGGTGTGTCCCGGCAAACTATCAAAATCAATGCCTCAACAGAATATTCATTAAAAAAATAGTCATTCTATGCATTTGGTTGTATCAAGTCAGCATAGTGTGAGCTGCTGCAACTGGATCAAACGGTAAATACTGAACGCTATTGAACTCAATTTGAACCGAGCACTCAAAGAAAAACTCCCGCAATATGATAAAAATAAACATGACAAAAGTATTGTCACCATGATAATACCAGACCACATATTATAAATCTAGTGAAGGAAACTTGGAGGCTTTTCTTGAGATGTTTAATCCATTCGGTCTATTCACCAGACGTCGCTCCTGCTGCCTTTCTGAAGAACATTGTAGATCTGTTTAGATAATAAAAATGACTCGACGAGGGGATCACCTCAAAAGAACCTGATTCTTCTATATCGCGGAATTCATGTTACTCGTTCTTTTGAAATAAACCTAAGCTTTTTATTGCAAATAAAAACAAGTGATAATTAATTCAAGCACCTAACATAATAACAACTATTTTCACCATGGACTTAAAACGTTCATCTTTGCTCAAGTATTATTATTATTTGTTACCTTAAAATCCAGTACATTTACTGTTAAAATCATTAAGATTCGTGGGATCCAGGCACAGATTAAGTTTATATTATTTTGAAAGGAAGAACTTGTGTTGGAACTCAAACGATTGGGAACTTGAACAGAGACTAAGTTCGTATACCAAAACATCACTGTATCGTGTGCAGACAAATGCGTTAAGCAGACTTATGACAAAGAATGGTTAGAAATAAAGACAAAAAAATTTTTCCTACAACTTTTAGGTCAACAATATTTTGGAAATCAATTGAATGTTGTCCCACCCAAATGTTGTTTAAGACGGCAACAATGTATGGGCGGGGATGAGCTAAAAAGAATCAATTCACGGATCGGCATCCAATCAATCAACGCTTGACGAATTCCTACAAGACCCCCTACACCCCTTCGTCTGTCTGCAACTCTCTTTTTCTGTCAATCAATCTATTCAGCTCTCGTTGTCTCCAATCCAGAGGGAAAACGTGCTGACGCGTTCTAAATCCCAATGTTTTGTGTGCATGCAGAACGAGGCATGAATAACGTTGCAGTCAACTTTTTACATTGAGGTCTCAAGTTTTCTAGACAGTGGCGTCATTTCAGACTTCGCTTGGGAGGAGCACGAGCACCACTGACATAAGTATCTCACGTTTTGTACTTGTATATTAGTAGACAATCTATTAAAGCATATGTATTCCTCAAACTCTTGGAGGGGTAATTGTCCCCTCATGCCTTTCCTAAGTGACGCCCCTGTTTCTAGATATATAGAGTAACCATAATTTTGCTTGCTCAAATTTGGTTTTAAAAATAATAATAATTACTTAGTAGGCAGACTTTTTTGAGTAGCTACGTAGTTTTGAGTTGCTTCCGATGAATAGGAGTGCTTTCGATACGAGACGAATCAGAATTTTCGTGACGAGATAGAAAATGAAACAGCTCTTTTCTTATTAAAAAAAAAAAAAAAAAAAAAAAACAGTAACAGATACACTTTCAAAGATCAGCCATCACTTACTACACCATTCGAGATAGATTCAACTTTTGTCTTGTAGACAATCTTAGGAATGCGGCCAGTGGTAGCAATTGCACATTAAAAGTGGGAGGAAAGATATGATCTGAATATTTGTATGTCAATGTTAGTTTTCTTGGTTGTTTATTACTCTTTGTTTGACGAAAGGTTGTATAACTAATAGGATACTATCTTTTTCAGTTTATATTTTATTAAGTAAGTCGACAAGAGCAACGCAAGTAGGTACTACCCCATTATAATATTAAACAACGAAGGTGTAAGAAGAGATCTGATTCCTTTCTCATGAATACCTTAAAATTCTGTCTGATGGAAAATTGTGATACGATTATTTACTAAGAAATTAGAAAAACAAATAAATAGAAAGGATTATATTAATCATAGTAATGAATAATGAGGCTTGTTTTGTAGAAGTTATATTCAAACTAGAATGAACAACTTATATACAGTATTTAATTCCACATATACCATTAAATGTATATTTTTACTCTTACAAAATAAAAGACAATAAATACTACAAGCATATGCTTCAACTTTAACTGATGTTTCCCAGGACTTTTCTTGGTTCACCAAGTGATTGTCGGGATGTATCTTTAGCATACAGGCCTTCTGGAAATTGTTTTGCATTTTAATTGTTATTAGGTACAATGTACACAGTACGGTAATGATATGATATACAAGAAATAAATGAATAACAAGCGCAATCAACTTAACCTTAGTTTATTCGAAGTAAGAACCAACAGTTCCTGGCAATGATGCACTCTTTCCAATTTCTGCTTCTCCGTTAAGGAGTGGGACACGAAACGTGAACCAGTTTCTGCTTCTTTAAATTCTCCGTTATTATTTGATAATCAGTCTATTTTCCTTCCCCCCTCCCCACAAGTTCTGATTACGCCGAAACTTGCATTTTGGACATTCAAAACCTCGAGTTTTCTTAATTATATCAGTTGTTCTAATATATCTCCTTAGCCCTGCGATGTCGTTACTTTTCGCAGAGTTTTTGCCAGTTCTAAATCCTCAAAAACACGCAATGAAAAAGGCTATAGTCAGGGGCGCCTGAAGAAAATTTTCTAAGGGAGTCCCCTCCATGGTTGTTATATTATGTTTGGTATTTCTGGTATTTAATGTACGTAGTTTGCTATATTACGTACACATTTTCGTGAGCCAGGGTGGTTCGAGCCCCACCCTGTCATTCCCTTCGGGCGCCCATGGCTATAGTCCACATAAACTTTTCCAACATCTCACATATTGGAACTCTCGCTTTAGAAACACAGAATATTCAGAACAGATTTATTCAATATTTGTTTCATTGTTGAAACGGTGACGAGGTACCACAACACTAGTCTATATTTAGCTGCGCGACACTGTCGATCGGCCGAGCTGGACATTTCTGCAGGCGTTTCGAAGATCACACACAAGATTCATCGTTATGAAAAATATTCGTGCCAAAATTGTCTGGGCGTAAATTCAGACGCGCATGGTGCATGTGAGGCGAAACAGCACAGCGCGTTATTTTATAGCTTGTACGGATTTAAATACAGTAGGTTGATCCGTATATGTGTCCGAATTTGACGTCTCACCTACCTTACAAGGGACATCACCCAATTGTCCGGCTCCGATTTCAATGAAATTTTTCTAGCTGATAGAGGACATATATGTATTATTTGTGATGACAGAAATTTTTGCCATCGTGCTTGTTTTCTATTTTTTTATAATTTTTTAAGAGTTATGATGTGATTATTAGAGATTACTGCAGAAGTCACTTACTAACCTTTGTAAACGTAGCGTTAATGAAAGAATAACCATGTAGATACATATAAGGCCTAAGGGGAAATCGTATGGTAGGTATGACCTTGACCGCAGCCATCTTGAAATCCGCCATTTTGAATTAAGGTCAAATTTTTTAAAATGGGAATAGGGTAATATGAAACATAATTTCGGACTAGAATTTACTCAGGAAGACAATGGTGAAGTTAGTTTTGAGATACACTTATTTGGGGAAAAGTTACAGGCATTTAATTGTTCACTTACTACGTGCGAAAGTCCCATACCTCCGCTTCTAACCCGCGTATTAATGATAAGAAGTGGATAAACTCTTCGGTAATACATATTATGCCTAGAGGGAAGTGATACGGTTAGGTTATCCTTGACGGCAGCCATCTTGAAATCCGCCATTTTGAATTAAAGTGAAGTTTGAAAAATGTAAACCATAGAATGTCACACCTCATTTTAATAGCAAATGTTCCCAAAACGCCAATGGTATGCTTATTTTTGTTCTATAATTAACCAGTGTGAATTTAGGACTGCTTCTAATGTGCACCAAACGTTCATTATTCGATCTTTCAAATTGGCGAACACTCCGAATTTTCACCGCATGTTTTAAGATTCCAACTGGCATTTTGTAATTATTGCCATGGCTCGTGTTTTCTAAATTTATTACATTTTTTAAAAGTTGCGATTTGGCAGTTCATGAATAGTGTTGGGATAAGCATCGAGCAATCTTTCTGAATTTTGAAGATTTGCAATGTAATTATTTATTTTAAACGAGAATACATGAAGAACCTATGGACCTATGTGACGTAAAGAAAAACAAATGAAATTTAACAAATTGGTGTTATAAGAACACAAAATTATCAGGAAATGTGGCCTGCATGTTGCGCAATCGGCAAACAATAAAATATTTTTTAATAAATACAACATTTAAGAAACAGCAGCAATGCTAGAAAATGTCTAAGAGGCATTATATGACTGTTCCCACAACATTGTTTGTACCATGAACATAATATGAAAACAGGTAACTTGTTTATAAAGAGCTGTAACTTAATTGAGTGCCCGATGAATACTAATTACAAATTTTACAATCATGAACCATGGGCAACAATCACTAGAAAACGAATTACTTTTTTGTCTGACTAGCTAAAAAAATTGCCATAGAAAATAAATAAATAAATAAATAAATATAAAACAAAATACCCTTGATTTACACAACAATCATATTTCGTTTTCCTTTTTCAAGTGAATTTTCATTTGATTTTTCGTCTCATCTACTACACAAGCTACGTCTTCGGCAGTGGCGGCGTAAGGGCGGGGCGAGCGGTGCCCCCGCCCCGGGCCCCACTTCGTGGGGGCCCCCGACGGTAGGTAAAAAACAATTACTAAGGAACCTTGTTAGCATGAGCCGTACAAGGGCCGTCAAGGTTTATAATCCACACCTTCCCTAAATGTAAACGCAATTAATTGTCAATCAATATTACACCAAATAACGGATGAAACAACATAAATATCTGTCTAATTAACTAATCAGTGCTGGATTCCGTATAAGCTAAACAAACTATAGGCTTCGGGCCTCACTCTCTTGGGGACCCGAAAGAAATTTAAAGAAAAAAACTGAATGTAGATTAAAAATAAATAAAATAAAAGTTTCATTATCTTGGAGGCTCCCAAAGAAATTTAAAGGAAAAAGCTCTGAATATAGGTGGAAAATAAAGTAAATGTTTCATACTCTTGGGGGCCCCCAAAGAATCTTAAAGTAAAAGGCTGAATGAAGGCGAAAAAATAAAACAGACGTTTCGCTTTCTTGGGGCCCCCAGGAAATTTTTAAAAAAGTTGAATTTAGATGAAAAATAAGTAAAATACAAGTTTTACTCTCTTGGGACCCCAAATAAATTTAAAGGAAAAAATGTATGTGGATTAAAATATGAATAAAATAAAAGTTTCACTTTGTTCAATAACCTCAGAGAAATTTAAAGGAAAAGCTGAGTGTAGATTAAAATATAATGAAAGTCAAAGTATATTGTGTTATTTACATTCTAAGGTCTTATAATGCAAGTAATGGGGCCCCGTCTGCTAGCCTGCTTCCTACAATATCACTGTTTATTTATTTATTTATTTATTTATTTATTTATTCATATATCAGTTCAAGAGAAGAGTAGAAAAAAGGGATAAACCTATATAATGCTTTATTAGGGTACTAGCATTCTGTTCCTAATTAAAAGCTCTTTGGTGCAGACGCTATAGTCGCTGATTCACTTGTTTTCCTTCTGTCTTTATTCTTTTGTCCTTTACAAGTCGAATTTTCAGCGAGCGAAACCCTTTTGCTTAGCTGGTTTCCCCATTTCTGCTCTTGTTTTTTGGCGTATGAATTTACATTTCATCCCACAAATTTAGACTGAAGAAAATGTTCAATAAGAAAACAAGTGTTCAAATAATCAAAATACTTCAGCATTATATTTAATTCAACTCCTGATTGTTCTCATATGGACCACTTGTCACAAATCATTCGATTTGTTGACATACAACGTGATTCTGTTCAAGTTCGGGAAGCATTCATTGATTTCATCTCTGTCGAAGGAAAGACTGCTGAATTTCTGCTGAAATACTGAGGAAACTTCAATGTGATAGGCTTGGTATTAAGATTCCAGAGGCCAATCTTGTGATAATCAGGCTACAATGGCCGGGAAATATTCTGGAGTTCAAACTTTTATACGGAATATGTCCTTTGGCCATTTTTGTTCCTTGTAACAATAATTCATTGAACCTTGTGGCTTACATGCTGCGCACGTTAACGTTCTGGCGGTGACTTTGTTAGGAGCAATGGAACGTTTGTTGGTATTCTTCTCTAGATCTACTCGCCGATGGAATGTACTGCAAAATCACGTAAAAATTGGTCTGAAACGTGAAAATGACACTAGATGGAGATCAAAAGCAGAAGCTTTAAAGGCACTTTCTAGTCAATTGGATGAATTAATTGATTCGTTGAAAGATCTGCGTGACACTTCGATTGAAACGCTTGATATTACAGGAGATGCTGGTCTTCTTCTTGCAAACATCCAGTCATTTAACTTTATCGCTTTACTATATTTCTGATCTGCAAATCTCTCATATATTGATCGGATCCATAAATGCCTTTAATCTCAGGATATGAGTTTCAATCAAACTCTTATTCAGTTACAGAACCTGGTTAACACCATTAATATCTGGATACTTGAGCTGGGCAAGGAAATCATATCCACAGCTGAAAGAAGTTGCAGAACATGGAACATAACTGTGGGTATACACAGTAGAAGGAGATGCATGCCTGGAGAAGCAAAGAATGAAACCTAACTGCACAGGCCGAAGTAAAGCGCTCTATCAATGAAATTCTAGATGAGATGAGACAACAAATGATCATTTTACTCAGATGCATGACCTGAACGACAGATTTGGATTCCTGTGTTCTATGGCCAACTTTGTGCAGCAGTGAGATGATGAGAGCGAGGAAAGGCTAAAAGCATGTTGCTCTGATCTGGCTTTGTTCTACCCGAATGACCTGGATGAATTATTATTATTTCAGGATTGTAAGGATTTAATCCGTTCACTAAGGTGTACTCAGAGAGCTAAAGAATAACTTGACTTTTCACCACAAGGTATCCTGAAATATGTATCTTCAATAGGGCTTGAATTTTACTAAAGTTTAGCAACCGCTCTTCAGATTTTGATAACACTGCCCGTATTTGTCGCATCATGTGAAAGGTTTTTCACCAAAATGAAATTGATAAAATCATACTTGCGTTCCACAATGAATCAGGAAAGATTCACGAATCTGGCCATTCTTTCTATCGAAAATGAAATAGCATCCACTTTGGATTTTGATAATATAGTTGAGACTCTCGCTGCTACCAAAGCAAGGAAGGTATCATTCTGAATGTTGGTGAAACATAGGCTAATATGGTAGTGGAACTACTGTCGAAAGTAGTTTCATGTTTCAAGTAAAGGCAATAAAAATACAAAAGTACCGAAAGAAAATGAAATCTTTGTTTTACGTCCCACGGTTATGCCGGTTAGGCTAAAGGGGACGATGATGATGATAAATGAATGCAAAGGTGGAATGAAGAAAGTGGGAGGAAACGGGAGAACCTCGAGAAAACCCACGAGCACGGTGTTTGTCCACCACAAAGTCCTTTGGTTAGCAACACCTCTTATTCCATATGCATTTAATTTACTTAAGAGTAACGAATGGTTGACACAGTCGAAAGCTTTACTGAAGTCACAAAATATAGATAGTGGGTATGATTTACTTTCTATTGAGTCTACCACTTCTTGCAAGAAATGAAGGGCAGCTGTAGATGTGGATCTATTTTTAAGGAAACCATGTTGCGAGTCAGATAAAACATTGTTACGTTCCAAATGCGTAATTAATCTATTTTTTACTATGGATTCTATGATTTTCGAAAATTTAGAGGAGAGAGCTATATTTATAATTCCAACAAATCCTTCTGAAATAATATCAGTAGTAAGGAATTTTAAATACGGATCATCAAGGGGACCAGATGACATCCCGGAATTTATAATCAAAAGATGTATCCACGCAATTGCACAGCCTCTGTCTCACATAATTAACGACTCATTCTTACAAGGTATATTCCCAGACAGCCTGAAATGGGCCCTTATAAAACCATTACACAAAAAGGGTGACAAAAAGAAATGCGAAAATTACAGACCAATAGCTCTCTCCTCTAAATAATTATTAACACCGAAAAAACCAAATGTTTATATTTTTTCCCAACTAATTCATCATCGATTAAACCTTCTTTTACAATTAATAATAATAATGTGGAATGTGCTTGAAATACGAAATTCTTAGGATTAAACCTAGACGACAAACTTAAATGGAAACATCATATAAACAATTTATGCCAAAATTTATCTTCTATTGTTTATATGGCTTATACACTTTCCTCTGTTCTTAACCTAGACACTTTAATTTCATTATATTATGCGTCATTTTATTCCCGAGTACAGTACGGTATTGCCTTCTGGGGTGTCACTAATGATTTGTTTACAATATTTAGATTACAAAAGAAAATAATCCGTATCATTATACATTCCCATTTTCGTAGTAGTTGTAGAAGTAAATTTCGTGAACTCAGACTGCTTACGATACCGAGTTTGTATATATATGAGGTATTAAAATTAGTCAGAAAAAATATAGATAACTACTTAACGCATGCCGACGTACATGAATATAGAACTAGAAACTGTGATAAATTTGTAATACCGTCACACAGAACAAGTATGTTTGAAAAAACTACATTTTATAGAGGTGCGGTGCTATATAATAAATTACCAAGAGAATTGAAATACATAATAGATGATATAAAGTTTTTGAGAGAGGTTAAAAATATGCTAATTTGTAAATCTTATTATTCTGTAGATGAGTATATAGGTGAATAATCATTTATTATTTCTGAAGGCAACAAAACTTGGTATGTAGATATATTGTAACCATTAGATTAAATAATAAATCTTCATTTTTTCCTTCTTTTATTGTAAAAAAATTTTAGTTTTTATATTCGTATGCTTATAGTTTGTTTGTATGTGTTTATTAACTCTGTATTTAACCAATGTATTATTGTGAAATGACATGTTCTATACCATATGTACAAATTTGTGTACTTTGTATGGTCAAATGAACGCAAATAAATCAAATCAAATCAAATCAAAATTCACGGCGCCAGCTGGGATCGAACCAGGGACCCCAAGCATCAGAGGTGAATGCTCTACCACTGAGCCACCGCGCTCCCAAAAGTACCAAAAGAGTAATAAAAAACTGTGAAGATTTGTCAATTGACTGGTGATAGGTGGTAATGAAAAATAGGATGGTATAACCCGTAGTAGAATTCTGTGCTCACATATTTAATCTATAACATCCCCAATTATTCAATATATTCAGGATTTTTTGTTATAATATATTCTAATACTATGTTAGCAAATGGTAATGGAAATAGTCATAAGTGACAGAATATAAACATGACTGAATTATTAAATACAAAATAATATACCGTAATCATAAAACAAGTGCAAAATCTGGAAACAATAGTAAAAAAGACAAGCAGGAGATAAATATTCTAGTGCTTAACTATTAATTGATATTTCGGCAAAAGCAGCGGGACTAAATAGACCGTACATTATCACTGCAGAGAAACCGAATGTTAAAGTGAATGGGGCTAATTGTAGGAAGAAAAAATCTAATCAAATAAAACCAATCTAACTTAAATTCAGACAGGTCAGAAACTATGAATAAACTTAACCATATGAGAAATTGAGCAGGAGAAACACCAAAGGCGAGAACCAAACAAAAATATTTTAGAAAACAGAGCTTACATTTAAAAATCGCTTCGGTTATATTATTATTTGCAATGTTTGCAATATCAGCTTATTTTTACGTTTTGTACGTAAATTTGTCTCTAACTGTATTATTAGGAGATTACTTTCACTATTCCATCTAATTACAGTACGCGTTGATACTACGATAGTATAGGTGTAGGATAAATTCTGGATTCTTGATTGTTACGTTGCTGTTGTGGGTTGTAGTTTCCGTTACACTTATATCCCTAATCCTTTTTCTATCGTGTCCTTTGTTTAAAAATGAATTAAAAAGAAAAAAAATATGCAATGATAATCGTGGTCCAGTTTTATTTGTTTAATATATCCCAGATTATAATGATCTAAACACACACACTAACGGGAAAGGGGGAGGAGTAAACAGAAAGAATGATTATGTAAATGAATGTCAAAAATAGAAGTGTATAAATCACGATTGTTTGAAAAGGGGCCCCAACCTACTTCACTGGCCCCGGGCCCCAGTTTGCCTTACGCCGCCACTGGTCTTCGGTATTACCTGAATGCAAAGTTGGAGTTGTTTCGTTGTGCGATGATTCATGTCAGTAAACGAGTTTTTGAAGGGCAGGTATAGGAAATAAATAATTACATGGCAAGTCTTCAAAATTCAGAAAGATTGCTGGATGCTTATCTCAACACTATTCATGAACTGACAAATCACAACTCTTAAAAAATGTAATAAATTTAGAAAACACGAGCCATCGCAACAACTGCATAGTGCCTGTTGGAATCTGAAAACATGCGGTGAAAATTCGGAGTGTTGCCAATTTGAAAGATCGAATAATGGACGTTTGGTTCATATTAGAAGCAGTCCTAAATTCACACTGGTTAATTATAGAACAAAAATTAATCAAACTAAAGAACTAAAATGAATCAAACTTCACTTTAATTCAAAATGGCGGATTTCAAGATGGCTTCCATCAAGGATACCCTTACCGTTTTACTTCCCTCTAGGCATAATATGTATTACCGAAGATTTTATCCACTTCTTATCATTAATACGCGGGTTAGAAGCGGAGGTAAGGGACTTCTGCACGTAGTAAGTGAACAATTAAATGTCTGTAACTTTTCCCCAAATAAGTGTATCTTAAAACTAACTTCACCATTGTCTTCCTGAGTAAATTCTAACCCGAAATTATGTATCATATTACCCTATTCCTATTAGAAAACTTGACCTTAGTTCAAAATGGCAGATTTCAAGATGGCTGCAGTCAAGATCATACCTACCATACAATTTCCCCCTAGGCCTTATATGTATCTACATGGTTATTCTTTCATTAACGCTACGTTTACAAAGGTTACTAAGTGACTTCTGCAGTAACCTCTAATAATCACATCACAACTCTTAAAAATTATAAAAAAATAGAAAACAAGCACGATGGCAAAAATTTCTGTCATCACAAATAATACATGTATGTCCTCTATCAGTTAGAGAAATTTCATTGAAATCGGAGCCGGACAATTGGGTGATGTACCTTGTTAGATCAAACCAAAGGAGCATCATTGATGTGAGCACTATGTGTCTTTGCAATAGCGCTGCACTGTAACTTCCATTGTAGGAGGCTCCGTTGAAGCACAGGAATCTTGGGCCACTCCTCCTGGTAGGTTTCTAATGGACACGCACAGTGGCGATACGAACACGACGAGTTGTAAGTGCTCATTTCAATAAGTTAAACCCACAAATTCCATAAAACAGGCATCTGGTGGCTTAACTGGTATATCCTGGAAGGAAATAGCCTGGATGCTAATGTCAGTTGCCATCTGTTGCAAAAATCTCTGTGTAGAAAGAGGTATCTGATGAGGTTTTATCCATGAACACAAGGACTTAATTTATTACACTTTCATACAAAAGGGGGCAGATCTTTTGTATAAATTGGTTTAGGATATGTTGCTGATAAAATAAGGAATTGATTTTGCAGTTTCTAGGCACATGGCCAATGCTTCCTTGGCTTCATAGCAGTTTCCTGCAACAACCAGAAATCACTTCGAGAAACTTACATGCACAGACGTATGAAGTCAGAACGGATTTTAGCACCTCGTGGGATGTACGTCACGGATTGAATTATGCCATAATCTGATAGATAAATCCATGTTTCATCGAGTGTCGCAACACCATTTCCCTTGGATATGATGGGTCACAGTAAAGACATGTCCGTGACTTTTAAACGTCATCCGGAGCTTTAATTTATCACGTAGGTTGCGATTGACAGTTGATTGTACCACGCAATTATCTTATCATCACATGTTATGTAGGAGGGTATTTTCGCAGGGTCATTCGGCGCAACTTTCGAATTACAAGTGGACTCCCGCAGTACATGGTCACTTTTTACGTACTCCTTTTACTGGGTGAAGGAAGCGCTGGAACGTTGTGGTGTTTATGTCGAGTAATTATGATCTTGAAAATCGTTGACTCCAATGCATATTAATTTTCCCTGCACTGGTTTTGAATCTTTGTCACGGAAAACTTGGCGTGGAAAAATGCTACTACGTAGCCTTTCCAAAACTGGTTCACCTCGGGACCATGATGCACACATCACACACATGTGAACTTGGCAAGATACAAGACACGTTGATCTTTCTTCTGCTGTTTTAATCACTTAAATCGGTCGATTCTGTGAGCAGGGGTGAAAGTTGAAAATATATAAAGTCGCATATATATATATAGTCGGATCAACCTTCTGTAGATAGGCGCAAATTGGGAACATGACGGTAGGTAGCACTACTTCGTCTGCTCACAGTCGCGTGGCGCTATTGCTGAGATACAGTTTCTTGTACTCCACGAGCAAGTTTTCTTCCGCGATCGTCTTATGGTGCATCACATTCATTTGACTCAATGGTTTGTTGGAGCACCCCATGTACTTCAGCAAAGCATGTTTCAATTCATTAGAAGATAAGTGGTAAAACAGTGATGACCTATTTTAGATATGTTTTTAGACTGTTCACAGCGATTTCTTTCCCAAAAAAACGTATTTCGTGATTTAAACTTCTTATTCATTAATCATCACCGTAAGTATTCTGTCATTATTGACAGGTCACTTATTGCAGCTGGAAAGCTTTTATCAGTATTTACGCAGAAAGTATCTGTTTTACCGTCCATTTATTCCAGCCTCTTTCGTCCCTCCCTCTTTTCCTGCTACTATACCTTCTAGCATGCCTCTCGTGATACAGTTTCTTCTCACCCAATGTACCAACCAATTTCTCTTCCTCTTTGTAATTAATCCTCATTTGTTATTTTCTCCCTCATTATTTCCAACACCTCGTTTCCTTTTTATTCGACTCAGAAACTTTCTTCATTCTTCTCCATATGTAAGTTTCCAGTCTTTTTTTCCGTCACTTTTGCGTAATGTCAATATTTCTACCTCATAGCGTACAATGCTCCACAAGGGAAATTTATGACTCTTTTTCTCGATTCTTTATTAAGGTTCCACAAAACAGACTTTTCTTTCTCCTAAAGACTTCTTTCTATTCTTGCTTTTATTTCCTGTTTACACTTCATATCCCCACTAATAATACTACTCAAGTATTGAAAGTTAGTCAGCTGTTCTATTTCCTCCTCTACCCCTATTTCTATATTTGACATCGAAAGTTTCGTTCCAATTACTATGGCTTTTATCTTTCTAACATTTATATTCATCCTATATTCTTCACTGTCCTTCCACAAGTTTTCCAACATTTTATTGAGATTTTTTAGATTCCGCAACAAGTGCCATATTATCTGCAAACCATATACACCTATTCATTCTACCTCCTACTGAAATTTCAACTTCATTAAGTGTCTTTTTCGGTGTTTCTCCTAGACAGATATTAAATAATGTCAGCGAGAGACAGTAGCTTTAATTCTGATCTTAACATTTTTTTAAAAAGTTTTCTTCGCGACTCCGACATTTCTGGATGCGGTGGTATGCGAGTCTCTTGAAAACTGCGTCTCAATATGCGGATCACCACGGTATGTGTATGGCGTGTGCGCTACAATCGTCTCAATTTGCAACCAATCTAACTTCCCGGTAAAAGTTAGTCTCGTTTTCTAATTGCCGCACTATGTAAAATGGATTATAAATGAACTGGCTAATATATTGTAGGGAACAGGTTTATAAGGAAGAGACACATGCAGCTGTTCCAGATAAGAACAGAGAATATGTAATAGAAAAAAAATATTAAAATTCCTTTATGCACATTTTTGAGGATAAAATAATACATTGTTCTTGTTGTTTTTAAGGAGCCGTAAAAGCAAGATACATAGGCATAAAATAACCACAAAATACCGTAACCTTGTCATTTTATAAAAAAAAAGAAAGAAGAGAGAAAGAGAGAGGGAGACAATAGAGCTTAATATTTGCATACTATATGAGAATCATGGGCAAAGAAAGAAATGGTAAATGTTCACTTTTTGTGTACTGAGATACGGCTAAATAATATCTTCAATGACACACGTTGACGAGAGTCGTAAAATTAAATCGGTGTTGAAATCCAATAGGGAAGAAAGCGCGTTCTTCTATTTTTCAGTAAAATGGAACCAGTATATGATAAGTTATGGCCGTATAGATAGATATATAATGTGGTTATAAAACTTGATATGCCATGCTATTTAAAACTTATTTATTGCCTGAAGTGTATTACTGTAAAGCGTTTACGATACATTAAGCATCTTAAAAGTAAGATAAACACGCGAACGAAGCGTTTCTAGCATCTCTTCTGTCTGCAGCGGAAATTAACTATTAAATTTAATTTTCTTTGGAGGCAATTAAGTATTTAATTTACTATTCTGTTCGTTTATGCCACATTGCATTACATTGATTTAAATAGTCAAAAGCACTTCTTTTCCAAATGTCTTCTAAGGGGGAGGGTAAGTTAATAAGAAAAGATAATGCTACCCTTTCGCGAAGTACCCGCACGATTGCGGGTTGTGCGGATACAACCTACAATCACTAATAATTATATATTTTTGTGTTGCATTTTATTTCTTCGGTCGGAGACGGCTCGCTACAATTTTGAGAGTTACATGAGTCGTACAGATGCGTCAGTCTCATGCGAGAGTGCGTACTTCTTTTGTTTGCGGTTGAAGTTTGGTGGGGATTTATAAAGATGTTTAAAAGTTCTCGTGCGGAAAGGGCTATCTCAATATTTCTGTAGATGAATCCGTGAGGAAAATTAAATGAAACAAAATTTCTAGTTTTAGTTCCATTTTGCTAAAGGAGATAGATAATTAATGGAAATTAGTGATTATACGGTCTAAAATAAATGTAGTAATGATGATGACAATAAGAGAAAACGGGAGAACCGCGGGAGAATCCAGGAACTTGATATTGTCCACATCACACTTACTTAGATCAGACCCTTGGATCGAACGGGAAACCCCTCTCCCACTGAACCTTCAACCCCACCATCAATAAATTCTCAACATGTGACTTGTAGTGGTTCTCAACTGATGTGTCGCGAGTCATTGGTATCGCAAAATTTTAAAACTTAAAATTCATGAAGCATCCAATAATAATTAGCTAAAATCATCGTTGAGTTAGACTGTACCAGTCAATGCCTCCAGCAATAACAACAGTGCTCAGAACTACTTACTTAAGTGTCACTACTTTATAAATCTTATACGTAGATTTACATTATTATTAAGGTGGATCACCACCCGGTAGTCAGTACATACACCTTTAGCTCATTCACTTAACTACTGCGCAATGAAGCGTTACATATTATAAATAGTGTACTATAAGATAGAGTTATGTTTCGCCTACAACAGAAGACACTGATTCATTTTTTTGGTATCTTCTGACATCGAAAAAAGGTAACAAATAAAATAAAATATTTGATTCGTTTTACAATGAGCACACAAGATGACACTTGCTATTAGATCTTAATAGAAGTGCACTTTTTTTTATAAAATGTGTATTTGTATGTGTAAAGTACTTTAAAGTAACGGTCTCATTACGAAATATATATATTATTTGACCGTTTTTCGTGTTACGTTTCAGTTTTATTTAAATATTAATTTACATTTAAGGAAATATATTTTGAGAAGAAACTTGCGCACAACACCATAATTCGTTGTTGCCAAATTTGTACGTTTACTATGGTAATCACAATAATAAAATTCCTGGATTCTAGTGTTGCAATTCGAGAAGCGGAAGTTAGCTGTAAATTGTGATAAGGTCGAAAATTAATTTCTTCTCAAAGTATCTGAGCAGAATTCCATAATTACTTCCTTTATTATCTGGCATCAGTAAACACTCGACACTATCTGGCAACGCCGCACTATTCAAGCAGTGTTTAGCATAGCATTGAGAACACTTAGTGATCCACTTTAATTAAAAAAATTAAACAAGTGTGTCACAATGATGTGGAGTTGAGTATAGTGTGGTGAGTCAAAAATGGTTGAGAACCTCTGGACTATTGAACTACCACTTACAAATTATATCTTTTTGCATAGAATATTTGAGAAGAGGATTTATATCTCCTGTTAGTGTGGAGTGGGAGCAAGATGCAGTAGGTATTACTTCCAGGTAGCGCTGCCCACGAGACGAGAATTATCACGTCTCGTCTCGAAAACAAGACGATAGTTGAAACAAGAAGTACATTTTTAAATTCGAGACAAGACGAGAAATTTCTCGACTTTGTTGGGCAACACTAGTTCACCCAAGTCTTAGATTTCAAACACTGTTTTAGTGTTACATAATTCACAGTATAAAAACTATAAATTGATAAAGAGATTGTACAAACACAATGAAGAGTATTTATCAACATTTAAAGATACGTAAGTCATTATACAATGTTCTCTAATACTAAATATGGTTTAAATGTTGTTATATCATATTTTTCGTGGACCTATCGTTAAGCGGAAGGGACTTCTATACGAAATTAAGAAAACCAGGGCATAAATTTTGTACGTATTTAAATTGACAAAACGAGAATTCGACAAAAATTTAGAGACGTTCTTCCAGTGTTTATAATCATCTAACCATGGTTGTTATATATATATATATATATATATATATAAGAACAAAGTAACTCAAGAAAAATAGCTCAAATGAATAGTATTAAATGGTGTCTCAATCAACCTCAAATTTTAAATACATTTACTGTTTACAGTATGAGACAAGGTGTACAATATATACACCTTGTAAGTTCGAAAAAAAAAAAGAAAAGAAAAACTGGAAAGTCATAAATAGATATTATGAAGGTAATGAAGGTAGTAATTATTAAACGATCAGAGATAAGTTGGAAATAACATTGCGGAATAATATGCGTTTGTGGTGACAACCTACCAGTAACAGGGAATGCAATACGCTAATTTGGATTCCATCTTAGACGGTAGATGCATGTCTCATAAATAGCCTCGATGCTGAAACAGAACGATGAAGAATAGCCAATCAACCAACCAAAAAGAGATGTGAAAGTTGACCAGTACATTTAAAATTTCTTTCGAAAAAAAAAAAAAAAGATCAACAAAACTATAAATATGTAAAGTAATAACTTTCAAAAATGTGTGCTTCTTACCTGTACTGAGCAGGTTCGTTGGATTGTGCTGCTCGAAGCTTCGTAACTAATATACGAATGATATTAATAAGAAAAACTGTATTAATCTGAAAGATAAGAAAATAATCACTATTTAAAAGTTTAATTTTAAATATGACATTATAATATAACTTTTTCATTATGTATGTATTTGTTTATATGTAGTTCGAAGTAGCCAGAAAGTAACTCTTGACTAACAACATGAGATCAGAAGAAATTATATGCGTAGAGATTAAGTATTTAGTATCAAGAAATTTGTAATACCAATAAGTTAAGCACCACTCATAATTAAGTGATGGTTGTTAAATGTTGGTGCAGTTAGAAAAAGAATGCAATTAAGTAAATTTATATATATAATACTTTTATGAAATTGGTTTCATTTATCCATATCAGTGAACTGTGTCCATGACTGTCACATAAAGATAAAAATATAGCACATAGGTAAAGACTCAAAAAATTGTACAGCATTAGTCCTGTAAATACATAGTGTGTTGAGGAAATCACTATTACTCAATAATACAATGCACACTGAGGGATACTCGGTAGGTTCGTTTTATCTATAAATGCAGAATGTTAAATTGATAGAACGAATGTATTCTGGTGAAAGAAAAAAAATATTCGCAAGGGACGAATTGCAAATCACGCAGGGGCCATTCACCCTTCTTGCTTTTACATTAAGTTACATTAAAACTATAGTAATTTCTAGGTAGTTGATCTGTGATGTCACGGATTGATGCTCTTATTCCAATTAAACCACACGGAAAGAAAAAGGGACAACAAACAAGATACCTGGATTTAGTAAAAGCAATGAAAAGAGCTAAACAAGAATATCGATGATTTTGCATGCTACGACATCAATGTCACAGCATGACACAATGTGGATTCATGACACCCAAACACTACAAATTAGTTTATTCTTTTTTCCTACTTCTTTCTTCCTATTAGTTGCTCTGCATATTTTTTCTTCAATTTCTCTGATTGTAAAAGAGTGCTTATATATAATGCATCGGCCAATTACAAATGGCTGGTAGGTATACTGTGTCTACTTTGTCTTGTTTTGAGAAGGAAATCATAGTTCTTTGTGACTGTGGAATTGTTACTAACCCTAACCTCATAGAGAGAGAGAGAGAGAGAGAGAGAGAGAGAGAGAGAGAGAGAAGAAAAGAGTTTTGAAAAGTTTGATTGGTGATATATTAATTCTTATTAATGAAGCTGAAAAAGACATAAGAAAAAAATACAGAGATCGTACCCGACTTCGGGATTCTTCCTAATACATTCTCAAGAATTTTGAAAGACGAAGGTAAAATCCAAAAAAGTAGTGGAGGAAACGAATTTCACGCTTGAAAGAGAGCGTTTGAAAACCTCGACTTATTCAAGGTGCTGCTACCTCATTTTCATGGTGATGTTTGAATGCTTTCCAATTATGCAGTCCTTGATTAACTGTGCTATACTTGTAGATTACGACAATCTTCTTTCGTATTCACCCAGTTTTCTTGATCTGAAGATATGCAATTTCTTCCTTTGAAGGTTTATTAAAGACAAAGTTTACGTATCTCCATCATTCATATTAGTCCAGGTGTTTCGTGACTGAATAATATGTGCATTGCCTGTCATAAGTGTAAACATATGTCATAGAAGAATAGACATTTGATTACTGCTTAATTAAGATGTGTCATCGAAAGACAATGATAAATGTGTTTAGGGCTGTTACAGCCATATTTGCGTAAGGCTACTATTCCTTAATGAATATTCTGAATGCAGCCATCCTGAATGTAATTTGATACACTTTGAATTCTAATGGTAATAAAGTCTTAGTGGTTTCTCATGTAAAACATAAAATGATTTAATTGAATGCTGTGTTCAGTTTTACCGAGATTGACTAGTCACTTATGTTACTACTGTGTTAAAATCGTGCTTAAAAATACCAGTAACTGAAATATAATATCGATCATGTAGCAAAATAAACACTTAATTTTGAAAGTTCATTTCTCAACAGAAGACCCACTGTCAAGAAAGATTGTAAGGAGACAAATAACATGTACGACTTCTTTTTTCTACTACCTTATTGTTGGTGCGATTAACTTGACCCACTTTTCGCTTGTTGGTTTTATTAAGTAGCTTGTGCTAGACAATAAGTATACTGCTGATTTAATAAACTTCACATGGTATGACGTCTATTGACTGCTAGACAACCAATTAGGCTACTGTCATTTAGTTGCAACGTAACGTTGGTAACATGTCGAAGACAGCTTTGTCTTTAACGCGGTGAGAGAAGAATTTGTTAGTTTCTTTAAATATTTTAAACACGTTGGCATATATGCTATACCACGCACACATAACATCAACCATCCTACCCTGAAAATTTCATGCTTGCTCTAAAGTTTTTTTTTGTCTCATGTCTAGAAATATTACGTTATTACGAAATGTATTTTCTGTGCATTGCATTCGAGCGTGGTTACAGCTTGGCCTTGAAACAAAGTTACGCTTATTGCTGGAGCATTGCAACTTTTTCACCTTCACTTAGCAACAGTGGAAGAGAGAAAAACTTATCAGTATTGTTTCTTGGTACTTCACGTTCACACTGGCCACACGTATTAGCTTATATCATAGTATTTTTCAAGGTAGATTACAGTCGGGTACCTGTAGCCAGGGCAGCTCCAGAGGATGCCAAACTTTCAGAAAGAGATTTTTCTCAGAAGGAAATTTTCCTACTTATACAAACTTTCCCCTTTTTGTACATTATGAATTCATGTGCATGGCACTAATTGAGATCTTGTTTTATTCTGAAGAAATGACATACGACATGATACCTGGGTGAATAGTACCGGTACTGTTTTGGAAACGTTTGTTTTATATCCTAATTTTTGCCTATTTATATATGAAATTTGGTATTGTCAAACAGAATTGAGAAATATTTTCCCCTCATGACTTTTGTAGATATTGGAATTAAACTTACCACACGCATTTCGTAATAACCATAGTATTTTTTTTTTTTTAGACTGATCACAATTGGGGATCCGTATTTACTCCAAAGGGTGCCAAAGTTTCATAAAGGGATTTTTTGGAGATAAATTTCCCTTCTCTTGTACACTCATGTCCAAAATGATTTTCGTATATCTGTAGCTGTCTTCTTGTAAGAATATAATTTGATAATGATTTTGCATGGTACTTTTAATACTGATGCTATGTGTATAATCGGGAAATGTATATTTGGGGAAAATTTCATAGGAAAAGAATTGTAAATACGAAAATTAGAATGAAGAAAACAAAATGTTGCTAAATGGACAAGACAGTTTTATTTTCGTTTTATTGTTTTTATTTACTGCTCTTTTGACATGAAATTTGCCACATCATGTCTTTGCCGATTATACACATACTAACATTATCAGAAATACCTGGCGAATTCGTCATCAAATTATATTCCTATAACAACATATTTACAGTCATGCGACAATAATTTTGGACATGAGTGTACATCATGCACACATGCGCATGATACTATTTGAAAGCCTATTCTACTCTGAAGAGATCGATGAATGAACCACGATAGAGGATGAATAATATTGAAGCTTGAAGTCAACATTTTCCTCACATTTACATAACTATACATTTTTCAATGATTTTTTTAAAGTGCTTTATTTTTCATTGTTAGTATAAAATTTTAAGCGATGTATTGCTACTAATCCTTTTACTGTAACACTAAGACCAAAAACAAATTAGAGATTTACTGTATTAAAGGCCGATTGTTTGATTATGTTTAGCCCACTTGAAACATACATCATATTTAAGTACCTTGAAGTGCTAGCTTGTCCTAATCCTATATGCTTCACTACTCTACAGTCGTGTTGCATGAACACAAATCTCAAAATGAGTGATTATCATGGACTACAGAAGTATTTCCACGAATCCTTCAATTGAAACACAAGTGCTGTATAATATATTGAGAGAATCTATTGTACCAGAAGGAATACAAAATAAATTATAATACTAACCACAAGACTACCGAGACAAGGCGTGTATAACGTCCATTCTATAGCGCCAGCTGGAGGTGCCCAACATTGCTCATCAGCGATGGTTGCTCTCAGTGAAGCGTATATAATGGTCGGAATGATCGGAAGACCTGTAATAATAATAATAATAATAATAATAATAATAATAATAATAATAATAATAATAATAATAATAATAATAATAATAATAATAATTGTATATCTTATTGTGTTGTTACGAGATAAATAGGGTGTTTGTATTATAAAGGCTCACACATAACTTGTATTCACCAACAGCAAGCATGTAAAGGAAGTGTACACATAATTCCGTAATTCACAAAACCCTTTAATTAGTAGGCACCACTTCATGACGATGAAGATGAAAATGACAGTAATACAAAATTACCCTTTAAAACTCCAAATATCTTGAAAAATCACATTATCATCTTATTCTACATGTTATATCAAGAAACAAAATATCAATATCATTAATATATGACCTGCAATGCCAGACATACGTGTAGTTAACATAAGGTAATAACCTCTTTAAGGAGTTTGGTTTACTTAAATTCTTTTATACATTTATCTAGATACAATAACCATCCATTTGGGAGACAAACAGAAATCTCCAGAACTGCTTGATCAATTATGGCCAAATCTGATCAAAATTTAGAGGGTCAAAAGTTAGCGACCAAGTTCGCTTTCAGACCCGATACTCAAATCGGAAGTGTTAGAAATTAACCACTTCCGCTTTGAACGTTGATTGATGTAGAGCAAAATTTGTAATAGCTAGAGAGATGCGGTTTTCTGCAACCGATTAAGTGATACAAAAGTGCTTACGGTTGTATCTTTAACTCTTTACTAAAAACCATAAGCGATTGAAATTTATTGCAATTTCTGGGTTCAATATTAATGTACTTAAAACAAAAACAATAACATATAGCTAGAAGCAGTTTTTTTTTTTTTGAATCGATCTAAGAATAGGTATAAATTTCTCTCTTAACGCTCTATTCAAATCGAAAGTGGTTTAATTCAACCAATTTCGTTTACATTTACCGCCATTCAACAAACACCGTAACATATAATAAAAAGCAGTTTTTTGTAATCAATTAAACGTCCCTCTTCAATCTAATTTATCTGCTAAATCAACCACTTCCGGTTTTAAGATTGATACTTAAATATTAAAAGCGGTACCATATACCGAAAAGTTGTTACCTGCAATTAAGCGCCCCAAATATACGTTCTGTCTTAACTCTAATGTCTCTACTAAAACCGGAAGTGGTTTACGATCAATTTGGTTTAAGAACAAGCTTTGTGAAAATTTTTTTTCCCTCGGCTTACGAATAATATTTCGAGGTACGAGCGAACCCACACGCCTTTACCGACAATTCCAAACGCCACGTAATGCTTCTGTGTGTTTACCGTTAACATTATATTTTAGGGTTTTGTATTCAAAAATTATTTTTTGTTTTTTTATTCACTTTTTTGCGTTTTTAGCACTCATACTGTCTTATTGAATTTAGTAGTGCTTTTTTTTTAAAAGTATAATGTAATTTTCATTCCATACACTTTGGCCACTTACAATTGAAGAAAAATACATGCAGCATCATGTTCTTGTGGTCAGAAAGAATTAATTGCATTCGTGTTAATTTCAATAGAAAAAAATTAAGTTTACGAACATTCAGGTTTACGAACAGCCTTACGAAAAGGATGTGTGCTGGCACTGGAGACACAAACTGATTTACATTCACACATTGTCTGACTGCTTTCAAACTGTTAGAATCTTACCTTCTTCACACAGCATGATTAGCCTGCTTTCTAGAGACATATATATATATATATTTTTGGTGCAAATTCCATTCGAATAAGATTATATATATATATATATATATATATATATATATATATATATATATATATATATATATATATATATATATATATATATATATAATTCTATGGCTTATGGAACCCGGAGGTTCAGTGCCGCGTTCACAAAAGCTCTCCACTGACTTCTATCCTTAGCTAATTGGATCCAGTTTCTACTTTGTATTCCTATCTCTGCGAGATCCATCTTAATATTGTCCTCCCATCTGCGCCTAGGTCTTCCTAATGGTCGTTTTCCGATTGGTCTTCCAGTCAAGACTTTGAAAGCGTCTCTACTTTCTTCCATTCTAGCTACATGACCTGCCCACCTAAGCCTCCTTGACTTGACGCCCCTAACAATGTTGGGTAAACCGTATAAACTATGTAGTTCCTCGTTATGAAGCTTCCGCCATTCCCCATTCTCGTTCCTCTTGGGTCCGAATATTCTTCTCAGGATCCTGTTCTCAAATACTTTCAGTCTATGTTCTTCCCTCAGAGTAAGCGACCATGTTTCGCAACCATACAGAACAACAGGCATGATTATCGTTTTATATATTTTAAGCTTCAAATTCCTCGACAGAATTCGCGACGACAAGAGATTTTGAACCGAATAGTAACACGAATTCCCTACTTTTAGTCGACATTTAATTTCTTCGTGAATATGATTTTCGTCTGTTAATATTGATCCTAAATATTTGAAAGTATCCACTTTATCAAAAGTATTATTTAATATTTTAACGCCTCCACAATTTGCCGTATTACGGTCCCGACGCACTTCCATGTATTTAGTTTTCTCTGCATTTACTTCTAAGCCCATGTCCCCATATATATTGATTTTTAGATGCGTTCCCACCAATATATACTGTATACCTTATTAATATATTTATTATTATAACATTACACTTATGATACTTACCCCACCCTATAGCATAGAAAAGAATAAGACTTTTTTGTTCGGCAAATGCTGATGCGATGAGACGATGTAGATAAAAGCCCTCACAAAACATCCACATGTAGTTGCTCAGGCGAAAATATTTAGTTGATATTAGTAACAATTTACATCCGATACCATTCTGAAAATAATATAATACAAAAAGAAACATTGTAGTTATAAAGGTAGAAGATTCATATGCTCTTCGTATTATTAATAATGGAATATTATTATCTTGTTCTTAAATTATTATTTTCTTTACAGTTGATTTTGCTAAGTATCTGAAAAATATGGGATCCTATGGAGATTACAAGTTATATTCAAGATGACTTTTTTAAATTTCAAGGCACACTTCCAGGCAGAATTTTATGTTTGCGGAATAAGGTATACCATTTTCAGTAGTACATGATATTTGTCCTCAATTGTGGTGTATAGATGATTATGAAGTCCTCAATATTTACATTTTGATGATTTTTGCTTGATAGTTTAGATAACTGCAGAGAAAAAATAAGTCTTATAAGTGTGAACTTATTTCTACTAAGCCTCTACGAGGCATCTAAAAGAAAGAGAAAACTTGAAACTAATTGTTTTCTTCTTTATTCTCTTGTGATGTCAATATCTACGAATACACTATCCTTCCCGTTATGAGAGACTGTGGTTGCGGAATGTATAAAAATCCATGTAAAGAAATGCCAAAATATAATACATAAACAGTACAAAGTTCATGGGTTATATCTTTTAAATATTTTGACGTAAGGACTTAATTATAAATTTTGCACGTATTTCAATCCAGATAGACGTCTACGGAAATGTAAATGTTTCAAACTGGAATCAATTTTAATACCAAGCAAGAATACAGGAGGAAAGCTGCTGTTACATACCCTTGTTCTGGTTTTACTTCAGAAACAGAGAAAAATATAACTTTGCAATGAAATTGCGTCCTCATTGCATCACAGTAAAAAAAATAATATTTTATTTAATCTACTGAAGCTTTGAAACGTTTTCTGTAACTATGCTTTCACATGGAATATTCTATGATTTAAACCTACAAAGAAATGCAATCGACTAGTGAACTCTCTCGTGGTTACGTGGTTAGCGTATGTCCCTACTGTGCTGAAGACCCAAGTTCGATTCTCAGTGGGAGCTCATACAGTTTGGATTCCAGTTAAGCTCTAAGTCTATACCTCATACGGCTTCAGTGCTGAATGGAACGCGAACCTACAAACCTTCAGCAATGTAACCGACTGGTCATTCTACAGCTGTAAATTATTTATGCCAAAGAATAACTTTTGAGTGTACAAGCAGCATGGTAAAAGTCATTTCCAACCTGTTGATATTGTGTGCCCAAAAGTGAAAGGATGCACAAAAGTACGACCAAAGTAAGGTGAAAACTGAGATGAGGGTGGTAAATAGTAATAAAGTATTTCATCATATAATATAGGAAGGATGAAACCCGCGATTACACGATACTCTTGATGACTTTATATCATCAATAGCTTATAATTCGACTATGAAAATTTGAACTTTTATGTTATTTTGTATTTTCTGTATTGTATCAAGAAAAGTTGTATGTATAATACTTAATGAAAATATATTCAATTCCAAAACAACACATTACACGCTGGTCAGAATACCCAAAGCTTGTTTACGACCCAATTATGTTAAGTTATATAACCTGACCAGATTATTGTAGTGGAAGGCATGCTTCAAGACTTAGTTTCGACGTTCCGGAAGACTTTGATTTTGGTATAGATAGCATTGAGAGAAGAAGAATCGGTATCAGAATCTATGATCAGATTACCTTGACTACACCCATGTCTGGTCCTTGATCTCTCGCCGCTAGTTACTACAATTAGAAATTGAGCGATCAATAGGGAAGTTTTGTTAGAGTATGCTTTTGAACAAGTTATAGGAAAAGTTATTCTTCCAGATTTCATATATGTTAAGTACTAGAACATGTACTTTCATTTTACACTTTGAACTTTTGAACAGTACGTATTTTGTTATAATTATATGAATCCCTAACATTCCGGTAACTTAGAGGATATAGTATACGTAAGACCGTCTGAGTTCCAGAAGAAGCTGGACGCTCATACTTTTAGGGATTATTCATTGAGTATCTACGAACTTAGAAAGGGGGTAACAAACCCACTTTCATTTATTTATCCACTGATACGAAAATAAAAAAAACGTACATATTTGCCCTTGTACTTTATATGCTATAGCGCATTACATTATATGCAACAAGGATTTTGGTCTGCATCATGATATAAATTTAAAAATATTTAACATTTTTCGAATCGAAATCAACAAAATTTATTCTAGAAAGTAAAAATAGAATGTTAAGCACATATAATGAAGACAACGCAGTGATTTAATTTGGTAACGTATAAATATATAATATGAAGTATTCTCGCGCACGGAAGACAGGGGGTTCTCATGTATACTATTACCAACTTAGATATAAGAGGATAAGACTGAGCGTATGATCGTTTAAATCATTTTTCTTTAATGAAAGCTGTCGTGATTTCAAAGAGATAAATAGTTACTCTAAATTATCCGGAAATACGTTGAAGAGTTCATTGTATTTTAAGGCTTTTGGCCATCAATAATTGAAGTCAAGACAGGCGTTTCATCATGTATTTCATCTTGGTATCAAGTAGCTCAAATTAAACATGTGAATCATTAAATTAATAGAATTTTCGAGAGAAGTAACAATTGTATGCTTAACTTTCAACGCTACTAAAAGTTCCAATAGATTTATCTTCTTTGGGAAGATATCAATACAATGATACCGATGGATAACCCAAAGATACAGAAAGGAAAGATGCTGTCATAGAAGTTCACAAATTCATTTATAATTCTTCTTCTTTTGATAATTATGAACTTTCTCTTATACTTTTCTTTCTTCTATTGTGTATGACGATACACGGAACACAGTTATGTTAGGAGGAGAAAAAATCTAAAACTTGCATAAATTATGCCCATCATTAGTTTCAAGTAAAAATTCTTCAACAGCTTTATATATCGTACACAATTACACATCTTTTAACTTAAGAAAACATATTCTTAATTCAAGATTACCTTTAAATATAACCATCATGTTGGTAACATTATTCAATACTTTTGTGTCATAAAATGTAAATTTTGTGCCATTAAATTCTTTATATATTTATGAAAATGCATCGTAAAACATGCAAATTCTATTCTAAACGTGTTTAGTATCAAGTAGGGTTGATTTGATTTTTTTCTAATCAGTAAGTTATCTATAAAGTAAGTGTAATTAAACAATTAACAACAAAATGGTAGATGAAAATTTTTGTATATGTATGTGTTGATGTATATGTATGTATGTGTTATGAATTTTTAAATTTGTCCAACTTATAATTTGAATATTAATATAGATACTTAAATACAACAATGAAATTTAATCATTGAAAATATTAAATGGAAGGAATAAGTTACTTGCTGAAAACTATTTTGTATTTTAAATACATTTTGTGATTAAATAAGTGATCTAATATATATAATAAAAAACAATATTTGAAAAATTATATAAGATCGATAAAAAGAAAGACGTTTATATGTTTGTATATGTTTTAAATAATATGATTTTGGATATGAGGTTGTCAGGGGCAACCAGGAACATGATGTAAATAAATGGATGAATAGCAAATGTAAAGAATATTTATTATTTATTAATTACCAATACTATTAAATTACCAATCAGATTTTGCCTTGTGAAGGTATATGTGTGCATTATGGGCTTCATACTTTTGAAACACTTATTTTATGTGCACTAAGTATGAATAGAAAGCTAATGACATATGTCTTATAGATAGGAAGACTGATGTCCTTATTACCATAGTGATCGTTAACTATTCTTATTAAATGTAGATGCCGTGTTCACTTATGTGTACACGGTCATTTGCCATTATCCTACTGGTGAAATTATTGCTTTTTTCATTATTTTTTCCAAGAGGTGAAAGAAGGAAGAGAGATGAAAAATAAATCAAACTTACAATTATCCCTGACACTGTAAAGCTTACAATATTGAATGTAACACATTTCCATTTTCACTTTTTATTTTCTGAGAGTGTGTATAATAATAATAATAATAATAATAATAATAATAATAATAATAATAATAATAATAATAATAATAATAATAATAATAATAATAATAATAATAATAATGTACGAAAATAAGCAAATATAAAGACTTGGCTGACAAAATCAAAAAGTTATGGAAATCTCAGAAAGTTATAGTAAGATCAATCATTATCTCAACTACTGCAATTGTCCCTAAAAGTACTGACACAACTTGAACAGATAAACGCAAAACATCTCCTAACAAATCTACAAAAATCAGTAATACTAGACATCTATCATGTAGTCGGGGAAAATTCTTTGGAGAAGAACTCTCCAAATAATCTACACTTGCCAGAAACGGGCACAGACTAGAATACATACAGACGAGCAACTTCTTATATGCGCTATTGAAATCAATTAGGATCGTCTGCAGAGCGAAAGAACAAATCAACGCTCTCGGTGGGCGGGATCAGTGTCGTCGTGTGTTGATGGCGCTGGCATCGGTCTTGGAAGGTGACTTCATGGGTTATCGTAGTAACCGACGGATTGTTTTCGTCTGGTTCGCATCTTAGTGTTAGATGTTGTGCAGAAAGATCAGATAAGCTAATGTTCATTTTTCTTATACGGTCTCTGGACTGGATGTTCCATTCCAGCTTTTTTTTATATTAATAGACATTTCTTTCTTTTAAAGAGTTCACTTTGAAAATATCTAAGTTCCACGAAGTACGTTAACAGGAAAAACCTGTTCTCCAAACGCAACTAAAGGAGCGAAAATCTAGTCTGTGGTTACTTTCGAAATTTCCACGTAGGTGACGTCAGATCGACTAGTTAGTGCAGTCATCGCGTGTTAGAGGAGCTACTTTCGCCAAGTTTCCAGTTTTTCGCTGAACTAAGCTGAAATCTGTTTAAATCAAGATACAGCAATAATAATAATAATAATAATACTGAAATCGATCAATATAACAATGTCTTTGACTAGGGTGTCATTTGTTGGGAGTATATTAATAAGTATTTTATTTTATGACTGCGTGGAACATGAGCACTTTTAAAACAGAAATAGGTAATCTTCTTTGTATATTGTTTTATCACAAAACAGTTGTGATCTATATGTAGTAAAAAGAATTAATGACCAATTTATGTAGACTCTATAATAGAAGTAATGTCAGAAATTGTGGCACTATGAATAATTATAACTTGTTCAATTGATGGTACTAGTGAATTTGCGTATTCCTAATTATTTTAAGGTATGTTACTTATTTTACGACAAGCGTTAAGAAGTTGTTATATTTGTTGATCTTTCTATCTCAACATTCACTTTTACTGTCTTCGTATTCATTGTTCGATCAACAAAATTTTGCAATTCGAACCCATTTGGAGGTATTTCACTTCTCTCGGAGTTATTTCATTTTTTTCTGTGGATGATTGAACGGTATTCGAAAACTGCTCAATCGAGCGTAAATGAGTTCTGAAATTTTGAGACAACATTACTCCATTTTGACGCAAAAATTCATGTTGTTATTTGAGGTTTTGTTTCCTTACTTTTATACGAATGATGTCAGTTGTATTAATAAATTTCGAAATATTGTATATGATTCTTTTTAAACCTTCGGAGCTCTGCTCTTGCTTAATATGAATTATACCACTTGTTTTCTTATACCATTCAATTATGAAAAGAAAGAATACACAGATAGACTGCTCAGAGAGAAAACTATAGTACATTTTGCGGATGTTAAGCTTGAGAATTCTTTGTTAAATGTAACAAAAGTGTTAGTACCTGCTTCTTTGGTGTATGTGGTTCCATTTCTAGTCCCGGTTAAAGCCAGTTTATTTGTTTGGTATTAACAAAACCTCGTGAGCCACTTGAAATACGAACTAGTACTGAATCTGGTCTAAAATACCGAAAATATTGACAATAAGACCGATGCTTTGGCCAGATATCAGTCAATGAAAGTGCTCGTCGATAGCTGTAATCCGTCTTCATTGTAACTAGAGGACGTAATGCTAAAAACTTCTTTGTTATATAGTATAGTTTTTGGCTTTTCAGCTTACTTGTTTAATACTCACCAGCTAGAGAAACCGTCATATTTATTTTCCGCTTTTTAAGCCGCTAATCAGAAAATAAACCTGATATGAATAGTCAATGCTAACAGTAATAATACTGAATTTTTTAAAAAATTTTCTTTATTTTTCTTAAAAAAACTAACAATTGTCATAAAATAGTAATAAAACATTAAAATGCTCCCCCTCCTAAAATTCAAATTACTAAGTGATACACTGTTTTTATTTTGCCACCATGTGACCGCTTTTACTGAAGATAGTAGTTTCTTGTTATGCATTTAAACGATTGACAGTCTATCTATTAAAAATTAAAAGCAATACAAATGCTTCAATTAACCTGATCGACACATATAGGTCTACTTGAATAACGAGGAGATTGATAAATTTTGGAATAAAAATCAGGACTGGGAGTTTCAGTACACGAAGAATGCTATGGCGAAACTCCTATATTTTTATTGAGTCTAAAACTAATCCCAGTTCTATCAGCTGATGAACGATTGCAACTTTGATATCCATTAGAACATGTTTGAAATCTATCACGGTGATATATTCCCCTCAAAGTTTTGTTCGGTTGAGAAATAGGCGGTAAAAAATGCTGAGAATTTGTTTCGTGTGATTCCTCTTCATTCTCAGTAACTGATGATGTTTCAATGGGTTGTTTGGACTTCTTCAACGAAGGCAGACATCGACAAGCATTTCGACTACTCTTTTTCTTATCTTCTAACCGACGTTGCTGTTGAGGACGCTCTATTGTCAATGGATGCAAAATCTTTGGTAACTTTGTATGAACCACTCTTGGGAGTGGCTGCTGAGCAATAGATGAATGGATGTAATTTTCATTCAATGTTTCTTTCGACTGTAAAGTTGGAAGACGAATGCTACTGACAGGACCATAAAGTGCATTTCGGCGTCTTACTGCCAGTAATACTTCCTGGGTAAACGTATTTTCATTTGCTGGATGAGATTGTTCCATATCTTTATCTTGGAAAATAGAGTCTACTTTTGTTCTAGTTTTAAGCAGATCAGGTTCAGATACGGTTTTCTTACTATTCATGAACTTCGGTCCCTCTGCTATGTCCACAGTCTTATTTGGTAAGTCGAAACTTTCGTTATAAATACTTTCGGTCATATATTCTGATTCATTCATATTAACTTTGATACTATTTCCTGCAGGTGAGGATGGTGGAACAAATTTCATATTTTGAACTTCAGTACTTGATCTATTCTTTAATAATGCAGTAGGATACTCTTTAACAGAATATTTCTTTAAAATATTGTTCACTGTCGTTTCCATATTACTTTGTGAAGTTTCTATGAGTTGTCTTCCATTTTGTGATTTTACACACGGCTTTCTGCATTTTACTACTGTACCATCTTCCTGGGCTTTATTGCAAATCATCTTTTTCTGTGATTGGTTTTTAGCATAAGTTGCTGATAATTCTTCTAAAAATTTAGACACATTGATGTTATCTATACATAACTGTTTCCCCATTTTATCATCGTTATCTTTTCGTTTGGTCTCACCATTATTACAAACAAATTCTTGCCACAACTTATGAATAGATCTAAGATCTCCATATTTACGTATTATCTCTTCTATCATCTCCGAGTTTACATTTTTAGATTCTTTAGAAGTTATCAAGGTTTTGACTTGGGTTTTAATTTCACAACCATTTTCTGTCCAATATGTCTTGTCACTGCGTCTAAGGATAATATTATCTGAATTTGGAGACTTTGGACGAACCATTGTGAGTGAGTTCACGCCTGAAGCTTTCTGGTAATTATTCCTAACATGTTCGTCGTGATTGTCAAGAGAGGTTGTGCTCGAGTCAGATGTAATGCTAAATGCTTGATCTTCTTTTGAGTCTACTGAATTCAAGTGTTTTGGGTCTTCGTCAGCTTTTTGTTTCTTTGCTTCTTGATCTATTTGAGTGTTGTATTCTAGACGTTGAGCGCGAATAATGTTGCTATCATTTTTTGGTTTTGTATTCTTCATGAATTCATTTTTCACATTTTGCAGTCTTTTACCAATTGTTTCAAATTCACTAGAATTCCTGTGACCAGTTAAAGAGTTTCTGATTATTTTCCTTTTGACTTCGAATTTTTGACTTTTTTGTAATTCTCTGTCACTAACATCTTCGTCTGTACTTCCTAGTGCAAAGCCTGACGACATAACTCGCATCTTGTCAGTAGAATTAGACGTATTGATATCAGTTTTTACTAATGTATTTTCTGGAGGAGAAAGAATTTTAGTTGTGTTATACACTTCGGAACTGTATTGTGTGGGCAACTGACCCAGATCTGTATATTGCTGAGATCTTAATTGATAATTGTTCGCATTTGGTTTAGAATTTGCCTCATTATTACTTGCAAACTGCAATCTTAATGCATCCTTAGCTGGAAACGTCGTATGCTTTCGAGCTATGTGTACTTTTGGAGGCCTACTTTCAGTTTTATCGGTAGCGTTTATAAAATGATCTGTCTTACATTTCGAATGTTGTGAACTTGAAAGGTCTAGTTGGTTGTCAGTAACAACTGAATCATTCTTCAAATTATGAAAATGTCTATTTTTAGAACACCAATTTGCATTTCGATTGTTTTCTTTTAATGGTGGAATGCAGCACTGATAATGCGTTTTAGCATCTGAGGACTTCAACATCTTAAAAGGCGTTCATAGTTTGTTCCAAATCGATGACGCTTTTAAAGATAGTTGGCTATCAGCAAAGAAGAAGCTTCTACAAAGATAACGCCTTATTTAAATGATATTTTTCTTTGCATGCTCCTTCTTCCTAATTTAAACTTCGAATTATCTGTAAAGAATAAATACTTATTAAATTGAACGACAATCATACTTCGTTCTGAAATTTACAGTCTTAATTGTCATAATAAGTGGTTAACTGAAACCCGTTCGTTCACCATAATAAAATGAAAGGAATATTTGTCTGTTCAACTTCAGAGGCTCTTTTTAGCACGGAGGCAACATGAGACATGATGAAAAATATGTAGTTGTAGTGGCACATCATGACATATGTCGTTTCTCATTTATACTGTAATAGAATAAATGGTTCTATGTGTAATGATGATGCAGACTTAACCGTTGGGAGATGGTGTTCCGCATCTACAAGATCGACATACTGTCATACAGTTTCTGCTAAAGAGTATCAAATAGCTTAAGACTTGTCGAGCAGAGAATGTGTATGCCTATCGAAAACAACAATGGCCAATTGGTTAATAATGTTTCGAGAAGAATAAGGAACAAGTTATTATTCCTGTCATGGTTAAGCCCATGTTGTTGACATTAAGGACAATCGTGCAAAGAGTATGAAACTGTTCATACGAAGGAATGTCTTAACATTTGATAAATCGCGGATCAATTCTACGTGAATAGTGGTACTGTCCAAAAGGCTATGAAACATCTAGGGTATCATAAAGTGCATGAGCACTAGATTTCCAATATGTTGATGGAAGAACAAAAGCTAGAGAGAATGACATATTTCCTTGAACATTCGTCGTGTTACCAGCTGGAGATGGATGACATCTTATTCCATATTTATTACTCGAGACGAATTCTGGCGCGACAGCTCAAAATGTTCTAACATGTAATGGAATACCCCTCATCCCATCGTCCGAAGAAATTTAAGTCACAAGCGTCTGTAATGAAGATCATGGTTACCATTTTCTTTGATTGCCATGAACCAATTATGATTGAGCTTAAAGAATAAGGATAAATCTTTACCATTGAACACTACTGCGAAACTTTTACCTGTTTTTGCATATACGTTAACAACAAATGCCTCTTACAGGAGGATGTTGATTTTCACGTTGCACGCCACGATCAGAACTTGTGCCGAAGATTCAACTGGGAAATGTTGCGCCACCCTTTCTACTTCTCACATTTCATTTTGTGAGTTTCACATATTTGGTATCATAACGTATGCATCGGAAGGTCAGAATTTTACTCTGATGACGAGGTGATGACGCTGTCCGTGAATGGTCTGGACGCCAACCTTCCAAATTTTACATAGGCGGCATTCATAGATTAATCACACAATGGGACAAACGCTTGAACGCTTGTGGTGACTTCTGAAGTACACATACTGCGTGACACTTATCATGGATGCTTGTCGATAATATGCAGTTATATACCTATAGTACTTTTGCAAATATAGTCTGCAAACGGGTTTTATTTGTTCATATCATATAGGCTACATTTAAATGCCAAAAGTTATGCGATACTTGGAAACTAGTTAATATCGTAGGGACGCCCCAGGAAACCGGTCGAACGGCGCAAAAGCAGTTATAGTGCTGTTAGATGGACGCACAATGAAACGTCGTGTACCGTGGTGATGCCACTCGACTACATTTGTGCACAGGATAATAGTTGGTGCTAGACGAATAGACAATTGATTTGGGAAACATCCAGATATTTAACTTTTCTCGCTCCACAATCAATGGTGTATAGTGAGCACCGCGTTGGAGACATTAGACCTATTAGGGAAACACAGTGGCTACCCACGTGTTCTGAATGACCGCGACCAGCAAATTTCTGGCCAGACTCGTCCGGGTAAGCAGAGAAACAACAGTGGGTGAATTGACAGTACGAATCAATGCAGGAGGTCCCAGGAATGTGTCTCAAAGTCAGTGTAGCGCAATTTGGTCTCCATTGTGTATCGCCGCTAGAGACCTACACGAGAGTCGCTACTAACTACTTACCATCATGACATCCAGACATGAATCCTTTCAAGCATATGTGGAATATCATCGAACGGGTCACTCGTACACAGGATCTTCCCTCTGCTACAACTATCGAATTGTGAACGACACTCGAGTCTGCATGATTGCATTCACCTTCCTCTAGCGAATTACAGCAACTTCTCATGTCCTTTCCTCGTCGAGTTGCTGCACCATGCAGTGCTCGAGAAGGTCCCACCAGGCCCGCAACTAGGGTTTCTGTCACCCGGGGCAAACACACAATTCGGCGCCCTCCCCCCCCAGGTTTAATCGAAAAGTATCACTTACTTATAGATTGCAACTGTAAATAACATTCTTAATGAAACTAGTTATATCAGTTTTTAAGTACTTTAATCAAACTTACTTTACCCACAAAAATATATTACATTCGTTATGTGCTCACAAGTTTTAAGAATAATTTTGTACATACATTTTGTTTAATGTTATATGAAGAAATCAAAACAAAATGAACTAGAAAATATCTGCCACATTATACAGTTATTAATTGAAATAACACACTTAGTCTTAATAACCCGAAGAATAATTATGAACATACGCTTTCATATTAAAATAAGAAACTAATACAAAATAAACTAGAAAATATATAGTATATCATAAAGTTATAATTGAAATAATTTAGTTCTAATAAACCCCAAAATAATTTTGTACATAAGCTTTCATTTAAAAATATAAAAACAATACAAAATAAACTTGAAAATATCTAGTATATTATAAATAGAGCAACCCAAAAGCATAAAAAGCATAATAACAATTTAGACATATGGTTGTTACCTTGAACATGGGTGTGGTTGTCTAAGGGTCCAGAAGAAACTAATTTTAAAGAATAATTAAAAGCATAATTTTAGAAAATAAAGCATAATTTAAAATATATAGCATAATTCTTGGAAATTCTATTTAACTGCAAGTTTAACATACTATATTAATATTTTTTAAAAACCAATATTTACAATGCAAAATCATTGAGAACATAACAATGCAACAATGAAAAGCTTATTTTTATTTCTGGTAAATTTTTCGGTGTAATCCTTTGATGTGGAGAAAAGAAGAAAAGAAAAGAAGAAAACTTTCCATCAACAATAAAGCACACAAGAACTCCACACTATATTGTTATGTGTATCTCTCGAACTTGAGCACTTTCTGTACTTTTTGTGCACCTTTCTGTATACTTCCTCTTTCTGTATATATGCACCTCTAAGGTGCACACAAGTGATAGAAAAAACTGATTCGAGCAAAGCATATCTCTTTACAGTGCATTAACTAGAAAGTTCATTAAATATGAAAGAAATTGCTTCATAAAATATTAATAAATAGATCAAGATATTTAGATTATTTAATGTATAGTAAATATTATACATTATACACGATTAATGTAAAACAATGATTGAAATTAACAATAAAGCATAATAAAGCATAAGTTGGACTGATAGACAACAATTCAAAATGCCTCGAAAAGCTCTCAAGCAAAACTAATAGATAAAACTTCATACAGCCTTCACTCGCAAAATCCCTTGGTAGGCGTACAAGAAACAATTAAATACACCGAGGCGTGTAACTTATCTTTTCCGCCACAAAACTGCCCTCTAGTTTAAAAACATTACAGCAATTGCGTAATATTACAGGGGGCGCGTCTGAGCTAAACTCTTCAACTACCAACAAGCAACAAAAATCGGTAACTTTTCGCCCCCGCCCCTATTGATAACAGCGTTTTAAACTTCAGAGCTGTTCTCAATGGAATTATACAGACAAACAACTCCTTGTGGTAGGAAAAGGAAAGGAGGGCGGATTCTCTGTGGTCGCCCAAGGGAACAAATGCATGCAATATTAGGTTTTTAATGTATGACATTACACCTATTTAAATGAGACTCTCTCTCTCTCTCTATATATATATATATATCAGTGGTGCCCCCCCTTATGTCCATGACGCACCCCCAATTGTCTATCCGTAGGTGTTCTTCCATGAAAAATATCTTCTTTTCGATTAATTTTTACACCCCCTCAAACATATTTATATAGATTTTACCCCCCAAAATATTTCAATGACGCAGTTTGCGTCATAGCCCCCCTCTGTGGGCACCCCTGTATATATATATATATATATATATATATATATATATATATATATATATATATATATATATATATATACAGTAAACCCTCGTTAACACGAATTCCAAGGGACTGAAAAATCAGGAGTTCGTGTTAAAAGAATTCGTGTTAACCGGGGACCCAAATTTTATTATTCGAATACATTTTCTCCATACATACGCACTACAGTATGCAGACTATACATACCACTACAGTATATTATGTATGTCATAGAAAACACTAGAGATGGTATCGAGACGAGACTGAGTAGTCTCGGTCTTGATACCATCCACAGAATTGTATCGAGACGAGACAAAGTTTCGATCACGTCTCGATTTCGAAAAGCACTCCTCGGTCTCAAATTCGAGTTAAGATCGACATCGAGACTAGTTTCGGTCTCGGTACCATTTTCTGAAAAGTGAAAACACTACAGTAAGTTTATTATCCTATCTTCGAAGATTAAAAAAAAAGTTTCCACGCAGAAAATCCAGGTCAAGTTATAAAACTGGTAACTCCGCTAGCAGGGTGAGTACCGCTAGTAACGGAAAGGTATTTATGATTGCTGTCACCAGTTTGGAGTTACAGGGGAGAGAAGATGTTTTGTCTCGAGCTGACGCCAGCTCGTCTACCAAGCACCTGCATGTTCAGCGCTTGGCGGAGAACAGAATCAACACCTCATAATAGGAAAGATACCTGTTTCTGGTTTTTCTCTTATTTACAAGGCAATTTTCGTCTGTATAAATACTGTATGACAAAAACTGATCTGGAGTGAAATTTGAAATAAGAAAAATGATGTAAAAGAAAAAGGATTGAAAGTTCGTGTTAAATCAAAACTTTTACTGACTCAAGGGACTAAAAATTAGTTCGTAATTCGTGCTAACCGAAATTCGTGTTAACCGATAAAACTTCCTATAAGATAATGTACAGCGATGCCGGGACCGAAATTTTGTTCGTCCTAACCGAGTGTTCGGCTTAAGCGAGTTCGTGTTAACGAGGTTATACTGTATATATATATATATATATATATATATATATATATATATATATATATATATATATATATATATATATATATATATATCAACGAAAAGAGGTCCCATGGAAAAGGCCAAGTAAACTTTTGATTTCTTTTAACCTCTAGAATAAGTTCCTCAAGGGAAAGGGTGTGATTTTTAAAACAATTGATATATCTTCTTTCCGGCGCCCCCTCCAACCACGCGCCCGGGGCACGTGCCCCCTCTGCCCCCCCCTAGTTGCGGCCCTGGGTCCCACATATTATTAAGTAGATCTACCATGACTTTTGGTATCTAAGTCTCTCTCTCTCTCTCTCTCTCTCTCTATATATATATATATATATATATATATATATATATATATATATATATATATATATATATATATATATATATATATAGAGAGAGAGAGAGAGAGAGAATAAGGAGATGTTATTATTCCTGTCATTGTTATAAGAAAATGAAGCCAAGACGCTTTCCTGTTCCTATTTGCACAAGAATTTTAAGGATTTATTATGGAAGAACTTTGTAAAGTCATAAGTAATGCATGCATCGACAAAGAAAGGTACGCTACAAGACAAAAATGTTACGGAACGGGATAAATTTTGAAAGATGATAAATATAGAATTTCGATTTTTATGAAAATTGGGGAGAAATCACCTGACACTACTTAAAACTATATCGCTGCTCCTTGCAATTCAAGAAACTTTGGAAGATCTATGTTTATCTTTGGTGTTAATGAATTAGTTAAAAAAGCCATCAAGAGCTATCTAGAAAGACTTAAAATATTTGATTTCTCTTAATCCAATCTTTACGTTTCTTAGTTCAATATATTCAATTATATTAAAGTACTGGGCACAGATTCTAGTAGGTTTGGCTCCATTTTTTCAAAAATCGGTACCTTCAGTCAGATCTCTCATTGGTCAACATAAAAAATCCTATATAGCCAGCCTAGTGGGAAAGGACAACTTTATTATATGCTTATACCGCTATGTTACGCATAACATGAGTTCAATTATTCACATTTTTATCAGAACTCATATTACTAGTTTGCTTAAATTTACGAGGAAAAAAACAGTTCAAGAATATTTAAGAGATATACTCTAACTTTTTAAATGAAAAGTATTCTAACAACATATGATACTTACCGTCTTGTTACGACTTTAGCCACCAGCAAGTTTCAAAGAATTCAGGTTATTGGGTTGTTGGCATAAAAAAATATATAGATAACAATAATGGAATGAATTATACCATGGAAACTTAATTCGCTTAAATCAAATAAAATAATATTTTAAAACTCGAATTTAATGATATTCACAATTTTAACTATTGAATTCAGATTATTGATCGGCGGCCGTAGGTAGATGGTTAAGTTTGCATTTTGCAAAACGGAGTGTCCGTGTTCCAATTCTGTGGCCAGTCTCCTTGAATGAGATCTCTACAGGATTTTCCCTCAACCCACTAGACGAACACTAGAATCATACTTTTAACATTACACAATTTTTCTTTGTCATTAACGTCAATTGTTTACAGTTTATTTTTCATTATAAGTTGTTTTAGCCGTATTTGAAACTTCATTTATAAATTATATAAATGGGTATTCTTCAAACTGCCAATAGAGATTGTTTAACTTCCCTTCATAAAAGAATGACGAAAAGTGGATTAATACTGGAAGACGCATAGTTCTTGAGCTACTTCGTCATCCTATGGTTAGCGTATGCGTCTTTGGCTCGCGAGACTCGGATTCGATTCCCAGTAGAACTAATGTGGTTGGATACCACATTAAACTGAAGGTTCACGTCTCATACAGCAATGCTGCCGAACAGGACACTAATCTCTAACCAACGAACGCATAATTTCTATTATTTTTTTGACATATAAGACACTAAAAGTGTAAACATGAATTAATGTAACTTTTTATGTTCTACAAAAGATCTCACCGCTGGATTTTTTGGAAGTTTCTGCGTGAAAAACGCTTAAAAGCAATGTATGTCAAAATATATTTTGCGTATATGAAAAATAAGGAGGTGGGTGTAATTTGCTCGATTTAAATTTTTCGGGAAGACCTAGACAAAGAGAGAACGAGAACATAAAATATATCTTGAGGAGGTGGATTTTAACAATTCTGATTGATACAGAATAGAAAACAATAATGCTTTTGTTTCGTTTGGAATGGACACCACATTTAAATTTGAAAATTATCTTCGTTAAATGTTTCCTGTTTCACAAAACTTTTAAACAAAGCATGTGATATTTATGATTATTAAAGTTTTACATGCTTTTATTACTCTTGTTGAAACTATTGATGTTATATCTCCTGGAAAGCGATGAGATTTAACGTGATTGTATGAGTCATTATTAAGATTTTACATGATTTTATCACTTATGAGAAGTAAACTTTAATGTGATTAATATGACTCATCACTAAACGTTTACATAACATTTTTTTCATCTCTCATGATTACTAAGCTTTCAACTACTTTATGTGTCATATTTATTAGTATTTTGTATTTTTATTACGAATTCTGATTTTAATAAGTTTTATATGATGTTATTACCTCTTATTGTTAATCTTTTACATGAGTTTTATGAACTGAATCTTTATTTAATATTTTAACTTACGATTATCACATGATTGTATCACTTGCGAGTATTGATGTTATGACTTTTACACGATTTTTTATCCTCCATGATTAGGGCTCTTCACTAAGTTCAGCTCACTTTATTTTTTTAAAAAATACTGAAAATTGGAAAGACAATAAAGAATATAAAAAAAAGTAGAAAGTGAACTAAGTAGTATCTACAAAATGTTATTAAAACAAATCAATAACTATTTTCAAAGATTTTCTTATATACCAATGATTCAGGTGTCCACTTCATGACGTCATAATACTTGGGAACTAGTCTCGAAAATAATTATTTAATTATGTAATAGCATTTTGAAGATACGAGGCACATTCGGAAAGTAACCTCCGATTGGTCAGTGTGCGTGAGGTAGTGGGCACAGCGCCACCATCTTTGCACAGACGTGCGCGGTAGATTTGTCTAAATGTAGCCGTTGCAGAGTGTAAGTTGTCTGATCACTAGTTGCACATTTGCAGCGTCTCAAATGTGTGCTGCAATAGAAAACCCCGCCAAGTGCGAGGCGCACTTTTGTAGCTGTTGATCGGAAACTTTGTGCCGTGTATGGACCAAGTGTGATGAAATGAAGAAGTTGTTCGTGAACGAGTTCGTTCATTTACAAGTGGACGAACAAACATTCATGTAGGGATGCGCTCGAGTCGAGTCGAGACAGAATTTTCCTGACAAAATTCGAGTCGAGACACAGCTCTTCCAATAGAAAAATATATATTTTTCGAGTCGAGACATCACTTTTACAACACATTTTCGAGACGAGACAGTCTCAAATCTTGTCTCGTGCGCATCCCTACATTCATGATGAAGAGAGGAGTGGCAGACCATCAGTGGTCTCTGATGAACTCGTTCAGACAATTCATGAAAAATCGACGTTTCTCTTTTCATGTATATGAAGAAGTGGCTTGGATCTCAGTGCTTTGGTGATGATGAGGAGCTGAAAGGTGCGGTTACACAGTGGCTCAAGACACATGCGGGAGACTTTTATTCTGATGGAATTTGTAAGCTAGTGCAGAGATATGATAAGTACTTGAATGTTTATGGAAGCTAAGTTGAAAAATAGAGCAAAGAAGTAGTTTTCAGATGTATATAATAATAAATTTCTGTTATTTGCTTTGGTATTTCTTTTCTAGCTACTCGGATGTTACTTTTCGTACGGCCCTCGTATATTCTATTCTTCTTTCTATTTTTTTTATCTTCTTCATAATCTTTAATTTGCTCGATAAAAATTTAGGAAAATGAGGATTAGCTTAGTGAAAAGTCTTAATAAAGACTTAAATAATTTTATGACTTCTATTAATTAAGTTTTCATATGACTTCTGATTATTAACCATTTACACGAGTTTTCCGAATCTATTTACTTTTTATATGGTTTTATAACTCATGATACTAGAGCTTTTACATGATCTTATCACTCACGACTTTTAGACATTTACATGATGATTGATGGTTATTATATTTGTATATGAATTTTATCTATCGTGGGGGCAAAGTGGCTCAGTGGTAGAGCGCTTACCTCTGGTGCGTGGGGTCCCTGGTTCGATTCCCGCTCAAGTAAGTTTTTCGTGTCCATGGGTTTTCTCCGGACACTCCCGCTTGCTCCCACATTCTCAATCTACTAATTATTCCATCATGATTCAATTGCCTTAATCATCAGTCTTTCTTAGTCTAACGGGTAAATGTGGGACGTTAGACTGAAAGAGTCATTACTTATGATTAAGGTGGATCACTAGGTGTTCTCGGTGCTATGCTAAACTCTGCTTGAATAGTGCGGCATTGCCAGATAGTGTCGAGTGCTTACTGATGCCAGATAATAAAGGGAATAATCATGGAATTCTGCTTAGATACTTAAGTTTTCGATCCTTACCGCCATTCTGCTTCTTGAACGGCAACGCTAGAATCCAGGAATTTTCTTATTGTGACTACTACAGTAAACATACAAATTTGACAACAACACATTATGGCGTTAGGCGCAAGTTTCGTCTCCAAATCTATTTCCTTAAATGTAAATTAAAATTTAAATAAAATATGAAACATAACACGAAAAACGGTCAAACAACATATCTATTTCGTGATAAGATTTTTACCTTAAAATACTTTACACATACAAGTAAACATTTCATAAAACTGAGTACTTCTATTAAGATCTAACAGCAAGTGCCATCTTGCATGCTCATTGTAAAACGAATCAAATACTTTCTTTTATTTGTTACATTTTTCGATATCAGGAGAGACAACCAAATGAATCAGTGTCTTGCGCTGTAGCTGAAACAATACTCTATATTATAGTACAATATTTATAATATGTAACGTTTCATTGCGCAGTAGTTAAGGAAATGAGCTAAAATATGTACTGACTTCCAGGTGGTGATCCACCTTAACTAGCTTTAAATGAGTTCTGACTCCTGATAAATAATCTTTTAGATGACTTTTTCATAATCTCTGATTACTAATATTTTGCATTTATTTCAAAATTCTTAATTAATTAGTTTTATGTGATCTTATTATTCATGATTATTAAGCTCTCAAATAATAACATATATCAAACTTACTTTTGTGTTTGAGTCAAATTTGCCAATCATTGCTGAAAATCCTTCCCATATTTTTTATGTTTAATTAAAGAATGACATGAAAATTTTCGTATTGATTTCTTAACATACTTTATATTAAAAAATGTTAATCAATTTCGAGAGACGAGTACAAATCAAATAAGAATTTAATTAATGACTAAAGCGGATTAAAAAAAAGAGAAACATTTTTAAAAAGTGATTGTTTATCTTTCACAAGAGACGTTCGAAAGAAATATCCTGAATTTATTAAAAGAAACTATCGAATTCTTATTTAACCACTAATTAAAGAGTTTTATGGTTTATGATGAGGAATTCTAACGTTCAATTTTTTCTTTTTATTCTTTAATCCAGTTATTTCTTAGCAATCATAAATGTGTGAGAGAGAAATCTTTAGATTCATTGGCGCGCTTTTCAGAAAGATTTCTATTCGTATTAAGCTATTTCTCTCACTTTTTAATTATAGTTTTATTTTCAGTTGGAAGAGTGCAATGACTTTCCTTGTTTAATCAGTGTGTCGGAAGGAAAGTTTGCTTTCCTTGGAATGAAAAATAATGAAGGACGCAATAAGGACAGAGAAAGAAAAATGAAATTTTCAGAGAAGCCTGCCCGATTCTTCCTACCAAAACGTAGATATTGATTTCATTACTCTTTCTTATTAACTCTTGTCAAGTATTCAAGATAGGAACCATTAAAGAATGTATAAAACACAGTTTTGAGGATATTTCTCATCATACTTCAGTGTGATATTAAGAATTTCAATTTTCCTTCTCGAAAATTGAATGTAATGTCGAGAAAGCAATGTAATCATAACAGTAATAATAACTCATCTCGATCAGATACACCAGGATTTCTTTTCTTACCTTTAGTTTTGAGATAAGCCTTTTAAAATTCTGATTTACGATTTAATAAAATCGGTTGTAGACACAGGGGGAATTTAGGATTTAGATTTCTGGGCTTTCGGCATCTATGGTCATGTTAGGCCGTCATATTTTTGAGGGATGACGTTTCTCGGCGAGCACACTATCTTGGGAAAGGGAAGAAAGAAAGACTGGGGAAGAAAAGAAGCGGCCTTGGATCTATATGTCAGGTACTACCCCGGCAATTGCCTGGTGTGAATGAGGAAAACCTCATTCAGGATGCTTTTTACAAGCTTTTTACTTTTTTGACCGAGTGCTTTCACCGGTACCGCTCGCACCGAAGGCGAGAGCGTTAGCGACTACTGTACTCAGGGTCACAGTTGAAGACATGAACACAGAACACACTATAATCAATTGATCATCCAAAGAATATCATAGCTATATCAATAGAAATTTACTGGTTCCAACGTACAGAAAAAAATACTATTTCACGAGGTAATACTTAAGAATGGATTTTCAGATGTAACGCAAAACATTGCATGGTATCCAAAATATGCTCTACATACCTATAATAATATATTTAACACCTCCTCGTGAAACATGAAGAAACCTTTGCAAATCAAAGGTGATCTAAAAATTTAAAATTGTAACATACTACCTAGGTATAATTAAGAAATATTCCGGTATATAATCCTTAGACTTTTTAAAGTGAATTGCAGAATATCCCATGAATCCTTAAGAAAGATTTTGGGTATTTTCAAACGTAGAACTTCCATATAACGCAAAACTCTCTTGCGGGTAAGCGGTTAGCAAACGCGCTTTCGGCGTGGGAGACCCGAGTTAGATTTCAGCGGAGGACATGTGGTTCGGATCTAACTTTAAGTTGTAGTTCTACATCTCATATAACCTCGCTGAAGAGCGGGACACTAAACTGTGAATCAAATCAAATAAAATTACACGCCATAATCATTCAAAGAATATTGTAGTTATTCTTCTTTATTTGTAACAGTCTATCTGTAGGGTAGCTGGTGGCCATCTATGTGTGTTGGCACTGTCTGGTACCATATTACGCCATAATGCCGGAAAACAGGTTCTTTTCTTTCTGTTTTTTTTTTTTTTTTTTTTTACAACACACCGTTATTTTGGTCGTGGGATGTCTGCACTTGGTGCCAATGTTTTGTTCTTGTTTCAGTCAACCCATCAACATTCCCATTAGCTTACAAAGTCACAATTGCCTTAATGTATGCCTTTTCACGTTTCATTAAAAAACAAATACTTTCATATGGTTTTGCCAATTAAGAGGACGAATCATCTCATACCTTAAAAATATCTAAATAGACAGGTCTGCCCTGGGTAGCAGTCTCGTTTAATTCACACTTATGGTTCAAAAGTTGTGATGCTCCAAAGTTCGGGTTGCGCGATTTTCTGGGCACCATGCATGTTAATAGAAAACTATACCTCTAGGTCTACAAATACTTCTTCATCAACGTATTCAAGCAGTGACTTAAAACTACTGATTCAACATGATTACAACTTTCAAGAATTAACCTCATCTCATAAACTCAATAGTTCATGTTTATTTCGTCAACTGTTACCCTGTTACTTTGCTCAAGAAAATAATTTTAGTAAATAAGAAAATTAAATTCCTGTGACTAACTGGTTCACACTAGTTTGCTTTACTATCTTAAATAACTTACACTAAAAATACAAATCGCTGAGCAAAACAACGTTTATTTATAAAACATATTTATTATTTTATAAATAAACTCTGCTTTGCTCAGCAAATTTGTATTTTAGTGTAAGTTAAATTCCTTATAATAAAGGCCACTCTTATTTACATTTATTCAATTTAAAACCAACAAGAGAAACATTCAATCAATTAAGAGGAATATGTTAAGTGTAAATGTTACAATTACCTCTTTAGTGATGGAGTCATCTTCAAATTCACTAAGTATCACAACTGTTTTAAATATAATAACAAATATTGCATTGATGAGCAGCGACATGAATAAATTCTTGTGTAAGATGATCCGATGCACTTGTAGAGATCTGAAAAGAAATATATATGCGACTGTAGTAAATAGTTTCAGGTATAATAGATTGCAATTGTTCTGCATTGCTAAAATGTGAAGTTATTTCTGTTGCCTTCTTACGTAAACTTTGATCCAAAGTTAAAAAAAAAAATAATAATTAAAGGAAGGAGAAAAGAAAGAAAGAAAATGCAAGCAATTAAGCAACTCTGAATAATCATAAAATACACAGTGTATCAAATCAATGTGGATATTCATTAATAAACTTTGATACGGGTACCAACAGGATCTTTTAAACAATGATTTCAGTGTCGTTATAGATATGCGCCAAAAATACATCATAAACTAATTACAGTAGAGCGTCGATTATCCGAAGTAATTGGGGGACATGGGTGTTCGGAAAACTGGTTTGTTCGGATAATCGAACTGTACATGTTTATTTGCCATGCGCGGAGCGGCATGCCTCAACTCTAAGCTAGCGCAGCTGTTGCTGTGAACAGCTTTGATACTGCCGCTACTTCTATAGCCAGTGCCAAACCGACAGAAGTGTGCTGATTGTTGAAACACAGCGACTGGCGGCTTGGCCGGTCAGCAGCGCCTTATGAAGACCCCATTAGAAGCAATGTTCCGCCAGCGGTGGCTCAGTGCGGCGACTACTGTGGGAAACTTGGTTTGGGAGTGAGGGGGATCATGGACGGTAGGGTTGGAGAGTAACAGGTGCGAGCGAGTACACAGTTCGGTTAAGCGGTCGTTCGGTTGACCGACGTTCGGATAATCGACGCTCTACTGTACTTGATATATATATATATATATATATATATATATATTAGGGTGGTCCTTAATTACATGGTGAATTTTTTTTTACGAATTTCTTTGCTCCCAACCCCTAAATTGGTTCCATGTCGAACCCAATTTTATCCATGAAAAAAATGGGCTCAATCGAAGAATATTTAACCGACCCCCAAGCGACCTAAAGTTTGAATGCATATCCAATATGTTAATACGAGGGTCATTCGGAAAGTAAAGAACGTTTTGCGCTAGCGCGTGCGCGTGTTCCCCACCCCCGCTGCCGCTGGGTTATTGACCTGGGCATGCTTGAGCCTCAGTCTGGCACCAGCTGCGCTCCGCTACGATCCCTTATTGCTTCGCTGTGCGACTGTAAAATGTGCGATACAATTACTGATCCCGCCAAGTGTGAGGTTCGTAGTGTGATAAGATTTTTGAATGCAAGAAAAGTGCGTCCGATAGAAATTTATTGACAAATTACTGAGGTGTATGAAAATGTAATGAATGAAGCATCAGTTCGTAAGTGGTGCGTTATGTTTAATGACGGACGGACGAATGTGCACGATGAGGAACGCTCGGGCCGGCCTTCTGTTGTGACTGACGAACTCAAAGGAAGAATTGAGCGGAAAATTCAAGAGGATAGGCGATTCACTATTGATGGGCTGCACGAATTCTTTCCTGAAATTTCAAGAACTGTGTTGTACGAAATTGTCAGTGGTGAACTTGGTTACAAAAAAATTAGTGCAAGGTGGGTGCCTCGACTGTTATCGGAAGAACACAAAACCAAGCGAATGGGAGCCGCATTGACTTTTCTCAGCCGTTACCATAAGGATGGCGATGAACTTTTAAATCGTATCGTTACTGGAGATGAGACGTGGATTTCGCACATCACTCCAGAAACAAAGCGCCAATCCATGGAATGGCACCATTCAAATTCTCCGAAAAAGCCGAAAAAAGCCAAACAAATTTTGAGCACCAGAAAGGTTATGGCTATGGTCTTTTGGGATCGTAAGGGTGTTTTGCTCGTTGACTACATGCAGAGAGGTGAGACCATAAATGCAGCTGCCTACTGTCAGACTTTACTTCGACTTCGCCGCGCGATTCAAAACAAAAGGCGCGGATTACTGACCAGCGGCGTCATCCTCCTCCACGACAATGCCCGTCCTCACTCCGTGGCATTGACGAGGGACTTGCTTCAGCAGTTTAAGTGGGAAGTTTGGGAGCATACACCCTATAGTCCAGACTTAGCCCCCAGTGACTTCCACCTATTCCCAAAGTTGAAAGACTTTTTGGGGGAAGCCACTACGGCAGTGATGATGAACTTAAAGGAGCTGTTAGTGATTGGTTCAACAGTTTGGCGGCAACTGTGTATGCCGAAGGCATAGAAAAACTTGTACCACGGTATGACAAGTGTTTAAATTTACACGGCGACTATGTCGAAAAGTAACTTAAGTATCACATAGTATGTAACACAAATTTCGCCTTCGTATATCAGTTATTAAAGTGTTTATACAAAAACGTTCTTTACTTTCCGAATGACCCTCGTATATAGGAAAAGTCTGGAATAAACCCTTCTTACTTTAAAGCGGCTGAAGGGAAAGGGGCCAAATCTTGGATACAGGGATTGGAAGTAATCCACATCTGACCCTGAGAAATAGCATGATGGCGGCCATTTTGAAGTCCGCAATTTTGTATTCGGACCCAAAATTTTAAATGGAAATGATGTTTTGTGACATCGTTTTTGGGTAACCTTTCATTATAAAAACATATCTTCCTATATTTTCAACTTATCTCTGGTCATTTAATTCTTTTTTGTTTTGAAATAATAGTTTATTATCTTTCAGTATTGTTTTTATCTTTATAGGTTACTGAAATGTGAATAAACTATTACATACATGTAACAAGGAAATAACTATATATGTTGTTATATAATTACATCCCGTCGAAATACACACCAGTCTATATTGAAATTATATGAAATGAAATTACATAAATAATATAATGAATGTTTAAAATGATAATAAAAGAAAGCTGAAGGCTATGGATAACTAAACAAATTCTACTGCATCATTAAGCCAATTTTTGTAGCCATCTGGATACTTTTTTCTGTGTTCACTGACTACCTGCAATATGTATTGTTTCTCTTTTTCGTCCTTTGTTAAAATGTTCCCGTATACTTGTATTAGTTTCACACCTCTCTCTGCAACATCATTCACCACCACAATGTTTTTCAATATATTCAACCCACGTTGAAAGTTCAAATCTTCTTTCCAAGTAGATGGGCATGTGCATTTCTTTCTTTATTGTATGGTTTAATTCAAATAAGGGAAACTATTCAACAATCTTATAAATCTGCAGCCCGTACAGTGA